>NW_026991719.1:126893491-127373491 GCF_029215605.1 Mirounga angustirostris
GTGTTATGCTGAGCTAAATAAGTCAATCAGAGAAAGACATGTATCATATGACCTCACTGTTATGAGGATTTCTTAATCTCAGGAAACAAACTGAGGGTTGCTGGAGTGGGGGGTGGGGTGGGAGGGATTGGGTGGCTGGGTGATAGACACTGGGGAGGGTATGTGCTATGATGAGTGCTGTGAATTGTGCAAGACTGTTGAATCACAGATCTGTACCTCTGAAACAAATAATGCAATATATGTTAAGAAAAAAAAAAAGAAGATAGCAGGAGGGGAAGAATGAAGGGGGGAATTCGGAGGGATAGACGAACCATGAGAGATGATGGACTCTGAAAAACAAACAGGGTTCTAGAGGGGAGGGGGGTGGGATGGTGGGTTAGCCTGGTGATGGGTATTAAAGAGGGCATGTTCTGCATGGAGCACTGGGTGTTATGCACAAACACTGAATCATGGAACACTACATCAAAAACTAATGATGTAATGTATGGTGATTAACATAACAATAAAAAATTAAAAAATAACTGAACTTATAAAAAAAAAGAAAAGACATACATTTGAGACAGAAAAAAAAAAGAGTCTCTTTCTTGGTTTTCTTCTGTCTTCCCCTACCCTATGATCATTTGTTTTGTTTCTTAAATTCCACATATGAATGAAATCATATGGTATTTGTCTTTCTCTGACTTATTTCACTTAGCATAATACTCTCAAGCTCCATTCACATTTTTGCATTTGGCAAGATTTCATTCTTTTTGATGGCTGAGTAATATTCCATTATACACACACCCCCCCACCTCTGCTTCATATAATATTATATAATATTATGCTTTATGTAATATTCCATATATATACCACCTCTGCTTTATCCATTCATCAGTTGATGGATATTTGGGCTCTTTTCATAATTTGGGTATGTTGATAATGTTGCTATAAACATTGGGGTGCATGTATCCCTTCAAATCAGTATTTTTGTATTCTCTGGGTATATGCTTAGTAGTGCAATTGCTGGATCATAGGGTAGTTCTATTTTTAACTTTTTGAGGAACCTCTGTACTGTTTTCCAGAGTAGCTGCACTAGTTTGCATTCCCACAAACAGTGCAAGAGGGTTTCCCTTTCTCTGCATCCTCGCCAACACCTGTTGTTTCCTGTGTTGTTAATTTAGCCATTCTGACAGGTGTGAGGTGATATCTCATTGTAGTTTTGATTTGCATTTCCCTGATGATGAATGATGTTGAGCATCTTTTCACGTGCCTGTTGGCCATCTGGATGTCTTCTTTGAAAAAATGTCTATTCATGTCTTCTGTGCATTTTTAAACTGGATTATTTGCTTTTTGGATGTTCAATTTTGTAAGTTCTTTATATATTTTGGACACTAACCCTTTATCAGATATATCATTTGCAAATATCTTCTCCCATTCTGTAGGCTGCCTTTTAGTTTTGTTGATTTTTTTTTTTTTTTGCTGTGCAGCAGCTTTTTATTTTGATGAAATCTCAGTAGTTTATTTTTGCTAAAAATATTTTCTTAATTTCACTTTTGGGATGGTCATATTAGTACGTAGAAATACAATTTTTTTTAAAGACTCAAGATTGGTCTCTTCCAATGGCAGATTAGGCACTCAGCAGTGGCTGTATCCACCCTGGCCTAGCTGAGTGGAAATCCATGTTACTAAGCCTATGCATGACCTCCATCCCTGCCACTGTGGCTACTTTGTTCATGAGCCCATTGGGCAACGGTGGGGTGGCTGGGGAAAGAGGCAGACTAATATCCACAGAACAGTTCATCATGTCCACTTATGAAAATTCTTCTCTGCTAAGGTCACCCTTTGCTGAAAATTCACATGGGGCACTGATATTATCACATTTTTTTTTCTGCCCATTTAGAGATGCTTATCCATATACAACTTCATCAGACTTCCTTGTCACCAATTTTACAGTTGTGTTCCTTAGAAGTGTCTGACCATCCAGGGGCACCTGGGTGGCTCAGTTGGTTAAGCATCTGATTCTTGATCTCAGCTCGGGTCTTGATCTCAATGTTGAAATCGGGCCCCGTGTTGGGCTCCACTCGGCATGGAGTCTACTTAAAAAAAAATAAAGAAGTCCCTGACCACCCAGCCAAACCATTGAACACTGCCCATGAGTCAGTATATAAACACACATCTGGCCATTTCTCCCTCCAAGCAAAGTGAATGATCAGGTGCACTGCTTTAAGGTCTGCCCACTGGGAGGATTTCCCATCACCACTGTCCTTCAGGGATGTCCCAGAGTGGGACTGTAGTGTTGAAGCTGTCTACCTGTGGATGGCACCTGCATATCCTACAAAACCATTTGTAAACCAGGCCCGAATCTTTTATTCCTCTATCAAATGATCATAAGGAACTCCTGATAAGGCCATAAGTGAGGAGAGAGAAATCATGTAGCAGGAGTGGGGACCATGGGCATTTGGGCCACTTCTTCATATAACTTGTGCCTTCATAGCCAGCTTGGGCCCCATCTCATATATACCACTTCCATTTGATGATGGAGTGCTGTTGTGCATGCCCAACTTTATTAAAAAGAAAGGCTTGGTGTGTCAAAGGACACCCAGTTCATGATGGGCAGTTCAAATAGCATGGTAATTCGGTGGCCCATGGTTAGGCATTCAGTCTCTACTAAAGACCAGTAATAAACCAAAAACCATTTCTCAAAAGGAAGGTAGTCATCTGCAAAGGATGGCAGAGCTTTGCTCTGAAGTCCTAAGTGCCTGTGCTGTGATTCAACTATAGGGGTCTGTCAAAGGCTCCAAACAGCATCTGTATCTGCCACGGATACTTCAAGCACCATTGGATCTAGTGGATCATATGGCTCAAGTTGCAGAGAAGTTTGTGTAGCAGCCTGGATCTGTTGTAGAGCCTTTTCTTGTTCTGGACCCCACTCAGAATTAGCACCTTTTCAGATCACTTGGAAATGGTCCAGAATAACCACCTAAATGAGGAATATGTTGCCTCCAAAATCCAAAGAGGCCCACTAGATGTTGTGCCCCTTTTTGGGGTGCAGGAGGGACCAGATGCAATAATATCTTCTAGTGGCTCCCACTTGGCCTTGCCTGCCAAAATAGCCCTCAGTCCACAGGTCAAGGAACTAGTGTGGGGTCTGCCAGGTGCTAAGTATGTCTATTCTAATTGTGTTTTCCAGAACTGGGGAGGTAAACACAGAATTGGTTCAGGGACCCACTGGACCCAATGTGAGTTGGGCTGGAGCTAAAACTCCATTAATCAGCTGACCTCCATCAGCCCCTACGCTGACTTGTGGACCATAGTAATGTTTTGGGTGTATCATGGAATTAGTGAATTCAGAGCCAGTGTCCAGTAGTCCCCCCAAAGGTCTGATTGTTTCCTTTTCCCCAATTCAAAATTATACTGATAAAAATCTGTAGGTCCCTTTGGGGAAGGCTGGGAGAAGGATTAAGAGTATATATTTTGGGGAGTGTATCAAGGTCCTTCCTCAAGGAAACCCTGCCTTCCTTCCATTCAAGGGGTTCTGGGTCTGTAAGCTGGCTCAAGTCTGGGATTTGATTGGGGGACCATAACTCTTGGGTTTTGTGATTCAAGTTAGATTTTTGTTCACTACATCTAAAACTCTTCTGTTTATACAGATCAAGTAAGAATTTGGTGGGCTGCTGTTATGGACTGAAGTGTGTTTCCTCAAAATTCACGTGTTGAAGCCCTAACACCCAATGTGACTATATTTGGAGACAAGGCCTTTAATGAAGTAATTAAGGTCAAATGAAACCATAGGGTGAGGCCCCAATCCAATATTATCAGTGTCCTTATAAGAAGAAGAAGAGACACTAAAGATACATACACACAAAAGGCCATGTGCGAACATAGTGAGATGGCAGCCATCTTCAAGCCAAGGAGAGAGGCTGCAGGTAAAAGCAACTCTGCTGATACCTTGATCTTGGACTTCTAGCCTCCAGAATTGTGAGAAAATAAATTTCTGTTGTTTAAGTCATCCAATCTGTGGTATTTTGTTATGGTAGCCCTAGCTAAACAGTATATCTTCTTATCTACTTCACTTCTAGGAACATTGTGATCAACTAGCCAACATAGGTCTCCATGAATCAGACTATTCTGATTGCTGCTTCGTCTGCTGTCCATTATGGTAACCACACCTATCTTGCCTTTGGCTGTTGAGTGCCTGCCACTTGGCCCCTGCCACCCCAGGGTCTAATTACTCCTATTGCATTTTGATTTCCGAGTTCAGTGGCAGCAATTTCCACTGTTAAGTCCTGGCCTACAGATAAGAGTGTTCATGGTAGCTCCTCAGAGATACTGGGGCTCCCTTCACAAATTTATTTCCCACAGTTGTGATGAAAGGTGTGTTCTCTAAACCTTCCCAGGTGGATGAGTAGATATTAAATGACAAATCCACTCCATATTCCAAACTCATTAAGCTTTTGAATCCTTCCCTCTACAGTATACCTAGGCAGATCTAATATTTCAGGTTAATTTACTGTGGGCAGCCTTTTGGTCCATGTTTCAGCCAAATAACCAAAGTGCTAGAGCCCTCTTTTAACTCCACAAGCTGCAATATTGAATACAGAATCACTGCTTAGTGGGCGCATATCAATGTATTTGGCTTGATCCAACTTTATGTTTCTTCCACCATCACCCACACTCTTAATATCCATTCCCACATATATTCCCCAGATTTGTCTGTATAAATCAGAAAAATCAAGTAGTTCTTTGGAGTGTAGCATACCTCCTCATGGATCACACTTTGTGCCTCACCTGTAGGGTCTGCTGGGACTTGAGTCTAGTTGTAGGTCTAGAAAGGACCTGTGGAGGTGGAGTTCCTGAGGATAAATGGCACTGTTTTGCAAAGCAAATACTCCAAGGGAGGCTATTACAGTTTTCCCCAGAGCAATGCAGGCTTAATCTCCTCAGACAGGGGTAGAGAGGTTGTTTCTACTGGCAAGGAAGACATCAGAATCTAGGGGTTCAAAATCCCTAGCTTCATCAAGGTTTTCCTATATACCTCCATTCCAATTTTCACCCACACTTTAACAGTTAACATTCTGCAAGTTTGGGAATTCAATTTTCATAGCAACTCAATCACTCCGAGAATGAGTTTCTGGGTTTGGTTTTCAAAGAAGTCAGCTCTGTGGCTATAGGAAATCCCTTCAGCACAGATGGAGAAGCTTTTAGGTCATTTATGTGACACTTGGGTTGGGAATTTGAATTCCGGAGCTCATTCATTTATTCCCCACTTTGTCCATGGACATCACACAGCCAACTCATTGTGTTCATTAGTTTGACAAAAACTTTCTGAAGTTTTATGTACATGGTCACCCACAAACCTGCCTCTTATTAGTGTTTGATTAGTAATATCCAATGGTGGTATTTTGTGTATCTCTATTGCCATATCATGTCATGGACTATCAGTGTTCTCTTTACTACTGGCAATAGACTCATTAGTAACTTTAAATCTAATCAGACTAGAGAACCAATTCCAGAAATGCCAGAACCAATTTAGAAAATTCATTCTTAAGATTCTGCTGTTCTAGAACCTCTCTTAGTACCAAAATCTGTATTAGTCAAGATTCTTGAAAGACACAGAAACAATGGAATGTGTGTGTGTGTGTGTGTGTGTGTAGAAAGAGAGAGAGAGACATTTTGAGGAATTGGTTCATAGTATTGTGGAGGATGGTAAGCCCAAAATTTGCAGCCTAGGCCACCATGCTAGAGACTTAGGGAAGAGTTGATGTTGCAGTTCAAGTCCAAAGAAAGTCGGCTGAAAAAACCTCCTCTTCCTTGGGGGAGGTCAGTTTTTACCAAGTAAGATCTTCAAATGATTGGATGAGAATCACCCACATTATGGGGCATAATCTGTCTTACTGAAATTTTATTTATTTATTTATTTATGCTTTTACATTTTATTGGCTACAGGGGAGGGGGTGAAATTCTACTAATTTAAATGGTAATATCATCTAGAAATACCTCAGAAACACCTAGGAAAATGTTTGACAAAATAACTGGTTACCATAGCATAGCCAAGTTGACACATAAAGTTAATCACCAGAGTTCCCTAAATATGGCAGAAAAGCACAGCCACAAAAGAAGAAGAGGAAGAAGAAGAAGGGGAAGGAGGAGGAGGAGGACCTGTGTAGAAAGTGAAAGGCCAACCTCCCCGTCCCCAGGATGGGAGAAGCATTTGCAAATCATGTAGGTGATAAGGGCGTATTTTTCAGAATGCATCAAGAATGCTTAGAACTCAACAACGAAGAGGTGAACAGCGCGGTTCAACAGTGGGCAAAGGACTTGAGCAGACAAGGCGAACAAGGCAGTTAAACAAGGGGCAAAGGACTCGAGCAGCCATTCCTCCGAAGCGCATGTACGAATGGCCAAGAGGCACGTGAAAAGCTGCTCAACATCGTTATAGCCGTTAGGGACGTGCAGGTCAAAACCACCCGCAGGGGCGCCTGGGTGGCTCAGTCGGTTGAACGTTTGGACTCTGGACCTCGGCTCAGGTCATGCATGATCTCAGGGTTGTGAGATCCAGCCCCACGTCAGGCTCCACGGTGGGCTCTGCACCGGGCACGGAGCCTGCTTAAGATTCTCCTCTCTCTCTCTCTCTCTCCCGCCTCCCTCTGCCCCTCCCCCCCCCGTCTCCCTCTCTAAGAAAAAGTCACCATGAGATAGCACCTCACACCCAGTAGGATGGCTCTTCTAGGCACAAGAGAAACAAAGCAAGTGGGAAATGACAAGTTTGGGCGAGGGTGTGGAAGAACTGGGACCCTCGCCCAGTGCTACTGGGATTGGAAAGTGGCACAGCTGCCGTGGGAATCCGTTGGGCAGCTCCTCAGTAAGGTACACATAGAATGACCATAGGAAGGACCCCGCAATCCCACTCCTGGATCTATACCCGAAGGCATTGGGAACAGGCGCTCCGACAGAACCCTGTGTACGGGAACGTCCACCGCAGCGCTCTTCCTGCCCATCCGCCCCAAGGTGGAAAGCACCGCAAGGCCCGTCCACTGACGGACGGGATGCACGACGCGTGGTCTATCCATGGCCGGGGGATATTATTCGGCCGTCGAAAGACACGAAGTGCTGATTCAGGCTACCACGTGGAGGAGCCCTCATGAAAACATGGGTGCTGAGCGAAAGCAGCGCGACCCCCAAAGCCACCTATTGGTCTTACGATCCCATCTCTAGGTAAGTCTCCCGAAGAGGCAAACCTCTGTGGGCCGGAAGCAGATGAGTGGTCGCCTGGGGGCTACGGGGGGGTGGGGTGGGGGAGGGGGGTGGGGTGGGGAGGGACGGAGGTGCCGTGGGGGGAGTGACTGCCTGACAGGTGCAGGGGTCTCTTTTTGGGGTGGTGCCCACGTTTTGGAACTAGAGAGTCGTGTTGCTCGCCCGACACCTCGAGCGTCTGTCTGCTCGGTACCACCGGACCCTCCACGACTGTTTTTTTTTTTTTTTTCCTTTTCTGTACAACGTCCCCGTGGGGCGGGAAAGTGAGCATTCCCTCCAAGAGAGGTTGCAGGGGGGCCGGGTGAGCAGGGGGCTCCTGCGTTTTGGAACTAGAGAGTCGTGTTGCTCGCCCGACACCTCGAGCGTCTGCTCGGTACCACCGGACCCTCCACGACTGGTTGTTTTTTTTTTTTCTTTTCTGTACAACGTCCCCGTGGGGCGGGAAAGTGAGCATTCCCTCCAGGAGAGGTTGCAGGGGGGCAGGGCGAGCAGGCTCCTGCCGGCGCCGTTTCTTGGCAGGCCCAGGCTCCCAGCAGGGGCTGATGGGAAAGCAGTGACCTCACCGGATCTACGTGTCACGAAGTGTGTCCCCGGACCAATGAAGGGGGTCGGTCCGTGGTCGCTAGGAGACGGCGGCTCAGGGGCCCAACGACCGGCTGGTTGGAGACGTTGGGCCCAGCTGGCGCACCGCACCGCACCGCACCGCACCGCAGAGCTAGACCCGTCGGAGAAAGCGCAGTCAAGGCCCAGCATGCCGGGGAAAAGGAGCCGTCGAGGGTCGTCCAGGAGCCAGAGGCGGACCCGCTCCCGCACTGCCCGAGCCGAGCTGTCGTTCTCCGTGAGCCACATGGAGCGCCTGCTGAGGGAGGGCCACTACGCGCGGCGCCTGGGCTCGTCCGCACCCGTCTTCCTAGCGGCCGTCATCCAGTACCTGACGGCCACGGTCCTGGAGCTGGCAGGCAACGAGGCCCGGAACAGCGGCAGGAGGCGCATCACCCCGGAGCTCGTGGACATGGCCGTCCACAACAACGCGCTGCTCAGCGGCTTCTTCGGGGCTACGACCATCTCCCAGGTGGCCCCGGCCTGGGAGTAGCTGCCCAACGTGAGCCGGGGTCTCGGGCCCCGGCCGGCCAGTCCGGCCTGCTCACCGCTGGGGCAGCCCCGGCCCGGCTGGTGCCTCGGGCAAAGTCCTTGACGGTCCAGAAAAGTGGGGCAAGGAACCCCTTTTGGTCCAAGCAATAAAAGCGAGCGAAAGAAAGAACCCCGTGTGTGTGCTTCAGTCGCTTTGTGTGGGACGTGGTTGGGGGACGTCCCTCTCCCTGGAGGGACGGGGCGGGGGTCGCGGGTGCTGGCGGCGTCTGGCTGCGGCGCGGGGAGGGGCCCGGCTCGCGGAGGACAGAGAGGAGACGGGGCGGGGGTCGCGGGTGCTGGCGGCGTGTGGCGGCCGTGCGGGGAGGGGCCCGGCTCGGGGAGGACAGAGAGGAGACGGGGCGGGGGTCGCGGGTGCTGGCGGCGTGTGGCGGCCGTGCGGGGAGGGGCCCGGCTCGGGGAGGACAGAGAAGGGACGGGGCGGGGGTCGCGGGTGCTGGCGGCGTCTGGCTGTGGCGCGGGGAGGGGCCCGGCTCGGGGAGGACAGAGAGGAGACGGGGCGGGGGTCGCGGGTGCTGGCGGCGTGTGGCGGCCGTGCGGGGAGGGGCCCGGCTCGGGGAGGACAGAGAAGGGACGGGGCGGGGGTCGCGGGTGCTGGCGGCGTCTGGCTGTGGCGCGGGGAGGGGCCCGGCTCGGGGAGGACAGAGAGGAGACGGGGCGGGGGTCGCGGGTGCTGGCGGCGTGTGGCGGCCGTGCGGGGAGGGGCCCGGCTCGGGGAGGACAGAGAAGGGACGGGGCGGGGGTCGCGGGTGCTGGCGGCGTCTGGCTGTGGCGCGGGGAGGGGCCCGGCTCGGGGAGGACAGAGAGGAGACGGGGCGGGGGTCGCGGGTGCTGGCGGCGTCTGGCTGTGGCGCGGGGAGGGGCCCGGCTCGGGGAGGACAGAGAGGAGACGGGGCGGGGGTCGCGGGTGCTGGCGGCGTGTGGCGGCCGTGCGGGGAGGGGCCCGGCTCGGGGAGGACAGAGAAGAGACGGGGCGGGGGTCGCGGGTGCTGGCGGCGTGTGGCGGCCGTGCGGGGAGGGGCCCGGCTCGGGGAGGACAGAGAAGGGACGGGGCGGGGGTCGCGGGTGCTGGCGGCGTGTGGCGGCCGTGCGGGGAGGGGTCCGGCTCGGGGAGGACAGAGAAGAGCCGTTTCTCTCGGGGACTGTGCAGGGGGTGGCCCTGGGTGGGAGAGGCTGGCTGCGGTGGGGAGGGGGGTGAGGCCGGGGCACAGAAGATCGCCCCCCCCGCCCCCCCCCCCCCCGCCTTCCCCGCCTTGGCTCTGAGCACGTCAGAGCCCGGGACGGTCCCGGGAAGGATGGTGTTCCTCGGGCTGGAGCTCAAAGGCCATGTGACCGTGGCGTCGGCAAGGGGTGAACACGTGCAATGGCAACCCGGGTGCGGGACGGAGGGGTGGACAGACCTGTCGGCCTGGGCTCTAGTGGGGCAGGGGCTTTGGAAGGTTGAGGACGGACTGGGTGGCTGGCCATCATGACACGTGCAAACTTGGCTTTAGGGCCACGCGGGATCGCGAGCTGAGCTTTCCTCGGGTTCCGGTTACAGACGCTAGGAGACGCCTGTAAGTAGCAACCTGGGTAACCAGGCTGTGTCGCCCGGCAACGGCGGGCACCCGGCCAGGCCCCGCCCCAGGACCCACGATTTCCGTAGACAACGGGCGCCCCGCGAGGTCTCTGGCCTCAGCTCTCTTGCATATTAACTTTGCCACTGGAAAAGGCTTCCCCCCCACGCCCCCGCCTCCCCTCCTCCCGAAACTATAATTTGCATATGTACCTTGCACTAGGCCATAGGGTCTGAAAGCCAGAGTAATGGGTGAGTGTGAGACCTACATTTTTTAGTGTTATTTCTTTATGCCTTATGTAGTTCGAATTTTTAGTATGAAATTTTATGGCTACTGCTTTCCTGCTAGGATACTGGTGTTTTACTGTAACTTTAACTTCTTCATTTTTATAATGAGAGCATAACATCTGTCCTCCATTTTAGATAGTGATTAGCAGAGTTAAAGAGAAATTAAATACATAAAATTTTATATGCATACATATGTGTATATCCATAATATATAAAAATACATTTTAAAATTATAAAAATATAGTTGTGCTAAAATAAGAATTTAATGGTACTGTATGCAGTCCATGAAACTATTTCTTTTATGTTTTTTATTTTATTTTTTATGTTATACAATAAAATCAACCTTTTTGGAGCCCAGTTCTATGAATTTAACACTTGTATAGATAGGTGTATCCACCACCACATTCAGGACTTGGAACAGCTCCATCAACCCAGAAAAGTCTCTGGTATAGTTCTCCCGCCCCTTTTTAGTTGTTGTCATTTTTGTTAAATTAACACTTGTTAAGAGCCTGGGGTAAGGGTGTCCGATGGTGAGCCAAGGTTCAACAAAGATTGAAAGGGAAAGGGAAACAGAGAGGTGTATTGCTCAGAGCTCCTGGAAGAGGTACACAACATGTCTGGAGGGCCACATGGGGAAGTCAAGGCACGGCACATGCAGAGAGGGGGCAGCAGGACCTGGAGTATATGCCTTTACTAAGGTTCATGGGTGAAATATTTCTGGGGTTTCCGGGCCAAGGCTGGATTGACCAATTCAAAACAAACAAAAAAGAGTCATGTTTTGGTAAGGTCTGTGGGAGTCCTATCTAAGGGATCCACAGAGGGAGGAGCTGGGAAGCAGAAGTGACTATTTAACACCAGGGTGATTGGGAAAGTCGTATCAGGTGCTTACACCTACTTGTGACTCAGCTGGTTGTCATCTAGGGCATGCACTTGAGGGTAGGCGAGTGCCTGCTCAAGGCCCCTGCATGTTGCATGTTGCTTATCCACACCAAATGAAAGCTGAAGCAGCAGTATTTTGGAGTAAACTCTCAGCATTAGTCAAACCCTTTCCACAGACCTAATCCTGACAACCACTGCTCTGTTCTCCATCTCTGTAGAACTGCCTTTCCTGGAACATCTTATAAATACATTCATCCAGTATGTCACCTTTGAAACTGACTCCTATCACTCAACATATTGCTTTTTGAAGTTTATCTAGATTGTTCATCTAGAATGTATCAATAGTTATGTTTTATTGGCAAGTATTATTCCATTATATGGATATACCACATTTTGTTTAATCATTTCCATATTGTAGGACATTTTGGTTTCCAGGTTTTGGAAATTTTGAATAAACTGCTATAAACATTTATGGATAGGGTTTGTATAAATATAAATTTTCATTTCCCTGGGGTAAATACTAAGGATTTGAACTACTAAATCAAAAGTTCCTTCAGTTCCCTTCCCAATTAGCCTCATCCTCATTTCCTATAGGCAACCACTGATCTTATTTTTTCTCACCACATATTAGTTTTGCCTGTTCTAGAACTTCAAATAAATGGAATCAGACATACAAGTACTTTCAGTGAAGCCTCTTTTGAGATTCATCCATATTTTTGCGTGTATCAATGATCCATTCCTTTTCGTCATTTAGTGTTATTTAACTGTACTGATAAACTACACTTTATTTATACATTCAACTGTTGATGGATATCTGGCCTGTTTTTAGTTTTTTATTATTATGAAAATAGCTACATAAATGTTTATGTTCAAAATTTTGTATACAAATATGCTTTCATTTCCCATGGATAATTCCTAAAAGTGGAAGTGTTAGTAATAGGTTAGGTGTATATCTAGCTTTATAAGAAACCACTTAACTGTTTTCCAAAGTGTTTGTACCATTTTATACTCCCACTATGTGTGAGGGTCCCAGTTGTTCCATATTCTTGCTAACATTTGATGTTGTCAGCTGGTTAGTTTTAGCCACTTGATATATAGTGATACCTCATTGTGGTTTTAATTTTCAATTAACTAATGATGAAAGATGTTAAGCACATTTCAATTTTCTAAGAGAGTGATGCTAAAATCTCCAACATGATTATAATTTTTCTAATATCTAAATAACCATTCCAGCTTTCCTATGCCTTCTGTTTTTATGATATATATTTATACATCCTTTTACTTTTGATCTGTTTTTATATTTGAAGAGCATCACTTTTTAAAATTTTATTCTAGTTTGATAACACTTAAAATGAGATCTATTCTCTTAATACATTTTTTAGTATACATTATTGTAGACTATAGGTACAATGTTATATGTCAGATCTCTAGAACTTATTAATCTTGCTTATTTGAAACTTTATGCACATTGATTAGTGACTCTCCATTTTGCCCTCCCCTCAGGCCCTGGCAACTACCATTGCACTGATTCTATGAATATGACTATTTTAGATACCTCATATAAGTGTAATTGTGCAGTATTATGAATACCAGCTATGACCATGTGATCAGTTACAGAAACAGAGATTGTAATTGACATGAGTATTTTTTCCTTCATTTGTTATCAATATGGTTGTGAGTTTGTGTGCATAAAATATCTGTTTTCTTCCCTTTCTTATCCTCCTATCATATAATATAAAGTATACTGAATTTATATCATAGTATTTAAGTATTCTTTTTTTTTTTTTTTATTAGAGAGAGTGAGAGAGAGAGAGAGAGCACAAGAGGGGGGAGCGGGAGAGGGAGAAGCAGACTCCCTGCCAAGCAGGGAGCCCGATGCGGGACTCGATCCAGGGACTCCAGGATCATGACCTGAGCCGAAGGCAGTCGCTTAACCAACTGAGCCACCCAGGCGCCCGTATTTAAGTATTCTTAACTTTACATCATAGTATTTAAGTTTCAGGATGTCAAGGAGAAGAGTAAATATTACTCAAGGACTGTGCATCTTCTACCAGGCAAAGGGTTATTGTGTTTTTGGTTGTACACAGGATGGTTGCACCATGTTAGGTCTAAGTAGAACCTTGTTACTATCTTTATTAGGAATTTAAGAATGTATAAAGGAGATGGGTCTGGGTGCCAAGTTGATAAAGGGTGTACTTGCAATGGTTAATTTTGTGTCAACTTGGTTAGGCCATTGTTCCCAGACATTTGGTCATACATTACTGTTAATGTTTCTGTGAGGGTATTTTGTAGTTGAGATTGACATTTAATCAATGGACTTTGAGTAAAGTGGATTACACCTCCCCCCTATATGTCGATGGGTCTCATCCAATCAATTAAAAACCTTAATAGAAAAAGGCTGACCCCCTTGGAAGAAGAGGGAATTCAGCCATTAAGCCTGCAAACTGCCTTTGTACTTCTACTGCACCTCTTTTCTGGGTCTCCAGGCTGCTGACCTATCCTGTAGATTTTGGGCTTTTCAAGTCTCCACAATCATGTGAACCAATAACTTAAAATCAATCTATTCGTAGATAAGAACATACATACGTATATGTATGTATATGCACACATATATAAGTATACACTCACATATACATAGATTCTGTTCATTTTGTTTCTCTGGAGTACTCTAATGCTGCTCATATACCCAACACCAGGCTTTCTGGTAATCCCTCCCCTTTCTGTCCCCACAGCAAGGAGTTAGACCAGAGGCCTAGCTTTTCCTTAAATCCAAACCCAAATACTATCACCAGTCACATTCCATAACTCCTAAGCATTCTTGTCCTAAGACAGTAAGGCAGTGGCTTACTAATAGAGGTAGTAAAGATGACCCTAAAAATCCCACCCATTTTGAGGCACTTGACTCACAGTGACAACCCTCCACACACACCCCTCCCCACGCCACCCCCCCACCACACACTAAAGGCAAAACAGAAATCTACTGCTGAGCCGTGTCCTTAAATCTCACCCCAAAAGATCAGTACTGTATACAACTTCAGCCTAGAGGATGCATACTAACCCTAACCGTAAAGAGAATAAAATCGAATTTAAAAACGCCCAGTTCGTAACATTTCATGTAACATTTGGACCAAAAAGCCTTGTAAATGTAGTATTTTGAAATGGGATGCTTTCCTGCTCTTGGGGAACAGAGACACCGTCTAGCATATGTATGACCGCACAGTACCAGAGAACCATGCTGATTTTACATATTTGAGTTAAGTAAGAGTGGCAGAGAGCTCCCTACCACAAAATAAAAGCCGTCACGCGGACGAGGCATACCTCTCAGAATGGAACCTAGAACCAGAACTGTGAATTCCAAGGCACATCAGACACATTGGCATTAGAACACGCCCCCTCCCTTGCACCGGACACATTTGCACTGCAGCTGAGTAAGGTCCACAACGCAAAGGATCTCTGTAGCTTCACTGCGTGGCAGAGCCTGAGTCCTGGGCTGTCGGTTTCAGATGAGTGACTACATCATGGACCTGAAAGACAACCATCTGTTTTTCTACTCTCTGCTTCCTGATAGGCAGAGAAGCTGTTCCCATGTTGTAGATGGAAGGAAAGCTAAACCACAGGTTAGGAGCATCAGAATGGCTTTATTATGGACTTAGGGCTGTAGCCACAATGGTGTATGTAATCAGATCATTCCCACGAACGTGTATGGGGCGGATGGAACAAAGGAGAACTTGGGCGGTCACGTGGACAGACACTGATCTATGCCAAGAAATCAGATCATGCAGCTTAAGTACTCAGAGCTGTGCAAAATCAAATCCTCACTTTGCAACAAAGATGTGGGGGGCGGGGAGCGGGTGGAAGAAGAGGTAAGGGCTAAAGGGGGCTCTTACTTGAACGTGGGCAGTTTTGGGGAAGAGAGCCGTGTCCTCCACTGATTCTATCAACGTTGCTGCTGTTTCCCTCCCACCGTCATGGAAGTAAGTTTTTGGGATACAGGTAAGTTCCGGTCAGCTAAGTTCCTACGGAGGCAAGAGGAGTAAGATAAACAAAGGCAGAACTGCCAGGATTCACGTCTTTTATTCCGCCGCCCGCCCCCCTCCGCCCCAAGCGCCAGGGGAGGTGCACGAAGTTCTGTCACAAGCCAAAAGTCAGTTCGCTAAGGGGATTCGTCAGATGCCCTGCCCCGAGGGGGAGACGGTTTCTTGCAGGACGAGGTGAAGGAGGTGGTTCTGCTCAGCACTCAACAGTGGCCACATCTCCACTTGCAGCGACTTGACGGCTTCTGTGTCCTTTTCGTGGGTGGCCATGACCAAGGACTGGAGCAGCAGGAACAGCTCCTCGGGAAGCTGGCCACCGCTCTCCTGCCCGTGGCTGTCGAAGGCCTCCCAGGAGTACTTCTCCAGGGTGTGGGCATGCTCCGGCAGGAGCTTGGCGGGCGGTGGCTGCAGTAGCAGCAGCAGCAACACGCGGGACACCTCGCAGCGGACCAACACGTCCGAGAAGGCTCCCAGCGCGGCGGGAGAGGGCGCGCCGGCCGTAGAGCCGGCGCTCGGAGGGAGCAGCGCGGCGGGCAGGGCCGGGGCCGCGCCGGGGCCCACCTGCTGCC
This sequence comes from Mirounga angustirostris, assembly GCF_029215605.1. Lineage (NCBI taxonomy): Eukaryota > Metazoa > Chordata > Mammalia > Carnivora > Phocidae > Mirounga > Mirounga angustirostris. The sequence goes on from NW_026991719.1 coordinate 126,909,199, forward strand.
CTGGCGGCGGCGGCGGCGGCGGCGGCGGGAGCGGCGGCGGCGGCGGCGGCTGCACCGGGTGGCTGCCGTGCTCCCGCGCCAGGCGCTGCATGCGCGTGAAGACCGCCAGGGCACCGCTGTAGTCGCGCGCCAGCAGCTGGCAGGAGGCGGCGTCGCCAAGAGACTGCAGCGCGGCCAGCGGCAGCTGCGGGAGCTGCAGCTGCGCGGCGCGCTGGAAGTGGCCGGCGGCGGCGGCCGGCTGGCCCAGGTCGCGCAGGGCGGCGGCCAGCTCGAGGCAGAGGGCGGCGGCGGCGGCCGGCTGGCCCAACTCGAGGTGCAGGCGCACGGCGGCGCCCAGAGCGCTGGCCGCGGCTTGCAGCGGCTCCCCGTAGGCTGCCGGGCAGACGAGTCGCTGGCGCGCGTCGCGCTCCTGCCGCAGGAAGAGGCGGGCGGCCTCGGTCAGCGCCAGCGCCTCCCCAGGCCCGTGGAAGAGCGCCTGCTGGCAGCGCGCCACCGCCAGCTGGCACCAGGCCGCGTAGGGCAGGCACTCCTGGGCACGCAGCTCGCGGCCCAACTGGCCAAACTGCTCGCCCGCCTCCGCCACGTTCGGCTTCCGCAGGAACCGCTTCTTCAGCTTGCTGGACACCTGGCGGTAGCGGGCCAGGAAATCCCCGGCCTCGGACCCGGGGCCCGCACCGCCACCCAGGCCGGCGGCGGACGACGCCATGTTCGCCGCCCTCGCGCTGACGCAGACCGTCGGACGTGGCGGCGCCCGGGCGCGACGTGCCCTGCGTCCCGCCGGCTCGGGCTGGCGGCGCGGCCGCGCGCGCTCGCGGAGCCCGCGCGCGCCGGGGCGCTGGGGGATAGGCAAACGCGCGGGATCGGCGGCCGGAGACCTCGCGGGGCGCCCGTTGTCTACGGAAATCGTGGGTCCTGGGGCGGGGCCTGGCCGGGTGCCCGCCGTTGCCGGGCGACACAGCCTGGTTACCCAGGTTGCTACTTACAGGCGTCTCCTAGCGTCTGTAACCGGAACCCGAGGAAAGCTCAGCTCGCGATCCCGCGTGGCCCTAAAGCCAAGTTTGCACGTGTCATGATGGCCAGCCACCCAGTCCGTCCTCAACCTTCCAAAGCCCCTGCCCCACTAGAGCCCAGGCCGACAGGTCTGTCCACCCCTCCGTCCCGCACCCGGGTTGCCATTGCACGTGTTCACCCCTTGCCGACGCCACGGTCACATGGCCTTTGAGCTCCAGCCCGAGGAACACCATCCTTCCCGGGACCGTCCCGGGCTCTGACGTGCTCAGAGCCAAGGCGGGGAAGGCGGGGGGGGGGGGGCGGGGGGGGCGATCTTCTGTGCCCCGGCCTCACCCCCCTCCCCACCGCAGCCAGCCTCTCCCACCCAGGGCCACCCCCTGCACAGTCCCCGAGAGAAACGGCTCTTCTCTGTCCTCCCCGAGCCGGACCCCTCCCCGCACGGCCGCCACACGCCGCCAGCACCCGCGACCCCCGCCCCGTCCCTTCTCTGTCCTCCCCGAGCCGGGCCCCTCCCCGCACGGCCGCCACACGCCGCCAGCACCCGCGACCCCCGCCCCGTCTCTTCTCTGTCCTCCCCGAGCCGGGCCCCTCCCCGCGCCGCAGCCAGACGCCGCCAGCACCCGCGACCCCCGCCCCGTCCCTTCTCTGTCCTCCCCGAGCCGGGCCCCTCCCCGCACGGCCGCCACACGCCGCCAGCACCCGCGACCCCCGCCCCGTCTCCTCTCTGTCCTCCCCGAGCCGGGCCCCTCCCCGCACGGCCGCCACACGCCGCCAGCACCCGCGACCCCCGCCCCGTCTCCTCTCTGTCCTCCCCGAGCCGGGCCCCTCCCCGCGCCACAGCCAGACGCCGCCAGCACCCGCGACCCCCGCCCCGTCCCTTCTCTGTCCTCCCCGAGCCGGGCCCCTCCCCGCACGGCCGCCACACGCCGCCAGCACCCGCGACCCCCGCCCCGTCTCCTCTCTGTCCTCCCCGAGCCGGGCCCCTCCCCGCACGGCCGCCACACGCCGCCAGCACCCGCGACCCCCGCCCCGTCTCCTCTCTGTCCTCCGCGAGCCGGGCCCCTCCCCGCGCCGCAGCCAGACGCCGCCAGCACCCGCGACCCCCGCCCCGTCCCTCCAGGGAGAGGGACGTCCCCCAACCACGTCCCACACAAAGCGACTGAAGCACACACACGGGGTTCTTTCTTTCGCTCGCTTTTATTGCTTGGACCAAAAGGGGTTCCTTGCCCCACTTTTCTGGACCGTCAAGGACTTTGCCCGAGGCACCAGCCGGGCCGGGGCTGCCCCAGCGGTGAGCAGGCCGGACTGGCCGGCCGGGGCCCGAGACCCCGGCTCACGTTGGGCAGCTACTCCCAGGCCGGGGCCACCTGGGAGATGGTCGTAGCCCCGAAGAAGCCGCTGAGCAGCGCGTTGTTGTGGACGGCCATGTCCACGAGCTCCGGGGTGATGCGCCTCCTGCCGCTGTTCCGGGCCTCGTTGCCTGCCAGCTCCAGGACCGTGGCCGTCAGGTACTGGATGACGGCCGCTAGGAAGACGGGTGCGGACGAGCCCAGGCGCCGCGCGTAGTGGCCCTCCCTCAGCAGGCGCTCCATGTGGCTCACGGAGAACGACAGCTCGGCTCGGGCAGTGCGGGAGCGGGTCCGCCTCTGGCTCCTGGACGACCCTCGACGGCTCCTTTTCCCCGGCATGCTGGGCCTTGACTGCGCTTTCTCCGACGGGTCTAGCTCTGCGGTGCGGTGCGGTGCGGTGCGGTGCGCCAGCTGGGCCCAACGTCTCCAACCAGCCGGTCGTTGGGCCCCTGAGCCGCCGTCTCCTAGCGACCACGGACCGACCCCCTTCATTGGTCCGGGGACACACTTCGTGACACGTAGATCCGGTGAGGTCACTGCTTTCCCATCAGCCCCTGCTGGGAGCCTGGGCCTGCCAAGAAACGGCGCCGGCAGGAGCCTGCTCGCCCTGCCCCCCTGCAACCTCTCCTGGAGGGAATGCTCACTTTCCCGCCCCACGGGGACGTTGTACAGAAAAGAAAAAAAAAAAACAACCAGTCGTGGAGGGTCCGGTGGTACCGAGCAGACGCTCGAGGTGTCGGGCGAGCAACACGACTCTCTAGTTCCAAAACGCAGGAGCCCCCTGCTCACCCGGCCCCCCTGCAACCTCTCTTGGAGGGAATGCTCACTTTCCCGCCCCACGGGGACGTTGTACAGAAAAGGAAAAAAAAAAAAAAAACAGTCGTGGAGGGTCCGGTGGTACCGAGCAGACAGACGCTCGAGGTGTCGGGCGAGCAACACGACTCTCTAGTTCCAAAACGTGGGCACCACCCCAAAAAGAGACCCCTGCACCTGTCAGGCAGTCACTCCCCCCACGGCACCTCCGTCCCTCCCCACCCCACCCCCCTCCCCCACCCCACCCCCCCGTAGCCCCCAGGCGACCACTCATCTGCTTCCGGCCCACAGAGGTTTGCCTCTTCGGGAGACTTACCTAGAGATGGGATCGTAAGACCAATAGGTGGCTTTGGGGGTCGCGCTGCTTTCGCTCAGCACCCATGTTTTCATGAGGGCTCCTCCACGTGGTAGCCTGAATCAGCACTTCGTGTCTTTCGACGGCCGAATAATATCCCCCGGCCATGGATAGACCACGCGTCGTGCATCCCGTCCGTCAGTGGACGGGCCTTGCGGTGCTTTCCACCTTGGGGCGGATGGGCAGGAAGAGCGCTGCGGTGGACGTTCCCGTACACAGGGTTCTGTCGGAGCGCCTGTTCCCAATGCCTTCGGGTATAGATCCAGGAGTGGGATTGCGGGGTCCTTCCTATGGTCATTCTATGTGTACCTTACTGAGGAGCTGCCCAACGGATTCCCACGGCAGCTGTGCCACTTTCCAATCCCAGTAGCACTGGGCGAGGGTCCCAGTTCTTCCACACCCTCGCCCAAACTTGTCATTTCCCACTTGCTTTGTTTCTCTTGTGCCTAGAAGAGCCATCCTACTGGGTGTGAGGTGCTATCTCATGGTGACTTTTTCTTAGAGAGGGAGACGGGGGGGGGGGAGGGGCAGAGGGAGGCGGGAGAGAGAGAGAGAGAGAGGAGAATCTTAAGCAGGCTCCGTGCCCGGTGCAGAGCCCACCGTGGAGCCTGACGTGGGGCTGGATCTCACAACCCTGAGATCATGCATGACCTGAGCCGAGGTCCAGAGTCCAAACGTTCAACCGACTGAGCCACCCAGGCGCCCCTGCGGGTGGTTTTGACCTGCACGTCCCTAACGGCTATAACGATGTTGAGCAGCTTTTCACGTGCCTCTTGGCCATTCGTACATGCGCTTCGGAGGAATGGCTGCTCGAGTCCTTTGCCCCTTGTTTAACTGCCTTGTTCGCCTTGTCTGCTCAAGTCCTTTGCCCACTGTTGAACCGCGCTGTTCACCTCTTCGTTGTTGAGTTCTAAGCATTCTTGATGCATTCTGAAAAATACGCCCTTATCACCTACATGATTTGCAAATGCTTCTCCCATCCTGGGGACGGGGAGGTTGGCCTTTCACTTTCTACACAGGTCCTCCTCCTTTTGTGGCCATGCTTTTGCTACCATATGTAAGGAACTGTTGCGTAACAGAGTCTCTAGGGAGAGTCCTTTGATGCACAAATGTTTTTGGTTTGGATGGGGTGCGGTTTTGTTTTTCTCCTCCTCCTCCATCCCTCCTCCTTCCTCTTCTCCTCCTCCCTTTCTTGTAGCTGTGCTTTTGCTGCCATATTTAAGGAAACACTGCATAGTCAAATCCACCAGGATTTACATCTATGGTTTATTCCAAGGGTTTCATGGTTTCCTTGCTTACATTTAGGTTTGTGATCCAGTTTTGGAGTTCACTTTCAGACACGGTTTCAGACTGGACTCCACATTCTTTCTTTTGTCTGTCGATACTCAGTTTTCCCAGCTCCGTTCCTTGAAGAGATTGCTCATTCCTACATTGAATGGCCTGACCACCCTTGTTCAGTATCAGCTATTCATAAATCTGTGAATTTATTTCTCACTCTAAATTCCAAAACATTGACCTACATGTCTACCGTTATGCCACCATTATGCCGTTTTGGGGATTGCTTGGAAATTGGGAAGTGTGGGTCCTCCAACTTTGTTCTTCTTTTTCCAGATTGTTTTGGCTCTCTGTGTCCCTTGCAGTTCCATATGCATTTAGGATTGGCTTTAACATTTCTGCAAAACAAGTCACTGAGATTTTGATGGGGGTTGTATTGAATCTCTATATTGCCTTGGGGACTATGGCCATCTTAACAATATTAAATGTTCAATTTACTGAAACAGGATGACTTTCCATTTATTTAGGTCCTCTTTAATTTCTTTCAGCAATGTTCTCCTTTCAGCAAATACAACTCTTGCACATCTTTTGTTAAATTTATTCCTCATTGTTTTATTCTTTTTTTTTTTTTTTAAAGATTTTATTTATTTATTTGACAGAGAGAGACACAGTGAGAGAGGGAACACAAGCAGGGGGAGTGGGGGAGGGAGAAGCAGGCTTCCCGCGGAGCAGGGAGCCCGATGCGGGGCTCGATCCCAGGACCCTGGGATCATGACCTGAGCCGAAGGCAGACGCTTAATGACTGAGCCACCCAGGCGCCATTGTTTTATTCTTTTTGATGATACTGTAAAAGAAATTCTTTTCTTTTTTTGGGTAAATTTTTATTTAAATCCCAGTTAGTTAACATACAATGTAACATTAGTTTCAGGTATAGAATTTAGTGATTCAACACCTACATACAACAGCTGGTGCTCATCACAAGTGCCCTCCTTAATTCCCATCACCTATTTAACCCATCCCTCCACCCATTTCCCCTCTGGTAACCATCAGTTTGTTCTTTATAGTTAAGAGTCTGTTTCTTGGGTTTTCTCTCTTTTTTCCACTCTATGTTCATTTGTTTTGCATCTTAAATTCCACATATGAGTGAAATCATATGGTATTTCTTTTTCTCTGACTGACTCATTTCACTTAGCATAGTACTCTCTAGCTCCATCCAGTGTCATTGCAAATGGTAAGATTTTATTCTTTTTTATGGCTTAGTAATATTCCATTGTATTTATATACACCATATCTCCTTAATCCATTCATCAATACATGGACATTTGGGCACTTTCCATAATTTGGCTATTGTAAATAATGTTGCTGTAAATATTGGGGTGCATATATTCCTTCAAGTTAGTCTTTTTGTATTCTTTGGGTAAATACCTAGTAGTGCAATTGCTGGATCATAGGGTAGTTCTATTTTTAACTTTTTGAGGAACCTCCATACTGTTTTCCAGAGTGGCTGCACCAGTTTGCATTCCCATCAACAGGACAAGAGGTTTCTCCTTTCTCCACATCCTCACCAATATCTGATGTTTCCTGTGTTGTTAATTTTAGCTATTCTGACAGGTGTGAAGTGATATCTCATTATAGTTTTGATTTGTATTTCCCTTATGATGAGTGATGCTGAGCATCTTTTCATGTGTTTGTTAGCCATCTGTATGTCTTCTTTGGAAAAATGTCTATTCATGTCTTCTGTCCATTTCTTAACTGGATTATTTGTTTTTTGGGTGTTGAGTTATATAAGATCTTTATATATTTGGGATATTAACCCTTTATAGGCTATATCTTTTGCAAATCTCTTCTCCCATTCTGTAGGTTGCCTCTTAGTTTTGTTAATTGTTTCCTTCACTGTGCAGAAGCTTTTTATTTTGATTAGTCACAATAATTTATTTTTGCTTTTATTTCCCTTGCCTCAGGAGACATATCTGGGAAAAAGTTGCTATGGCTGATGTCAGAGAGTTTACTGCCTGTGCTTTCTTCTAGGATTTTTATGGTTTCAGGTCTCACATTTAGGTCTTTCATCCACTTTGAATTTATTTTTGTGTATGGTGTAAGAAAGTGGTCCAATTTCATTCTTTTGCATGTTGTTGTCCAGTTTTCCCAACACCATTTGTTGAAGAGATTGTCTTTTCCCCATTGGATATTTTTTCCTGCTTTGTCAAAGATTAGTTGACCATATAGTTGTGGGTTTATTTCTGGCTTTTCTATTCAGTTCCATTGATCTATTTGTCTATTTTTGTGCCAGCAGTACAGCTATGTAATTTTTTTTTTAAGATTTTATCTATTTATTTGACAGAGAGAGACACAGTGAGAGAGGGAACACAAGCAGGGGGAGAGGGAGAGGGGGAAGCAGGCTTCCTGCGGAGCAGGGAGCCCGATGCGGGGCTCGATCCCAGGACCCTGGGATCAAGACCTGAGCTGAAGGCATATGCCCAACGACTGAGCCACTCAGGCGCCCCCACAGCTATGTAATTTAACTTGAAGTCTGGAATTGTGATGCCTCCAGCTTTTCTTTTAAAAGGTTGAATTGGCTATTCAGGCTCTTTTGTGGTTCCATACAGATTTTAGTATTGTTTGTTCTAGCTCTGTGAAAAATGCTGTTGGTATTTTGATAGTGATTGCATTAAATGTGTAGGTTGCTTTGGGTAATATATTTTTTATTTTAACAATACCTGTTCTTCCAATCCATGAGCATGGAATGTTTTTCCATTTCTTTGTGTCATCTTCAATTTTTTAATGTTTTATAGTTTTCAGAGTACAGATCTCTTACCTCTTTGGTTAGGTTTTTTCCTAGGCATCTTATGGTTTTTGGCACAATTATAAATGGGATTGATTCCTTGATTTCTCTTTCTGCTGCTTCATTATTGGTGTATAGAAATGCAACAGATTTATGTTGATTTTGTATCTTGTGACTTTACTGAATTTGCATACCAGTTCTAGCAATTTTTGGGTTGAGTATTTTAGGTTGTCTATATAGAGTATCATGTCCTCTGAAAAGAGTGAAAGTTTGACTTATTCCTTGCCAATTTGGATGCCTTTTATTTCTTTTTGTTGTCTGATTGCTGTGGCTAAGTCTTTCAGTACTATGTTAAATAACAATGGTGAGAGTGGACATCCCTGTCTTGTTCCTGACCATAGAGGAAAAGCTCTGTTTTTCCCACTGACGATGATATTTGCTGTGGTTGTTTCATATATGGCCTCTATTATGAGGAGGTATGTTCCTTTTAAACCTACTTAGTTGAGGGTTTTTATCATGAACGGATGTTGTACGTTGTCAAATGCTTTTTCTGCATCTATTGAAAGGATCATATGGTTCTTATCCTTTCTTTTTTTCATGTGGTATATCACATTGATTGGTGAATATTGAACTATTTTTGTAGCCCAGGAATAAATGCCACTTGATCGTGGTGAATGATTCTTCTAATGCATTTAATGCACTCCATTGTTTTAGTATTTTATTGAGAGTTTTTGCATCATGTTCATCTGGGATATTGATCGATGGTTCTCTTTTTTAGCAGAGTCTTATCTGGTTTTGGTGTCAGGGTAATGCTGGCCTCATAGAATGAATTTGGAAGTTTCCCTTCCATTTCTATTTTTTGGAATAGTTGGAGAAGAATAGGTATTAACTCCTCTTTGGTAGAATTCCCCTGTGTAGCCATCTGGTCCTGGACTTTTCTTTGGGATATTTCTTATTACTGATTCAATTTCTTTGGTGGTTATGAGTCTGTTCAAGTTTTTCTATTTCTTCCTGTTTCAGTTTTGCTAGTTAATATGTTTCTAGGAATTTATCCATTTCTTCCAAATTGTCCAATTTGTTGGCATGTAATTTTTCATAATACTCTCATAATTGTTTGCATTCTTGTGGTTTTGGGTTACTTTTTCTCATCTCTCATTTGTGATTTTATTTATTTGGGTCCTTTCTCTTTTCTTTTTGATAATTCTGGCTAGGGGATTATCAATTTCATTAATTTTTTCAAAGAGCCAGCTCCTGGCTTCATTGATTTTTTTCTATTGCTTTTTTAGTTTCTGTATCATTTATTTCTGCTCTAATCTTTATTATTTCCCATCTACTGGCTTTAGGCTTGGTTTGTTGTTCTTTTTCTAGCTCCTTTAGGTATATGGTTAGGTTGTTTATCTCAAAAATTTCTTGCTTCTTAAGGTAGACCTGTATTGCTATATACTTCCCTCCAAGGACCACTTTTGCTGCATCCCAAAGATTTTGGCCATTGTGTTTTCATTATCATTTATTTCCATGTATTTTTAAATTTCTTCTTTTATTTTCTGGTTGACCTATTCATTTCTTTCTTTTTTTTTTTAAAGATTTTATTTATTAATTTGAGAGAGAGAATGAGATAGAGAGTATGAGAGGGGGGAGGGTCAGAGGGAGAAGCAGACTCCCCGCTGAGCAGGGAGCCCGATGCGGGACTCGATCCCGGGACTCCAGGATCATGACCTGAGCCGAAGGCAGTCGCCTAACCAACTGAGCCACCCAGGCGCCCTGACCTATTCATTTCTTAGTAGCATATTGTTTAACCTGCATGAATTTGTGGTTTTATCCAAATTTTTTCTTGTGGGTGACTTCAAATTTCATAGTGTTGTGGTCAGAAAATATGCTTGGTATGATCTCAGGTCTTTTTGTATTCATTGATGCCTTTATGAATATGTGATCTATTCTGAAGAATGTCCCATGTGCACTTGAAAAGAATACATATTTTGCTGCTTTAGGATGGAATGTTCCTAATATATCTGTTAAGTTCATCTGGTCCAGTGTGTCATTCAAAGCTATTTTTTCCTTATTGATTTTCTGCTTAGATGATCTGTCCATTGCTGTAAGTGGGATGTTAAAGCCCCCTATTATTGTTGTATTATTATCAGTGTGTTCCTTTAGGTTTGTTATTGTTTTATATATTTGGGTGCTTCCAAGTTGGGTGTATAAATATTTACAATTGTTAGATCTTCTTGTTGGATTGTCCCCTTTATTATGATGTAGTGCCCTTCTTTGTCTCTTGTTATAGTCTTTGGTTTAAAGTGCGGTTTGTCTGATATAAGTACTGCCACTCTGGCTTTCTTTTGACCTCCATTTGCATGATAAATATTTCTCCACCCCCCTCACTTTCAATCTGCAGATGTCTCTCAGTCTAAAATGAGTCTCTTGTTGGCAGCATATAGATGGGTCTTGTTTTTTTTAATCCATTCTGACACCCTATGTCTTTTGATTGAAGCATTTAGTCTATGTCTTTTGATTGTAGCATTTAGTCCACAGGTCTTCTAGGGGAGGGTCTCAAGGCAAACTTGACCAAGAAGGGCAGTAGCAGCAGAGCACAGGGGAGTGGGACCTGGTGTAAGCAGGTTAGGCAGCCAGTGTTGGCACTGTGCTGTTTACTAAAAGTGGTTCTGTGCTTATGCTGAGGGGTGAGGGAAGGCAATGGCACCAGCCAGCTTTGTCCCCAGAAAGGGGTCTCTGTACCCACTGCTCTCAGGGATGCACTCCAAGAAGAGTGAATAATCCCCACCACCACCCACCATGTGAACCAGGTGTTTTTCAGATTGCTGTTTCCATACTGTCTGCCTCTGGGTTGTTTGCCTGCCTTTTCTCCAGAAACATCACTTTGCCCTTTAGGCTCTAGCCCAGCCTAGCCTGCTGACTTAAATCTCCAGGCTTTGGGGACATGGTGTGGGCAGGGGCCTGCACTGGTCTTCTAGGGGAGGGTCTCACCATGCTGGGACTGAGCAGGTTTGACTGAGAAGGGTAGTTGTGCCAGAATGTAGGAGTGTGGGACCTGGAGCAAGCAGGCTAGGCAACCAGTGCTGGGGCCAAGCTGCCCTCTGCAGGTGGCTCTGCGTTTATGCTGAGGGGTGGGGGAGGGAAATGGCATCAGCTGGCTCCTTTGTCCCCAGAAATGTGTCTCAATGAATGCTACCTCTCAGGGACAAGGGACACTCTCCAAGAAGAGCAAATATTCCCCCCACCCCACCGTGTGCCCCAGGCATTCCTCAGATTGCTATTTCAATGCCATCTGCCCCTGGGTTGTTTGCCTGCCTTCTCTCCAGGAGTAGGGTAGTGCCCTCAAACTTCTATCCCAGCCAAGCCCACCAACCTTTAAAACTCAAGTCTTTAAATCCTGCTGGTTGGAAGAACTCACAAAAATCAGCCCCTCTACTTTTCCTAGCCAATGGCTTTGGGGGAAGTGTTCTGCTTGTGTGCTCCTCTCTCTCGCCTTTCCCCACAACCACAGCTCCCTTTCCTTTGCAGCTCCTGTGATCCATTTCTCCTCCAAATCACATCTCCACACTCTCTTTCTTTGATGTAGTGTCTTCTCTCCTTTTAATTGTGGAGTTTATTCTCTCAGTCTTCAGGTTAATTTCTGGGGCATTTAGAATGATTTGATATCTAGTTGTGTTTGAGGGATGAGAGAAGCCTAAGGTCCTCTTGCTATGCTGCCATCTTAGCTCTCCCCTGCATTTCTAATAATAAATATCCTCAGCTGGATGGGTCTCCTCCTCCTCCTGTCTACCTCACAATAGCATACAATGAGCCTCACCATAGAGTATTTCAGCTGGGTTCTTTTTGGAGATCCTTTATTGTCAGTATCCTTAGATATTTTTCTGAGTTGGTCAAATGGCTCACAGAAGAACCTTTCAGCTGCGAGAATTTTTGAGTCTGAGGTGGAGAAGGATGGGGATTTACGGCTTTCAGGATGCATATCTCTAATTATCTCTTCTGTTTTTAAGATGAGATTCCAGCCCTTGGCTCCCAGTCCAGAGTCCTCTGCATTTCAGGGACTAACACTCCAGACTTCTGTCAGGGCAAGGAAGGGCCAGATCCTCAGTTTAGTCAGGTATCAAATGCAGGAGGGGGTTTGGAAATTCTTAAACAATTTTTAAGCAAACCTCATTATTTTGGTGCCTACTACCCACCTCCACTTCCAGAGTCACATATTTCAGCCTTTGAAGATTCTTGTGGGGTGGGGTGGAAAAGGGGGTAATAAATGAGGTTGGTTTTTGGCTTCTCCCACTAAGGGTTTAAGATTCTTTGTGACCTTTCTGGGTCTGCTAAGTCAGTTACTATTCATCCATCTGCTTTTCAGCATTCAAAATTTAGTTGTTGTCTCCTTTCCTGCCCTTCCAATCATTTTAAATATCATTTTATAGTAGTTTCACTGGGGTTTTGGGACATGGTGAAGTAACATGTGTAAGTATGTGTTCTACCTTAACTATACATCATGGCAGGCATAGGTATCTGCCTACTTGGCTCATTCATCCTATCACCTTTGTTATCAAGCCACTCTCCCTAAAACACTCCAGACTCCTTGTCTTATCAAGCTCTCTGATCCATCCTCTGACCTCTCTCTCTGATCCATTCGCCCTTTCAGCTTTCAGCTCCTGCACCACCTACTCAAACCAACTTCCTATCTATAAACCCTCAGGTTGTGCTTGAATGCTCTGCCAATATGTGTACATTTCATGACCTGTCTACTCTCCCTTACCCCTAGCATTTCCACATATTTTTCCAAGTCTGACTCTCATTGCTTTTCTCCTTCCCTCTAAGTAGAATGCTGATTTCTATCAAACACAGACTCGCCTTGTTCCCTCTTATTTGCTCAAATAACATTGATGACAAAAATAAACCACTACTGAGTATTTTTGTGTGCTGTTCACTGTGGTACACACTTTATGCACCAGACCTCATTTCATTCTTCATCACAGCTTTAGCAGGTAGATGACATTTATAAGCCTTATTTTGCAGATGAAGAAACAGAGGCTCAAGGAACAAAAGTGACTTCTCCAAATTCACCAGGCTAGTCAGAGGCAAAGATGGAATTCAAGCCCAGTTTGGTCCAAGTCCATGCTCTTTCTATAACACTACATTGACTCAGTCAAGGCATCAGAGAGGGATCTAGAAAGCAGAAGGTAAGAGGATACTGAGTACCTGAATTGGAGGGAGTGGCCCATCATTAATGGGACAAAAGATAGACCACAGAGAAAGGTAGGGCTAGAAGAGAAAAACCTTCACTGACTTCATAGGTTCACATAGCACTGACCCTGTGATCTTTACTTATGCACAGGATAAATTACCATATTTATCTACCCATAAAAAGTAGGTTAGAACACCACTATGAAACTATATGATACACACCAACATGGTTTAAGACGATTTTCACAATTGTAAAAGATGCCTGATTATTTTTTCCAGAAAGGAAGCTTGGATTCCATTAATCAAGCTAAGACTTCATACTCTGAGTGGTCCAAAAGTACTCTTAGCAAGATGGAGGACAAAAGCCAGGCCCACTGCTTAAAGCCAAGGAGTAGGATAAACTACCCACAAACCCTACCAACCCCTGAATGTAGATCTGACAACAACAGAAAAGAACAAAAAAAGAACTACAACCATATCTGCCAGGGTCTTTGGCTCTGGTGAGTTGTAGGCCTAAGGAGGCAAGGACACCGACATGGCCTGATTTCACAACTAAGCCACCAGATGGCTGTGTGAGTGGATCTCCAATATGCCCAAGAGCTTCCTGGGGCAGTGATATGAATATGTCCTATGAAATGGTTTTGATCCTAACAACTGACATATTTTGCAAGAGTGTGGAAAGAAGGAAAAATGCTAAATGGATTGATTTCTTTCTATCATCAAGTTTCTACCTTTGGAACAAGTAAAATTAGAGAATGTGAAAAACACTTTGTTTTTTAAAAAAGTAGGGGGTTTGGTGGATATTTATAAACTGCAAAACATGTAAATATTCTCATGGTTCTCTTAAGATTTTATTGGAAGGAACTTAAGAGTACAGATGATTACTATCTATGAATGGTCAGCTAGACTGTAAATATTGTTGGAATAAGGACAAGGGGGAAGGCATTGACATTTATTTTGGAATATGGCATATTAATTAAAAGCACTGTCTCTGTGGCCAGATTTTCCAAAATTCTAATCCAAACTCTGACACTTATTTAGCCATGTGACCTTGGCTAAACCACTTAATCTCTCATTACCTCTATTTCTTCATTTATAAAACAGGGGTAGGGTTGCTGTGGGGATTAAAAGCAGTTATAACAGTGTCTGGCACATGGAAAGCGCCATGAAAGTTAGCTATTGTTATTGGTTATCATTATGTGCTGCAAACATCTTATTTAATAATCACAAATTTGCTAGAAAAGCCTGTGGGGTAGGTATTTTCCTTATTTTGCTCATATGAGAAAACTTAAGCTATGAGGTCAAACAAAATTACAGAGTGACAGAACCTTTAGATGTTGCCCTGTCCAAGGCCTCCATTTTAAAATGAAGAAGAAACTCTAGCTCAAAATAGGGCCTAGAGCTTAGCAACAAGGCTCTTCCCTTCAGTGGTTCTCAAACTTTGGCAGGCACCATAATCCCCTGGAGGGCTTGCTAAAACACAAACTTCTGGCTTCCACCCCCACAGTTTCTGATTTAGTAGGTCTGGTGTGGGGCCTGAGAATTATCATTTCTAACAAGTGCTCAAATGATGCTGCGGCTGCCGGTCTACTTTGGGAACCTGCACAACACACCACAGTTCATACATCTTTTTTCCTTTTCATCACAGACTACACAGGTTGTGATTCACAAGCACTTGGACAGAAATGAGAACTGCTGATGAACACTAAAGAAAAAGACATTGCTAGCAGGAAGAAGGTAGGGAGACCAATAGTCCTGGTTTATGTGGGACTTCCCCAGTTTTAACACTAAGTTCTGCAGCCCAGGAAACCCCTCAGTCCTGAACACACTTGAATGGTTTGTCACTCTAGATGAAGGTAGACAAAATTCAGTGCTGGTTAACTGCCAAACACAAAAGGACATCTTATAGAGAACATGGTAATATCTGGTAAATTTGTTTGAAAAGGATTCATTATTTTATTCTTATTCCAACAAATTTGTATTATGAAAAGACTATGTTAGGTGTTGTGCTCCTGACCCTACTGATCCCATCCCACCTTAGCAAAAGGTAAAAGTAACTCTACAACACTGAGCTTGGTAGACATAGACCCATGCTTACATATTCAGGGACACCAGAAAGAGATGTAAAAAAAGAAACATTTTACAAAGAAAGTTTTCAATGCACCATGATCAGCACTCAAATAATTCCCTTCCCTCTTTCTTCCTCTGAAGGGAGTACATTATAGAAAAGTATGGATTGAAAATTTAGTAAAGCAAAGGTGAAATAATTAATGAATCAAGGTCCCAGGAGAAACAGAAGGTAAAGGAAGTCCTTCAGTGAGGGAGAAGATTGATCTGTATCCTTATCTCTCCAGGACCCTGAATATGTCCATTGCTTATTATAAATCAATGCTGACCACAGTTAAAATGTAATTTTCAAGGCTAAGTTAAGCAAAATTTCAAAAAGGATAAATATCCTGAGGAAGACTAATGGTGACAATTTTAGGAGTACCTAACAACAGGGAGAATAGATTGCATGTTAAAATGTTACTTCTGTTCTGATTGCTAATGGGTATGTTCTTTAAGACCTAGGCTTAATTATCAATCCTTTGACCCAAGGACAACAAATTTCATGAAGACCCCTAAAGATTCCTAAATAGTACAAATAAAATGCAGAAATATTTTGAGAACATATTTTAGAGCACTGGATGAGTCAATAAGATAATGCATAAACTACTAAACGTGAACTAGGGACTCTTTGTTTTGTGTTTGAGTTTGTTTTATGACTTCTATCCCCACTAATGATCCCTTTTTTTTCCTCTTCTGCACATCCTAGCCTGGATTCTCTTTCATCATTCTACAGTGGTCAATGCAGTTATTGTACAGCTTCACTTTCAATGAAAGCTAGGGGAAAATAACCCTCATACCCATCTCTCTGTCTCTCCATCCATATATAAAGGGAGCCACTAAAAAATAAAAGAAACAAGGTATTATACTTAACCCAGGCAAATCTTAGCAATTAACATGTATAATATTTTAAGAAAAGAAAAACAAAAGATCAGCAGAAATGGAGGAAACAGACTGCATCCTAAATTCCATCAAAAGCAAACATGCAAGGTTGGGTAGTAATTTCCAGTTCTTTGGAGCCACATCATCTGTCATGATGAGTTCACTGAACAGTCTTACAGACTAACCCTCTGTACTCTCTTGTGGTGTATGTGTATATATATGAATTATCATATGGAACCTCAGAAGTCTCTAAAAACTTTCTGCAATTATCCCTCACACAATTATTGAACTGATGGATTTGTTCCACAGGAGCTATTGTGGCTTCCTAGTTTAATTCTTCAAGAGATGTCTTGGATGGAGATAACCCTTCTTGTAAGATAAAACAATGTTTATATTCAGTTACTACCTTATCACTGAGCTTGTGCTATCAAGCAATTTCTACAATATCTGTAGTTTTAGGACACTGTCGATATAAATCTATGGTTTCAGCTAAACTCTTTAATCCACGGGTCTATGTAAAAGACTGTCTTAAGGTATCCTCCAGCCCATTGGTTCTTAAAGAGTGGTCTGAAAACACCTGGAGGGATTCTTGAGCCCCTTTCAGTGGGCCTGTGGGTTAAATAATATTTTTTATAATGACACTAAGATATTTACCTTTTTCATTCTTTTTATCTCATAAATGTACAGAGGGCTTTTCCAAAGGCTATATGGCATGTGATGATGCCATCTTTCTGATACTGAGGGATGTGTGATTTTGTGTTCTTGAATTTTAAACATTTCTCAGTTTTAATATCTATTACAGTTAGTATCAATAGATATAACCCACATCCAAGAACACTTTGGGGTCCTCAATGACTTTTAAGAGTGTTAAGGTGTCCTAAGACCAAACATTTTGCAAACTGCTGCTTTACAAAGACTTTGTTCCTAAAATGCATTTCTTTCTAACTGATCTAGTTGCAACTTCTGTTTTGTGTGGTGAGATAAAGAGACAATTTGAAGTAGGTTTTAAAACAATATTATTTTGCTGATATGAAATTCTGGTAGCCAGGGTGCCAGGTGTGTTCATAATCTTAATGCTGTCAATTTTAAGCCTGAAGCCCCAAGAGACGAGCAGTGTTTAATACATCATCCCTTGTTAAATAGCAGCCACAGAGTTGGCGGTAGCCAGTAAACGATTCCCTGCCATGTAGGACACGCCAGTTGTCTATAAATAGGACCTGTGAATGGGCAAAAAGAGAAAAAAAACACCATCAGAACAAAAGCAGACCAAAGAATTCTAAATCAGAAGAGACCACTTAAAAGCTTTAGGTTGTTCTCTAGTTAAAATTCAATGAGGTATCTTTCTTTTTGAGATTAAACAAACCTTTGGAAATTAGGATGTGCATAGCCCTGTAGTAGGCTGGGTGGAAGTTACAAAAGCAACAGTAGGTAATTAGGCCCTGTACTTGAGAAGCTTATGTTTCTTGAGTAATTATTCTCTTATCAAAGCAAATCAGATAACTGGCTTCATTTTCTTTTCTGTTTAATTTTAAATATATACTTTCTCAAGAAGTTAAACTATTTCATTATGTTTTATGCTAAGCTGAAGACATTACTCAGAGGATAGATCAAGAGCAAAAAAAAAAAAAAAAAGAAATCACATAGCTGGAAGGACACTTAGGGATTATCTAGTTCAACCCCCTCATTATACATATAGAGCCACTGAGTCACTGATGCCTACATATGGTGTGGGACCTGCTTCCAGGTCATTCAGTGAGCGGCAGGACCAGAGCCAATACCCAGGATTCTTTTCATTTTTACCTTTGCAAGACTGTGACTCACATATTAAAGAAGTACCCATTATTCATTGCTTCAGTATAACAAGCTTACTTGACATCTTTAGAACTTGGCACCCACCCTGCCAGGCTTTAGTTTGACCCAAAACTCATTCTCAGGTCTCCTCAACTCTACTGTCAGAGTCCGGTGTGCTGTATACCAACGATGGACAACATCATAAGGTACAGTATTGATGACAGCTCTGTCATAGTTGTTGTATCTAAGATGAAATCATGAGAAGAAAAGATATCCTCAAACACATGTTAAAGACACCTATTGCTTATTGAGCAATTTTATTTAAGGCTTTGTCTATATTCATTACTTGTCCTAGAGATAAGGTGAGAATAAGTCAATGCTCTCTTGGGAATATAGGATTGCAGAGAGGAGCCCTGCTGCCTGTTGACCATATTTTTTTTTCCTTTGGAGAATCTGGGGGTAGGAGATAGAAGTAAGTTCTAGCTGGTTTCTTCCATCTTAGGATATGATGTTTATCTAAAGTACATTCTCTTGGCCAAATTTTACAGAAGCACTGGGGAAAGATCTGAGCTTTCTATTCACTAAGCTGAGGGGGGCAAGAGAGGTTATACTAACAAGGCTTTCTTTTTAGCAGAATGACTTAGAACTTCTCAGGTGTTTCTCTTTGTGGGGAAAAGCCAAGCTATAGACCTACTGGGCAGATTACTCAGTGATCTTCACTCATTCATTCAACTCTAACATTTACATGAGCAGCTGCTATGTGCTAGGTGGTGTCAGGTGTTAAAGATACAGTGATGAACATAGCAGACACGATCCCAGCCTTTGGGATCTATTTACATTCTATTAAGAAAGACAAATGATGGACAAGTAATAAATACATATCTAGTTACAGATGTTATAAAGAAAAAATAATGTACTGTGATAAAAAGTGACTGGGTAGTCTATTTCAGATGGAGTATGTTGAGTGAGGACTTTTTTGAAGAAGTGACATTTGAGCTGTTACCTATATGATAAGAAACCAACAATGTGATAAGCTGAGAGGAGTGTTCCAGGCAAAGGGAAGAGCAAGAACAAAGCATTAGGATGGAAAGGAGTTTTATTATGTTTGCAGAACAGCAAGAAGGCCATGTGGCTGGAGCTGAGTAAGCAAGGGGGATAATGGTAAGGAATAATGTGGAGGAGGTAGCCATGGGCCAGATCATGTATAGCCTTATAGGCCATGGTAAAGATTTTGGGTTTTATTCTGAGTACTATGGGAAGTCACTGAAAAGCCTTTGCTAAAGGCTTTCTTTTTTTCTTAAAGGATTTCTTTTTTACTTAAGGTAAATTAATCTTTTACTGAAGTATAGTACGTATATGGAAAAGTACACAAATCTTAAGCTTGATGTATTTTCATGATGTGAACACATCCATATCACTAGCATCCAGGCCAATAAATAGATCATTACGCACACCCCAGAACACTCCCTTGTACCCCTTTTCCATCTTGTCTTTCCCCTAACCCAAGGATAACTACCATCATGACTTCTGTCACCAAAGATTAGTTTTGCTTGTAGTCTTTTGTGTCTGGATTCTTTCATTTAATATTATATTTAGGAGATTCATCATTGTTGTTATATAGTAGTAGATCATTTATCCTTCATGCTGTATAGAATTTTATTGTGTGACTCTACCACAATTTATTCATCCATTCTACTGTTGATAGATATTTGAGTAGTTTCCAGTTTGGGACTAATACAAATAATCTTGGTGGTTCTGGTCCATGATGGCAACATAGAAATCTCCCAAACTCACCTCCCCCCATGCACATACCAAATCTACAGCTACAACTGGGACAATTCCCTCTGAAAGAAATCCAGAAACTAGCTGAGTGACTCCTACACATTGGGTAAATAAAAAAAAACCCACATCAAAATGGGTAGAAAATGCTGAAACACAATTTTATCATAAACCCATCCCTGGTGCAGCAACCAGAAGGAAGTTCACAACTCCAAGCTTCTCCTTGAGGAGTGAAGAGTTTGGACTCAACATTTAGTGCCCAAACTTTTAAGATGTCTGCATGAGGGATGGGCCCCCGAAACACCTAGCTTTGAAAGACAATGAGGCTTGCATCCATGAGACCCACCAGGTTATAGAACACAAAGAAACAGTTCTTTTTTTTTCTTTTGGTAAGTAGTTTATTGTAAGATAATTTATAAACATCTTGCGGTCTTTAGTAGTTTAAACAATGGACCAACAATTTCTTCCGACAAGGACAGCAGTAAGCTAAAAATAAAACCAGCTGGCTGAATTTTCCTTCTTTATATCTTGTCTGAGGATGAAACTTGGTTTTCATTAATCCAGAGCTGCTGCACCGGAAATGACTTCAATCAACTCTTTCGTGATGACAACCTGGTGGGTGCGATTGAATGTCAAGGTCAGTTTGTCAATCATCTTGGAAGCGTTCTTGCTAGCGTTGTCCATGGCCGTCATCCTGGCACTTTGCTCACTCATGGTGGATTCCTTTAGAGAACAGTAGATGATGTTGGCCAAATTGTATTCTTGGTAATTCTGCAGCACGTCAGCATAATATCATCATAGGTACTCATGCTCTCAGCACTTGCAACGGTTTCAAGGGAAAATATGGGCTTTTCTTCTGTCTTGTAGGAGATGACAGACCTGAACTGATTAAAGATGATTAGACCCTTCATCAAATTCATGTCCAGAATTTAGTAGTTCAAGGGCAATGACGGACGCATCCCCAAAAGTAGGAGGTTTTCTTCCCACTTCTTTGAAGGACACCAGAAACTGGTCAGAGTGAGTCCTATGAAGTATACCCCTGATTTTATCACCAATTCCAACAAGCATGACTTCTTTCTCAGCTGCTGTGAGCGTGGCCACCTCACTTTTCATCTGTTTAGCAACCGAGGAATGAATAGCACCAGAGAGCCCTCGATCTGAGGACACACCAATAAGGAGGTGTTTCTTCTTGTGTTCAGGCACCTTAATATCAGCTTTTTCATACAGAGCCAAAGATCCTATCCCATATACTCGAGCTGGTTTCAGCTCCCTCTCAGCTCGGGCATATTTTGCTGCTGCTACCATTTTCACAGACTTGGTGATTTTCTGGATGTTTTTGATTGATTTTAGTCGCCTGGTAATATCTTTTAAATTTGCCATATTTCGAACTTGGCCCAGCGACGCCTGCCCAAGAGAACATGGTGGTACCAGCCCGGCTCGAAACAGTTCTTAATGGGCTTATGAAGACTCACTGTGGAAAACTCAGGTCTAGTACAGAGACAGCAGACAGAAACACCCATATCCTAGTCTTTCTCTAGAAAAAACCTATTTGCATACATTAAAAGCTGCTTCTTGAAGGTCAGGCTTCTATTTTGGCACACATCTAGGGACAGACTGCAATCCTCCCCAGAGATGAAGAAAGCCAGTGGGCACCATCTGCACATTCTCCCTCTGGCCCACTCAGGTCATTGGTGTATTCCTGGAATGAACTTGTATACATGCCTACCACTCTGGCTTTTGTGGCTGCTGTCCAGGGGATCACCTGGCTTGATCACCCCTTGATCACCTGGCTCTGGCAGCCAGTGGGGCTTTAGTTCCAGATTCCATAGGACAGTAACAAACAAAGAAATGCTTCTTAATTGGCTATCTACCCAAGGCTCAGTGCAAAGGGAGCACACAGAAATGCCCAGCTCCCAGTCTTTCCTGGAAAGAAGTCTGCTTGCATACTTTAAAAGCTGTTAACCAAGGGTCTGGCTTCCAATCAGCCTCCATCTAGGTGCTGACTAAGATCCTCCCCTTTGGGAGACTGACAGGTCTTGACACACCTTCAACTACTGGAAGCCGCTAAAACCACAGAAAGTGGCTTAGAAAAATCACAAAGGTTTGAGTGACAGCCAAGAGCTAAGGCTGAGCTGAATGATAAGGTTCATCTCTTACACAAGACCACTCTATCAAGACTGGGAGAGGTGGCTGTTGTATCTAATATGCAGAAACCAACACAGAGGGAAAGAAAAATGAAGAAACAGAAGAATATGTTCTAAACAAAACAACAAGATAAAACCCCAGAAATAGACCCTAATAAAATGGAGATAAGTGATTTATCTGATAAAGAGTTTAAAATAATGGTCAAAAGATGCTTACCAAGGTCAGGAGACCAATGCATGACAAAGTGAGAATTTCAACAATGAGATAGAAAATATTAAAAAGTACCAAACAGAAATCAAAGCTGAAAAAGTAACTAAGTTGAAAAAGTTAACAGAGCAGACTAGATAAAGTGGAAGAAAATATCAGCAAACTCAAAGACAGAAAGGAAGAATTCATTCAATCAGAGAAGCAAAAAGAAAAAATAATGAAAAAGAGTGAAGATAGCTTAAGAGAATTATAAGACTCCATCAAGCAGACTAATATTATAGGGGTCCCAGGAGAAGAGAGAGAGAAAGGGGTCAGAAAGCTTATTTGAAAAAATAACAGAAAACCACCCAACTTAGAGAAAGAGACAGCTACATCCAGGGAGCCCATGGGATCTCCAAAAGAGGAATCCAAAGAGACCTACACTAAGACACAATATAATTAAACTCTCAAAAGTTAAAGAAAAGGAGATTATTTTATTTTATTTTATTTATTTTATTTTAATTTAATTTTATGTTAGTCACCATACAATACGTTATTAGTTTTTAATGTAGTGATCCACGATTCACTGTTTTCATATAACACCCAGTGCTCCATGCAGTACATGTCCTCCTTAATACTCATCACCGGGCTAACCCATCCCCCCACCCCCTCCCCTCTAGAACCCTCAGTTTGTTTCTCAGAGTCCATAGTCTCTCATGGTTCGTCTCCCCCTCCGATTCCCCCCCTTCATTTTTCCCTTTCTTCTCCTAATGTCCTCCATGCTATTCCTTATGTTCCACAAATAAGTGAAACCATATGATAATTGACTTTCTCTGCTTGACTTATTTCACTTAGCATAATCTCCTCCAGTCTCATCCATGTTGATGTAAAAGTTGGGTATTCATCCTTTCTGATGGCTGAGTAATATTCCATTGTATATATGGACCACATCTTTTTTTTTTTTTTAAGATTTTATTTATTTGACAGAGAGAGACACAGTGAGAGGGGGAACACAAGCAGGGGGAGTGGGAGAGGGAGAAGCAGGCTTCCCGTGGAGCAGGGAGCCCGATGCG
This sequence comes from Mirounga angustirostris, assembly GCF_029215605.1. NCBI lineage: Eukaryota > Metazoa > Chordata > Mammalia > Carnivora > Phocidae > Mirounga > Mirounga angustirostris. The sequence continues at coordinate 126,931,924 of NW_026991719.1, forward strand.
GGGCTCGATCCCAGGACCTGGGATCATGACCTGAGCCGAAGGCAGATGCCCAACGGCTGAGCCACCTAGGTGCCCCAGACCACATCTTCTTTATCCATTCATCTGTTGAAGGGAATCTTGGCTCTTTCCACAGTTTGGCTATTGTGGACATTGCTGCTATGAACATTGGGGTGCATGTGGCCCTTCTTTTCACTACATCTGTGTCTTTGGGGTAAATACCCAGGAGTACAATTACTGGGTCATAGGTAGCTCTATTTTTAACTTTTTGAGGAACCTCTGCACTGTTTTCCAAAGTGGCTGTACCCAACTTGCATTCTCACCAACAGTGTAAGAGGGTTTCCCTTTCTCCACATCCTCACCAACACCTGTTGCTTCCTGGATGACTGGTATGAAGTGATAGCTCATTGGGGTTTTGATTTGTATTTCCCTGATGAGTGATGTTGAGCATCTTTTTATGTCTCTGTTGGTCATCTATATATCTTCTTTGGAAAAATGTCTATTCCTGTCTTCTGCCCATTTTTTAAACCAGATTATTTGTTTCTTGACACCCTATGCCTTTTGATTGGAGTGCTTAGTCCATTTACATTCAAAGTAATTACTGATAGCTATGTGTTTATTGCCATTTTATTACTTGTTTTGTCATTGTTTCTGGAGAATTTCTCTGATCCTTTCTTTGTCATTTTTGGTCTCTCCTTTCCACTCAAAGAGTCCACTTTAATATTTCTTGCAGTGCTCGTTTAGTGGTCACTAACTCCTTTAGTTTTTGTTTGTCTGGGAAACTATCTCTCCTATTCTGAATGATAGCCTTGCTAGAAAGAATATTCTTGGCTACAGATTTTTCCCATTCAGCACATTGACTATATCATGCCACTCATTTCTGGCTTGCCAAGTTTCTGGAGAGGTCTACAGCTAACCTTATGGGTCTTCCCTTGTGAATTAAGGACTTCTTTTGTCTTGCTGCTTTTTAAAAATTTTTCTTTATCACTAGATTTTCCAAATTTAACTACAATATGCCTTGGTGTTGGCCTGCTTTTGTTGGTTTTGGATGTCTGTTTCCTTCCCCGGATTAGGGAAATTTTAAGCTATTATTTCTGAAATAAATTTCCTTCCCCTTTTTCTTTCTCTTCTTCTGGGACTCCTATAATATGAATGTTATGATGGAGTCACTGAGTTCTCTAAGTCTTTTCTCATGTTGCATAATTCTTCTTTCTGTCTTGTCCAGCTTCATTATTTTCCATTATTTTTCCTTCTATGTCACTAATTCATTCCTTTGCTTCTTCCAGCCTGCTGTTCATTGCATCAAGCCTGTTTCCAGTCTCATTTATTGCATTCTTCATCTCTGATTGATTTTTTAAAAATTCTTTTATGTCTGTGGTAAGGGTCTCACTGACCTCTTCTAGTCTTTTCTCAAGCCCAGTGAGTATCCTTATGATTGTTGCTTAAATTCTCCATCAGACATGTTACTTTTATCGGTTTCACTTAGATCTCTGGCTGTGGTCTTATCTTGTTCTTTCATTTGAGATAAATTCCTCCATCTTGGCATTTTGTCTAAGTCTCTGCCTTCTTCTCTGTGTTAGAAAAGCCAGTTATGTCTCCTGCTCTTGAAAGTATGAAGAAGAGGTCATGTATTTTCCAGGCCCTGGAGCTTCAGGGATTGTTTCTGGTGTGTGTAGTGTGTGCTCTGCTGTTGTGTTTTGGCTGCTCGATCCTTCAAGCCAGTCATGCACAGAGGCTCTCCTTGCCTGCAGTGGGCAGTGTTTGGTCCCTGGCCTGAATGTGGTGAGTTTTAACTATGTCTGCTCTGGTCTGCTTGTTAAATGAAACCTGACACCAACTCCACCAGAACTGAGGCCCTGCAGAACTCCCTGTTTGGGAGATGTGGTGTGGGCAGAGATTTTTGTTTTCTCTCCTGGGGGAGGGGCTGCGATGCTGGGACTGAGACAAGCTTGACTGAGAAGTGCAGTCCTGCCAGAGTGCAGGGGTGTGGGGCTTGGTGTATGCAAGTTAGGCAGCCAGTGTTAGCGCTGCACTGGCTCCTGCCAATGGCTCTGTGTTTATGCTGAGGGATGGGGTTGGGCAATGGTGCCAGCCAGCTCCTTTGTTCCCAGAAAGGCATCTCCCTGAATGCTGCCTCTCAGGGATGGGCTCTGAGAAGAGCAAATAATCTCCCACCTGTGTGTCCCAGGCACTCTGCAAATGGCTGTTGCCATGCTATCTGCCCCAGGTTGTCTGCCTGCCTTTTCTCCAGGAGCAGGGCTGTGCCCTCTGGGCTCTATTGTAGTCAAGCCTGCTGAATTTTAAAACTCCAGTCTTTCAGGCTCACTGGTTGCAAGAATTCATGAAAATAAGCCCCTCTCATTTTCCAAACCAATGGCTTTTGGGGAAATGTTCTCCTTGTGCCTTCCCATGTGCTCTCTCTCTCTCACCTTTCTCCACAACCTTAGCTCCCTCTCTTCCACAGCACCAGTAATCCATTTCTTCCCTAAACCATGTCTCCACAATTCCTACCTTCTTCAATGTGGTCTTTTCTCTCCCTTTAGTTGTGTAGTTTGTTCTGTCAATCTTCAGGTCAATTCATGGGGATTTAGGATGATTTGATATTTAGTTGTGTTTGTGGGATGAGACAAGGCTAGGGTCCTCCTAGTCTGCTGCCATCTTTTCCTTCTCCCCAGATCTGTTCTTTTTAAGATTGCTTTGGCTATTTGGGTCTTTTGCATTTCCATACAAATTTTAGGATTGCTTCTTGTATTTCTGTGAACAATACCATTGGAATTTTGATAGGGATTGCACTGAATCTGGCTAATATGGAAATTTTATGGAAATTTTAACTATTCATTCTTCCAATCCATAAGAATGGAATATATTTCCACTTATTAGTGTTTTCTTCTATTTCTTTCATCAATGCTTTATAGTTTTCAGTGTATAAATCTTTTACTTTCTTGGTTAAATTTACTTCTAAGAATTTTATTGTTTTTGATACAATTTTAAGTGGGGTTGTTTTCTTAATTTCTCTTCCTGATAATTCATTGTTAGTGTATATAAATGTAACCAAATTTTTTATATTGCTCTTGAACCATGCAACTTGAATTTGTTTATTAGTTCTAACAGTTTTTTTGGTGGATTCTTTAGGGGTTTCCATATATTAAATCTTGTCACCCATAAACAGCTGATTGACTTGCAGATATTGAACCATCCTTGGATCACTGGGATAAATTCCACTTGATCATGGTGTATGAATCTACTAAAATATTGTTGAATTTAATTTGCTAATATTTTGTTGATCATTTTTGGATCTATGTTCATAGGGATACTGACCTGTAATTTTCTTTCTTCTTTCTTTCTTTTTTTGTGATGTCCTTGTTTATTCTTTGTGTCAGGGTAATGTTGGCCTCAGAAAATGAGTTTGGGAGCATTCCCTCTTCAATTTCTTGGAAGAGTTTGAAAAGGATAAATATTAAAATCTTCTTTGAAAGTTTGGTAGAATTAACCAGTGAAGCTGTCTGGTCCTGGACATTTGTTTATTGGAGTGTCACTCATTCATTTATTGTTTAATTCCAGTATGGTTAACATACAGTGCTATATTAATTTCAGGTATACAACACAGTGATTCAACAATTCCATACATTACCCAGTGCTCATCTTGACAAGTGCACTCCTTACTCCCCATCCCCTATTTCATCCATCCTGCCACCAATATCTGCTCTAATAACCAAGTTTGTCCTCTATAGTTAAGAGTCTTTTTCTTGGTTTGTCTCTTTCTTTTGCTTGTTTACTTTGTTTCTTAAATTCCACATATGAGTGAAATCATGGCATTTGTCTTTCTCTGACTTACTTTGCTTAGCATTATATTCTCTAGTTCCATCCATGTTGTTGTAAAATGCAAGATTTCATTCTTTTTGTGGCTGAATCATACTCCACTGTATATATATACCACATCTTTATCCATTCATCTATCAATGGATACTTGGGTTGCTTCCATAATCTGGCTATTGTGAATAATGTTGCAGTAAACACTGGGATGCATGCATTCCTTTGAATTAGTGGTTTTTATTGGGGGGAGAGTAAATACCCAGTAGTACAGTTGCTGGATTATAGGGTAGTTCTATTTTTTATTTTTTGAGGAACCTCCATACTGTTTTCCACAGTGGCTGTAGCAGTTTGCATTCCCACCAATGGTGCAAGAGTGTTCCTTTTTCTCCACAACCTCACCAACACTTGTTGTTTCTAGTGTTTTTGATTTTAGCCATTCTGACTCGTGTGAGGTGGGATACCTCATTGTAGTTTTGATTTTCATTTCCTTCATGATGAGTGATGTTGAGCATCTTTTCATGTATGTTGCCCATCTGTATGTCTTCTTTGGAAAAATGTCTGTCCATTTAAAAATTGGATTATTTGTTTTTTGGGTGTTGATTTGTATAAGTTGTTTATATATTTTGGATACCAAACCTTATTGCGTATGTCATTTGCAATATCTTCTCCCATTCTGTAGGTTACCTTTTAGTTTTGTTGTTTCTTTTGCTGTGCAGAAGCTGTTCATTTTGATGTAGTCCCAACAGTTTTTTTTTTCTTTTAATTGCCTTGCCTCAGGAGACATACCTAGAGAAATTTTGCAATGGCCAATGTCAGAGATATTACTGCCTGTGCTCTCTTCTAGGATTTTTATGGTTTCAGGTCTCACATTTAGGTCTTTAATCCATTTTGAGTTTATTTTTGTGTACAGTGAAAGAAAGTGGCCCAGTTTCATTTTTTTGCATGTTGCTGTCCAGTTTTCCTAATACTATTTGTTGAAGAGATTGTCTTTTTCCCATTGGATATTCTTTCCTGCTTTGTCAAAGATTAATTGACTATATAATTTAGGGTTTATTTCATGGTTTTCTATTATGTTCTAGTGATCTATGTGTCTATTTTTGTGCCAGTACCATACTGTTTTGATCACTATAGCTTTGTAATATAACTTGAAATCTGGCATTGTGATACCTCCAGCTTTTCTTTTCTTTTAAAAGGTTGTATTGGCTCTTTGGGGTCTTTTGTGGTTCCATACAAATTTTAGGATTGGTTTGTACTAGCTCTGTGAAAAATACTGTTAGTATTTTGATAGGTGTTGTATTAAATGTGTAGATTGCTTTGGGTAGTATATTCATTTTAACAATATCTGTTCTTCCAATACATGAGCATGGAATGTCTTTCCATTTCTTTGTGTTGTCTTCAATTTCATCAGTGTTTTATAGTTTTCAGAGTACAGGTCTTTCACCTCCTGGTTAGGCTTATTAGGTATCTTATTATTTTCGGTGCACTTGTAAATGGGATTGTTCTCTTAATTTCTCTTTCTGCTGCTTCATTATTAGTGTATAGGAATGCAACAGTTTTCTGCACATTAATTTTGTATCTTGTGAGTTTACTGAATTCCTTTATCAGTACTAGTAGTTTTTTTGGTGGAGTCTTTTGGGCATTCTAATATGGAGTATTTTGTCATCTGCAAAGAGTGAAAGTTCATCAATTTGGATGCCTTTAATTTCTTTTTGTTGTCTAATTGCTGTGGCTAGGACTTCCAGTACTATGTTGAATAAAAGTGGTGAGAGTGGGCATCCCTTTCTTGTTCCTGACCTTAAGGGAAAAGCTCTGTTTTTCCCCATTGAGTATGATGTTCATTGTGGGTTTTCCACATGTAACCTTTATTATGTTGAGATATATTCCCTCTAAACCTACTTTGTTGAGGGTTTTTATCACGAATGGATGTTGTACTTTGTCAAATGCTTTTCCTGTGTATATTGCAATGATTGTATGATTTTTATCCTTCCTTTCATTGATATGATATATCACTTTGATTTGTGAATATGGAACCACTCTTGCATCCCAGGAATAAATCCCACTTGACTGTGGTGAATGATTTTTTGAATGTATTGTTGGATTATGTTTGCTAGTATTTTGTTGAGGATTTTTGCATCTATGTTCAGCAGTGATATTCACCTGTAGTTCTGTTTTTTTAGTGGTGTCTTTATTTGGTTTTGGTATCAGAGTAATGCTGGTCTCATAGAATGAATTTGGAAGTTTTACTTGCTTTTCTATTTTTTGGAATAGTTTGACTAGAATACATATTAACTCTTCTTTAAATGTTTGGTAGAATTTGCCTGTGAAACCGTCTGGTCCTGAACTTTTGTTCATTGGGAGTTTTTTGATTACTGATTCAATATCCTTGCTGGTAATCAGTCTATTCAAATTTTCTACTTCTTCCTACTTCAGTTTTGGTAGGTTATATGTTTCTAGGAATTTATCCATTTTTTTCTAGGTTGTCCAATTTATTGGCATATAGTTTTTCATAATGTTCTCTCACAGTCGTTTGTATTTCTGTGATGTTGGTATTATTCTTCCTCTTTCATTTGTAATTGTATTTACTTGAGTTATTTCTCTTTGTTTTTTTGATAACTGTGCCTAGAGTTTTATGAATTTTGTTGATCTCTTCAAAGAACCAGCTCCTGGTTTCATTGATCTATTATATTTTAGTTTCTATATCATTTATTTCTGCTCTAATCTTTATTAATTCCTTCCTTCTGCTGGTTTTGCATTTCGCTAGTTCCTTTCCTAGCTCCTTTAGGTGTAAGGTTAGGTTGTTTATTTGAGATTTTTCTTGCTTCTGTAGGTAGGCCTATAGTGCTATAAACTTTTCTCTTGCATCCCAAAGGTTTTGGAGTGTCGTGTTTTCATTTTAATTTGTTTCCATGTACTTTTGGTTTCTTCTTTGATTTTTTGGTTGATACATTTATTGTTTAGTAGCATGTTATTTAACCTACATGTATTTATGCTCTTTCCAGAATTTTTCTTGTGGTTGATTTCTAGTTTCAAAGCATTGTGATCAGAAAAGATGCATGGTATGATATTGATATTTATGAATTTGTTGAAACTAGCTTTGTGGCCTTATATGTGATCTATTCTGGAGAATGTTCCATGTGTACCTGAAAAGAATGTGTATTCTGCTCTTTCAGGATGGAATGTTCTGGATATATTTATGTGAAATCCATCTGGTCCAGTGTGTCATTCAAAGCCATTGTTTTCTTGTTGATTTTCTGATTGGATGATCTTTCCATTGATGTACATGGGTGTTAAAGGCCCTTACTATTATTGTATTACTATTGATTAGTTCCCTTATATTTGTTATTAAATATTTTGAATATTTGGGTGCCCCCATGTTGGGTGCATATATAGTTACTACTGTTATGTCTTCATGTTGGGTTGTCCCCTTTATTATTATATAGTGACCTTCTTTGTGTCTTGTCATGGTCTTTGTTTTAAAATCTATTTTATCCAATATAAGTATTGCTACTCTGGCATTTTTTTGACAACTATTTGCACGATAAATATTTCTCCATGCCCTCACTTTCAATCTGTACGTGTCCTTAGGTCTAAAATGAGTCGCTTGTAGGCAGTATATAGATAGGTCTTGTGTTTTTATCCACTCTGTCACCCTATGTCTTTTGACTGGAGTATTTAGTGCCTTTACTTTTAAAGTAATTATTGATAGATATGTATTTATTGTCATTCTGTTACTTGTTTTGTGGTTGTTTCTGAAGTTTTTCTGATCCTTTCATCTTTCTTTCATGTTTTGCTGGTTTTCTTTAATGACATATTTGGTTCCCTTTCTTTTTATTGTTTGTGTATCTACTAGTAGTTTTTGATTTGTGGTTACCATTAGGTTTGTATACAACATCTGCAAATAACAGTCTATATTAAGTTGATGGTCACTTAAGTTTGAACCCATTCTTTTTTCCTCTCTTCATGTTTTAGGTATATGGCGTGATATTTTACATCCTTTAAAAAAAAACTTTATTTAGTTATTTGGCAGAGAGAGCACGAGCAGGGGGAGCAGTAGGCAGAGGGAGAGGGCTCGATCCCAGGACCCTGGGATCATGACCTGAGCTGAAGGCAGATGCTTAACCAACTGAGCCACCCAGGCGCCCCTACATCCTTTTTTTGTGTGAGTTCCCTGATTTTTTAAATAGAAATATTCATTTTTACTGTGTTTGTGTTTCCTACTTTCATACTGTCACTTTTGGCTTTCCTTTCCACTGAAAGAGTCCCCTTTAATATTTCTTGCAGGGCTGCTTTAGTGGTCATAAACTCCTTTCATTTTTGTTTGGGAAATTCTATCTCTTCTTCCATTCTGAATGATTGCCTTTGGAGAGGGTATACTTGGCTGCATATTTTTCCCAATCAACACTTCGAATATATCAGGCCTCTCCCTTCTGGGTTGCAGAGTTTCTGCTGAAAAATCTGCTGATAATCTTATGAGGTTTCCCTTGTATATAACTGTATTCTTTTGTCTTGCTGCTTTTAAAATTTTTTCTTCATCACTATAACTTGGCATTTTAATTACAATACGTCTTGGTGTGGATCTGCTTTTGTTGACTTTGTTGGGGGATCTCTGTGCCTCCTAGATCTGGATATCTGTTTCCTTTTCCAGATTAGGGTATTTTTCAGCTATTATTTTTTCAAATAAATGTTGTGCCTCTTTTCTCTCTCTTCTTCTTCTGGAACTCCTATAATACAAATGTTACTACCTTTGATGGAGTCACTGAGTTCCCTAAGTCCATTCTCATTTTGCATAATTCTTTTTTCTCTTTTGTTCAGGTCGATTACTTTCCATTACTCTGTCTCTTCTAGGTCATTAATTCATTCCTTTGCTTCTTCTAGCCTCTTGTTCATTCCATCAAATGTGTTTCTCATTTTGTTTATTGAACCCTTTATCTCTGATATGTTATTCCTTATCTCTGTGTTAAGGGTCTCACTGTCTTTCATTCTTCTCACATCCAGTGAGTAACTTTATGATCATTCCTTTAAATTCCATATTAGGTATGTTACATCTGTTTCATGTAGATTTCTTGCCTGGCCATGTCCTGTTCTTTCATTTGGGAGAAATTCCTCTGTGTTCTTATTTTTTCTATGCCTCTGTGCCTGTTTCTCTGTGTTAGAAAAGTCAGCTACGTCTTCTGTTCTTAAGGGTAATGGCCTCATGAAGAAGAGGTCCTATAGTGCCCTGTCATGTACTATCCTCTGTTCCTCAGGGCCTGGCACTTCTGGGAGTGTCTCCAATATGTGCTGTGTTTTCTGTTTTGTCCTGGCTGCTTTATCTTTCTGGCCAGTTGTCTACAGAGGTGCTCTTTGCCTGTTGTGGGCAGTTTTTTGTCCTTGGACTGAATGTGGCGAGTTTTAACTAGGTGTGCACTGGTATGCTTGTGCAATGAGACTTGTCACTACCCCTGCTTGAACTGAGGCCCTGTAAAACTCCAAGGTTGGGAGACACGGTGTTGGCAGGGGTTTGGCCTGGTCTTCGGGGGGAGGGAAGCCCATTGCACTGGGACTGAGGCAAGCATGACTTGGAAGTGGAATTACACCAGAGCACAGGGTGAGTGTGGCACTTGGTGTAGGCAAGTTAAGTCGTGTTGGTATTGAGCTAGTTCCTGTAGGTGGCCCTGTGCTTATGCTGAGGGATAGGGGAAGGAAATGGTGCCTGCTAGTTCCTTTGTTCTCAGAGGGGTCTCTCCATGAACACTGTCTCTCTGGGACATGCTCTGATGAGCAACTAACCTCCTCACTGTCTGCCTCAGGTGCTCTTCAGATTTCTGTTTCCATGCTGTTTGTCTGTGACTGTTTGCCTTGCCTTCTCTCCAAGAGCAGCCCAAATGCTCTCTGGGCTCTCCCTGAGCCAAGCCAGTTGAACTTTAAAACTGCAGGCTTTAAGCCCTGCTGGTTGCAAGAATTCATGAAATTTGGCCCCTCTCACTTTCCAAGCCAGTTGCTATGGGGGTTCATTTTCCCATTGGGCCCTCCTGTGTATTAGTCCGTCTGTCCCCATTCTGTGCAACCGTGGCTCCCTCCCCACTGCAGCAGCCATAATTGTTTCTCTCCCAGACCGCATCTCCACACCTCCTATCTTCTTTGATGTGGCCTCTTCTCTGCCCTTAGTTGTAGAGTTTGTTCTATAGGGTATTTAGGATGATTGTTATCTAATATTCATGGGATGAGGTGAGCCTAGGGTCCTCCTATTCTGGCTGCCATCTTATACAATAATTAAAACATTGCTGGGAGTGTTTTAATTATTGAATCAATATCCTACTAATAATTGGTCTATTCAAATTTTCTATTTCTTCATAATTCAGTCTTGGAAGATTATGTTTCTAGGAATTTATCCTTTTCTTTTAGGTTGTCCAATTTCTTGGCACATAATTGTTCCTAGTAGTCTCTTAAAATCTTTTGTATTTCTGTGGTATCATTTGTAACTTCTCTTTCATTACAATTTATTTGAGCTATCTCTTTTTCTTGGTGCCTACAGCTAAAAGTTTGTCAATTTTATCTTTTCAAAGAACCGGCTCTCAGTTTTATCCATCTTTTCTATTGTCTTTTTAGTCTCTATTTCATTAATATACACTCTGATCTTTTATTATTTCCTTCCTTCTACTGACTTTGAGCTTTGTTTTTCTTTTTCTAGTTCTTATAGGTGTAAAGCTAGATTGTTTATTTGAGATTTTTGTTTCTTGAGGTAGGTCTGTATCACTATGAACTTTCCACTGAGAAACACTTTTGCTGCATCTCACAGATTTTGGAATGTTGTATATCCATTTTCATTTGTCTCAGGTATTTAAAAAAAAATTTTTCCTTTTATTTCCTCGTTGACCCAATGGATGTTTAATAGCATGCTATTTAATCTCTACATAGCTGTGATTTTTCCAGTTTTCTTCTTGTAATTGATTTCTAGTTTACCACTGTGTTCAGAAAAGATGCTTGAGGGGTGCCTGGGTGGCTCAGTCAGTTAAGCATCTGACTCTTGGTTTTGGCTCAGGTCATGATCTGTCATGGGATCCAGCCCCACATTTTAGGGCTATGCACTCAGTCTGGAGTCTGCTTCAGATTCTCTCTCCCTCTCCCTCTCTCTCTCTCTCAAATCGATAAATAAAATATTAAAAAAAGAAAAGATGCTTGATAAAATTTCAATCTTCTTAAATTTATTAAGGCTTTTTGTGGTGTAACATGTGATTTATCATGGAGAATGTTTCATGTGCACTTGAGAAGAATGTCTATTCTGCTTTTACTTTTTTAAACTTTTTTTATTATGTTATGTTAATCACCATACATTACATCATTAGTTTTTGATATAGTGTTCCATGATTCATTGTTTGCCTATAACACCCAGTGCTCCATTCAGTACGTGCCCTCTTTTAATACCTATCACCAGGTTAACCCATGCCCCACCTCCCTCCCCTCTAGAACTCTCAGTTTGTTTCTCAGAGTCCATAGTGTCACATGGCTCGTCTCCCCCTCCGAGTTCCCCCCCCTTCATTTTTCCCTTCCTGCTATCTTTTTTTTTTTTTTTAACATATAATGTATTATTTCTTTCAGAGGTACAGGTCTATGATTCAACAGTCTTACACAATTCACAGTGCTCACCATAGCACATACCCTCCCCAATGTCTATCACCCAGCCACCCCATCCCTCCCACCCCCCACCACTCCAGCAACCCTCAGTTTGTTTCCTGAGATTAAGAAGTCCTCATATCAATGAGATCATATGATACGTCTTCTCTGATTGACTTATTTCGCTCAGCATAATACCCTCCAGTTCCATCCACATCGTTGCAAAAGGCAAGATTTCATTCCTTTTGATGGCTGCATAACATTCCATTATGTATATAAAGATATATATATCTCTATCTATCTATCTATCTATCTATCTATCTATCTATCTATCTATATCTTCTTTATCCATTCATCTGTTGATGGACATCTTGACTCTTTCCATAGTTTGGCTACTGTGGACATTGCTGCTATAAACACTGGGGTGCACGTACCCCTTTGGATCCCTACATTTGTATCTTTGGGGTAAATACCCAGTAGTGCAATTGCTGAGTCGTAGGGTAGCTCTATTTTCAACGTTTTGAGGAACCTCCATACTGTTTTCCAGAGTGGTTGCACCAGCTTGCATTCCTACCAACAATGTAGGAGAGTTCCCCTTTCACTGCATCCCTGCCAACATCTGTTGTTTCCTGACTTGTTAATTTTAGCCATTCTGACTGCTGTGAGGTGGTATCTCATTGAGGTTTTGATTTGGATTTCCTTGATGCCAAGTGAAGTTGAGCACTTTTTCATGTGTCTATTGGCCATTTGGATGTCTTCTTGGAAAAAATGTCTGTTCATGTCTTCTGCCCATTTCTTGATTGGATGATTTGTTCTTTGAGTGTTGAGTTTGGTAAGTTCTTTATAGATTTTGGATACTAGCCTTTATCTGATATGTCATTTGCAAATATCTTCTCCCATTCTGTCGGTTGTCTTTTGGTTTCATTGGCTGTTTCCTTTGCTGTACAAAAGCTTTCTATCTTGATGAAGTCCCAATAGTTCATTTTTGCCCTTGCTTCCCTTGTCTTTGGTGATGTTTCTAGGAAGAAGTTGCTGTGGCTGAGGTCGAGGAGGTTGCTGTCTGTGTTCTACTTTAGGATTTTGATGGACTCCTGTCTCACATTTAGGTCTTTCAACCATTTTGAATCTATTTTTGTGTGTGGTGTAAGGAAATGGTCCAGTTTCATTGTTCTGCATGGGGCTGTCCAATTTTCCCAGCACCATTTGTTGAAGAGACTGTCTTTTTTCCATTGGACATTCTTTCCTGCTTTGTTGAAAATGAGTTGACCATAGAGTCAAGGGTCCATTTCTGGGCTCTCTATTCTGTTTCATTGATCTATGTGTCTGTTTTTGTGCCAGTACCATACTGTCTTGATGATTACAGCTTTTTAATAGAGCTTGAAGTCTGGAATTGTGATGCCACCAGCTTTGCTTTTGTTTTTCAACATTCCTCTGGCTATTCAGGGTCTTTTCTGGTTCCATACAAATTTTAGGATTATTTGTTCCATTTCTCTGAAAAAAGTGGATGGTATTTTGATAGGGATTGCATTAAATGTGCAGATTACTCTAGGTAGCATTGACAGCTTCACAATATTTGTTCTTCCAATCCATGAGCATGGGACGTTTTTCCATTTCTTTGTTTTCCTCAATTTCTTTCATGAGTGTTTTATGGTTTTCTGAGTACAGATTCTTTGCCTCTTTGGTTAGATGTATTCCTAGGTATCTTCTGGTTTTGGATGTAATTGTAAATGGGATCAACTCCTTAATTTCTCTTTGTTCTGTCTTGTTGTTGGTGTGTAGGAATGCCACTGATTTCTGTGCATTGATTTTATATCCTGCCACTTTATTGAATTCCTGTATGAGTTCTAGCAGTTTTGGGGCAGAGTCTTTTGGGTTTTCCACATAACGTATCATATCATCTGCAAAGAGTGAGAGTTTGACTTCTTCTTTGCAGATTCGGATGCCTTTTATTTCTTATCTGAATGCTGTGGCTAGGACTTCTAGTACTATGTTGAATAGCAGTGGTGATAGTGGACATCCCTGCCGTGTTCCTGACCTTAGTGGGAAAGCTCTCAGTTTTTCCCCATTGAGAATGATATTTGCTGTGGCTTTTTCATAGATGGGTTTTATGATATTGAGGTATGTACCCTCTATCCTTATACTCTGAAGAGTTTTAATCAAGAAAGGATGCTGTACTTTGTCAAATGCTTTTTCTGCATCTATTGAGAGGATCGTATGATTGTTTTTTCTTTTATTAATGTATTGTATCACATGGATTGATTTGTGGATGTTGAACCAACCTTGCAGCCCAGGAATAAATCCCACTTGGTTGTGGTGAATAATCCTTTTAATGTACTGTTGGATCCTATTGGCTAGTATTTTGGTGAGAATTTTTGCATCCATGTTCATCAAGGATATTGGTCTGTAATTCTCCTTTTTGATGGGGTCTTTGTCTGGTTTTGGGATCAAGGTAATGGTGGCCTCATAAAACGAGTTTGGAAGTTTTCCTTTCATTTCTATTTTTTGGTACAGTTTCAGAAGAATAGGTATTAATTCTTCTTTAAATGTTTGGTAGAATTCCACTGGGAAAGCCATCTGGCCCTGGGCTTTTGTTTGTTGGGAGATTTTTGATGACTGCTTCAATTTCCTTAGTGGTTATAGGTCTGTTCAGGTTTTCTATTTCTTCCTGGTTCAGTTTTGGTAGTTGATACATCTCTAGGAATACATCCATTTCTTCCAGATTATCTAATTTGCTGGCATACAGTTGCTCATAATATGTTCTTAAAATTGTTTGTATTTCTTCAGTGTTGGTTATGATCTCTCCTCTTTCATTCATGATTTTATTTATTTGGGTCCTTTCTCTTTTCTTTTTGGTAAGTCTGGCCAGGGGTTTATCAATCTTGTTAATTCTTTCAAAGAACCAGCTCCTAGTTTCGTTGATCTGTTCTACTATTCTTTTGGTTTCTATTTCATTGATTTCTGCTCTGATCTTTATTATGTCTCTCCTCCTGCTGGGTTTAGGCTTTATTTGGTGTTCTTTCTCCAGCTCCTTTAGGTGTAGGGTTAGGTTGTGTATTTGAGACCTTTCTTGTTTCTTGAGAAAAGCTTGTATTGCTATATACTTTCCTCTTGGGACTGCCTTTGCTGCATCTCAAAGATTTTGAACAGTTGTGTTTTCATTTTCATTGGTTTCCATGAATTTTTTTAATTCTTCTTTAATTTCCTGGTTGACCCATTCATTCTTTAGTAGGATGCTCTTTAGCCTCCATGTATTTGAATTCTTTCCGACTTTCCTCTTGTGATTGAGTTCTAGTTTCAAAGCACTGTGGTCTGAAAATAGGCAGGGAATGATCCCAATCTTTTGGTACCAGTTGAGACCTGATTTATGACCTAGGATGTGATCGATTCTGGAGAATGTTCCACAGGCACTAGAGAAGAATGTGTATTCTGTTGCTTTGGGATGGAATGTTCTGAATATGTCTGTGAAGTTCATTTGGTCCAGTGTGTCATTTGAAGTCTTTATTTCCTTGTTGACCTTTTGCTTAGATGATCTGTCCATTTCAGTGAGGCGGGTGTTAAAGTCCCCCACTATTACTGTATTGTTGTCAATGTGTTTCTTTGCTTTTGTTATTAATTGCCTTATATAATTGGCTACTCCTGTGTTAGGGGCATAGATATTTACAATTGTTAGATCTTCTTGTTGGATAGACCCTTTAAGTATGATGTAGTGTCCTTCCTCATCTCTTATTATAGTCTTTGGTTTAAAATCTAATTTGTCTGATACAAGGATTGCCACCCCAGCTTTCTTTTGGTGTTCATTAGCATGGTAAATGATTTTCCACCCCCTCACTTTCAATCTGGGGGTGTCTTTGGGTCTAAAATGAGTCCCTTGCAGACAGCATATCAATGGGTTTTGTTTTTTTATCCAACCTGATAGCCTGTGTCTTTTGATTGGGGGCATTTAGCCCATTTACATTCAGGGTAACTATTGAAAGATATGAATTCAGTGCCACTGTATTGCCTGTAAGGTGACTGTTACTGTATATTGTCTCTGTTCCTTTCTGGTCTATGTTACTTTTAGGCTCTCTCTTTGCTTAGAGGACCCCTTTCAATATTTCTTGTAGGGTTGGTTTGTGTTTGCAAATTCCTTTAGTTTTTGTTTGTCCTGGAAGCTTTTTATCTCAATTTCTCCTTCTATTTTCAATGACAGCGTAGCTGGATATAGTATTCTTGGCTGCGTATTTTTTCTCATTTAGTGCTCTGAATATATCAGGCGTCCTTTCCGGCTTTCCAGGTCTCTGTGGATAGGTCTGTTGCCAATCTAATGTTTCTACCATTGTAGATTATAGATCTCTTATCCCGAGCTGCTTTCAGGATTTTCTTTGTCTCTGAGACTCATAAGTTTTACTATTAGATGTTGGGGTGTTGACCTATTTTTATTGATTTTGAGGGGGGTTCTCTGTGCCTCCTTGATTTTGATGCCTGTTTCCGTCTCCAAATTAGGGAAGTTCTCTGCTATAATTTGCTCCAATATACCTTCTGCCCCTCTCTCTTTCTTCTTCTTCTGGGATCCCAATTATTCTAATATTGTTTCGTCTTATGGTATCACTTATCTCTCGAATTCTGCCCTCGTGATCCAGTAGTTGTTTATCTCTTTTTCTCAGCTTCTTTATTTTCCATCATTTGGTCTTCTATATCACTAATTCTCTCTTCTGCCTCATGTATCCTAGCAGTTAGAGCCTCCATTTTTCTTTAAAATATTTTATTTATTTGACAGAGAGAGACAGTGAGAGAGGGAACACAAGCAGGAGGAGTGGGAGAGGGAGAAGCAGGCCTCCTGCCGAGCAGGGAGCCCGATGCGGGGCTCGATCCCAGGACCCTGAGATCATGACCCGAGCCGAAGGCAGTCGCTCAACCGAGCCACCCAGGCGCCCCAGAGCCTCCATTTTTGATTGCACCTCATTAATAGCCTTTTTGATTTTGACTTGGTTAGATTTTAGTTCTTTTATTTCTCCAGAAAGTTTCTCTAATAACTTCCATGTTTTTTTCAAGCCCAGCTAGTATCTTTAAAATCGTCAATCTGAACTCTAGTTATGACATCTTACTAATGTCCGTATTGATTTGGTCCCTGGCAGTCAGTACTGCCTCTTGTTCTTTTTTTTTTTTGGTGGTTTTTTCCCTCTTGTCATTTTGTCCAGAGGAGAATAGATGAATGAGAGAACAAAATGCTAAGAGGGTAACAATGACCCCAGAAAAATATACACTAAACAAATCAGAAGAGACCTTCCAGAAAGTGGTCGCTTTTCTTTTTAGGGAGTTGCTGCTATTCTTTTCTTTGATCTCCTGTTGAGTTCGTCGGTGTTCAGAATGGTTTGATCCCTATCTAGCCAAATTCCTGGGAACAGACGAAATTTAGGTCTCCTACTCCTCCGCCATCTTGCTCCTCTACATCTGTATTCTGCTGCTTTTAGATGGAATGTCTTCTATTAAGTCCATCTGGTCTAATGTGTCATTTAAGGATGATGTTTCCTTACTGATTTTTGTCTGTATGATCTATCCATTGATATAAGTGGAGTATTGAAATCCCTTGTCAATGTTTTACTGTCAATTTCTCCCTTTAGGTCTGTTAATATTTGCTTTATATTTTGGCGCTCCTATGTTAGGTGCATATATATCTACAAATGTTATATCTTCTTGTTGGATTGACCCCTTTCTCATTATGTAATGCCCTTCTTTGTCTCTGTTTTAAAGTCTATTTTGCCTGATATGAGTACAGCTACACCAGCTTTCTTTTTGTTGTATCCATTTGCATGTAATATCTTCTTCCATCCCTTCACTTTCAGTCTGTGAGTGTCCTTTTATCTGAAATAAGTCTCTTGTAGGCAGCATATAGATGAGTCTTATTTTTTTTAACCAATCAGCCATTCTATGCCTTTTGTTTAGAGAAATTAGTACATTTACATTTCAAGTCATTATTAATAGGTATATTCTTTTTTCCAAGATTTTATTTAAATGCAAGTTAGTTCACATATAGTGTAGTATTAGTTTCAGAGGTAGAATTTAGTGATTCATCAGTTGCATATAACACCCAGTACTCATTACATCAAGTGACCTCCTTAATGTCTATCACCCAATTACCCCATCCTCCCTCCCACCTCTCCTCCAGTGATACTCAGTTTTTCCCTATATTTAAGCCTCTTATGGCTTGTCTCTCTCTCTGTCTTTTTTATTTTTCCTTCCCTTCCCCTATGTTTATCTGTTTTGTTTCTTAAATTCCACATATGAGTGAAATGATATGGTATATGTCTTTCTCTGACTTATTTCACTTAGCATAATACACTCTAGTTCCATTCATGTTGTTGCAAATGGCATGATTTCATTCTTTTTGATGGCTGAGTAATAGTCCATTTTACACACACACACACACACACACACACTACATCTTCTTTATCCATTCATCAATTGATGGACATTTGGGCTCTTTCCATGTTTTGGCTAGTGTGGACATTGCTGCTATAAACACTGGGGTGCGTGTGCCCCTCTGAATCACTGTTTTTGTATCATTTGGATAAATTCCTAGTAGCAATTGCTGGGTTGTAGGTTAGTTCTGTTTTTAATTTTTTGAGGAACCTCCATATTGTTTTCCACAGTGGTTGTGCCAGTTTGCATCCCTACAAACAGCGTAAGAGAGTTCCCTTTTCTCTGCATCCTTGCCAACATCTGTTGTTTCCTAGTTAATTTTAACCATCCTGACCAGCGTGAAGTGGTACCTCATTGTGGTTTTGATTTGTCTTTCCCTGATGATGAGTGATGCTGGACATTGTATGCATGTGTCTGTCAGGCATTTGTATGTCTTTTTGGTGGAATCTCTGTTCATGTCTTCTGCCCATTTCTTTACTGGATTTTTTATTTTTTGGGTGTTGAGTTTGGTAAGTTCTTTATAGATTTTGGATACAAGCTTTTTATCCGATACGTCATTTGCAAATATCTTCTCCCATTCTGTGTGCTGCCTTTTAGTTTTCTTGACTGTTTCCTTTGCTGTGCAAAACATTTTTAATTTTAATTTACATCCTTTCTTGATAAAAACCCTTAAGAAAGTAGGGATAGAAGGAACATACCTCAACATCATAAAGGCCATATATGAAAGACCCACAGCTAATATCATCCTCAATGGGGGAAAACTGAGAGCTTTTCCTGTAAGGTCAGGAACAAGACAGGGTTGTCCACTCTCACCACTGTTCAACATAGTACTAGAAGTCCTAGCCTCAGCAATCAGACAACAAAAAGAAATAAAAGGCATCCAAATTGGCAAAGAAGAAGTCAAACTTTCACTCTTTGCAGATGACATGATACTCTATGTAGAAAACCCAAAAGACTCCACCTAAAAATTGCTAGAACTGATAGAGGAATTCAGCAAAGTCACAGGATATAAAATCAATGCATAGAAGTCAGTTGCATTTCTATGCACCAATAATGAAGCAGCAGAAAGAGAAATCAAAGAATCGATTCCATTTACAATTGCACCAAACCTAGGCATAAACCTAACCAAAGAGGTAAGAGACCTGTACTCTGATAACTATGGAACACTTATGAAAGAAATTGAGGAAGACACAAAGAAATGGAAAAATATTCCATGCTCATGGATTGGAAGAACAAATATTGTTAAAATGTCTATACTTCCCAAAGCAATCTACACACTCAATGCAATCCCTATCAAAATAACACCAGCATTTTTCACAGAGCTAGAACAAACAATTCTAAAATTTATATAGAATCAGAAAAGACCCCAAATAAAAGAAAAGCGAAGTGGGAGGCATCACAATTCCAGACTTAAAGCTGTATTACAAAGCTGTAATCAATAAGACAGTATGGTACTGGCACAATAACATACACACAAGTGGAACAAAATAGACAATCCAGTAATGGACCTACAACTCTATGATCAACTAATCTTCAACAAAGCAGGAAAGACTATCCAATGGAAAAAAGTCTCTTTAACAAGTGGTGTTGGGAAAATTGGACAGCCACATGCAGAAGAATGAAACTGGACCACTTTCTTACAGCATACACAAAAACAAATTCAAAATGGATGATAGACCTAAATGTAAGGCAGGAATCCATCAAAATCTTAGAGGAGAACACAGGCAGCAACCTCTATCACCTCAGCTGCAGCAACTTATTAGATATATCTCTGGAGGCAAGGGAAACAAAAGGAAAATGAACAATTGGGACTTCATCATGATAGGTGATTCTTATTGCCATTTTTTCCACTGTTTTCTGGCTGTTTTTGTAGTCCCTCTTTTCTTGCTTTCTTCCCTTGTGGTTTGAGACTTTCTTTGTGTTGTATTTAGATTCCTTCCTCGCTATCTTTTTTGTATTTGGTATAGGTTTTTGCTTTATGGTTACCATAAAATTCACACACAACATTCTGTATATATAACAGTCTATTTTAAGTTGATGTAACTTAATTTTGAATGTATTCTAGAACTCTACAATTTTACTCTCCAGTTACATTTTGTGTTTTTGATGTCTCCTTTTACATCCTTTACATCTTTTTATATTTCTTGTATCTTATATACATCTTTTATATTTCTTATCTAATTATAATTAATTTTCCTACTTTTGTCTTCACACTAGCTTTATAAGTGATTGATACAGCACCTTTACTATATATTTACCTTTACCATTGAGATTTACTTATATATATATTTTTGTTACTAAATAGTGCCTCTTTTTTTTTTTTAAACTTAAAGAAGTCTCTTTAACACTTCTTGTAAGGCCACCTTAGCTTTTGCTTATCTGAAAAACTCTGTCTCCTTCAATTCTGAATGATAGCCTTACTGGGTATTCTTTTTTTTTTTTTTAAGATTTATTTATTTGAGAGGGAGAGAGAGAGAGAGCGTGAGCAAGAGTGCATGAGTGGGGGGAGGGGCAAAGGGAGAGGGAGAGAGAAAATCCCAAGCCAACTCCCCACCATCCCACAACCTTGAGATCATGACCTGGGCTGAAATCAAGAGTCAGATACTCAACCGACTGAACCACCCAGGCACCCCAAGAGTATTCCTGGTTGAAAGTTTTTACTTTCAGTTTTTTGGGTATATCATGAATATATCATGCAGTGGCCTACAAAGTTTCTGCTGAAAGATCTGCTTATAGTCTTATGGGGAAATCCCTTGTGTAACAAATTGTTTTTTTATTGCTTCTTTTTAAGATTCTCTTTTTAACTTTTGACAATTTAATTATAATGTGTCTTGGAATGGATCTCTTTGGGTTCATCTTACTTGGAATTCTACGTTTCCTTGACTTGGATGTCTGTTTCCTTCCCCGGGTTAGGGTAGTTTTCAGCCATTTTCTCTTCAAATACATTTTTCTGCTTCTTTGCCTCTCTCCTTCTGGGACCCCTATAAGCCAATTGTTATTCTGTTTTTGTCATATAGGTCCCTTAAGCTAAATTCACTTTAAAAATTCTTTTTCTTTTTGCTACTCTGGGTGAATTCCACTGCCCTATCTTCTAGACCACTGATCTGTTTTGTTTCACCTAGTCTGTGTTGAACTCCTCTAGTATATTTTTTCAGTTGTTATTATATTATTCATTGCTTGATTTTCTGTTTGTTTCTATGTATTAGGCAAAACAGCTACCTCTCCCAGTCTTGAAGAAGTGGCACTGTGTAGGTGATGAATCAATTTATTGTTCAACTTTGCACTAGCTGTTGGTTGTCTCTTGAACCTTTGTAGTTGTCTAAGCAGCCTGATTTATTCTTGATAAATCCCCATAGTTGAGGATTTGCCAAGACATATCAATGTTCCAAGGGGAGGGATCTTAGTTAGCACCTAGTTTCAGACTGATTAGAAGCCAAACCCTCAGGCAACAGCTTTTAAAGTATATAAATATATACAGTCCTGTGAAGCCACAATTGTAAACCCTGCTAACCTCCAGACCAGAAGATCTAATGGTAACCCCTGGGTGATAATTAAAAAAACTGGGGCTCCAGATGGGTATATAAACTTTTTTCTGGGGGGTACCAGTGACCTGTAGCAAAACCAGGGAAGAGTGCAAGGATGGTATCTTGCTGCTTATGTTCCTGAGAGTTCCTCTGCAGTCTCTGGATGTGTGGCAAGCCTGAAGTCTGTCCCTCAGGCTGAAGTTCCAGGACAAGTAAATAGCCTTTTTCACAGAAAGACTAGGGGTGTGTTTCAGTCTACTATCTGCACAGTGCCCTGGGGGTGGTAGTCTGTCATTTTTTACTGTTATAGTCCTGTGATGCCCAGAACACAATCCCTCATTGTGGGCCAGGTGATCAAGGGGCATCCCCCGTGTGGATTACATGTGCCCACTGGCTTTAGCAATGACCCTGGAGAGCATGGGGGGGGGCATGCCCACCGGCTTTAGCAAAGCAGTGGGAAAATGCCTTGGCTACACATGCCTACCTGTCAGTGTGGCGTGGGAAAGGGCCATGTCAGCACCTACCTGCCAGTTCCAGCAAGGCAGCAGGAGAATGCCACGGCCACTAGTATCCTTTGGTCTCAGCAATGCAATGGGAGTGTGGTGCAACTGCATGTGCCCACTGGCTTCAGCAGGGCAGTGGTAGAATTCCATGACTACTCACCCCTGCCCCTCCAGCAGATGTTTTAAAATAAGGAACTGAATCTCCTTCACATATAATCTAGGTACTTTTCAATGTGCTGCTTTTGTTCTGGGTCCTGGGGTGAGTGAGACTATATGCAAGTCCTTTAAAGGCAGTATTTCAGTTCCATACAGCCCTTTGTGTCCCCTGGATGTAAGTCCCATTGGTTTCCCAAGCTGGACATACTTTTTAAAAAGATTTCATTTACTTATTTGAGGGAGAGAGAGGGAGAGAGAGAGAATGAACAAGCAGGGGGAGTGGCAGAGGGAGAGGGAGAAGCAGGCTCCCTGCTGAACAGGGAGCCTGACGTGGGGCTCAATCCCAGGACCCTGGGATCATGACCTGAGCTGAAGGCAGACGCTTAACCGAGTCACCCAGGCACCCCAAGCTGGATATATTTTGGATTAGTCTCTCTGGTATAGGTCCCAAGGGTTGGGGTACCCCTCTCTCCTCCAGGAAAAACTCCAGACTTGTGAGATCCCTCCCAACTGTGGGTCACTGTGCTGGGGATAGGGTTTTTGGATGTGGTCCTTTTATCCTTTGTTGTGGAGGAGTAGTTCAGATAGTTTTCATTTTTTTTTCTGAGGGAATTGTTCCATATGTAGCTTTAGATTTGTGTATCCATGACAGGAGATGGGTTCAGGGTCTTCCTATGCTGATATCTTGGATCACCCCCCAAAGAAGTTCATTATATAATGAGAAAGAGGTCTAACAAGAGGATATAACGTTTATAAATATCTATGCACCCGGGGTACCCGGGTGGCTCAGTTGGTTAAGCATCTAACTCTTCATTTTGGTTCAGGTCATGATCTCAGGGTGGTGAGATCAAGTCCTGTGAAGGGTTCTGTGCTCAGCATGAAGTCTGCTAGTCTCACCCACTCCCCCAACTTGTACTCTCTCAAACAAATAAAATCTTAAAAAAAATAAATATCTATGCACCCAACATAGTAGCACCTAAATATAAAGCAAATATTAACATAACTTAAAGGAGAAATTAAAAATACAATAGTAGGGGACTTTAATACTCCACTTGTATAGTGTGTAGATAATTCAGAAAGAAAATCAATATGGAAACATTGGACTTAAATGACACGTGAGACCAGATCAACATTCCATCCAACAGCAGAACACACATTCTTCTCAAGTACAAATGGAACATTCTTCATGTTAGGTTACAAAACAAGTCTCAGAAAATTTTAAAAGACTGAAATCATAGCAAGCATCTTTTCTGATCACAATGTTATTAAACTAGAAATCAATTACAAGAAGAAAAGTGGAAAGTTCACAAATATGTGGAGATTAAACAACATGTTACTGAGCAACCAATGGGTAAAAGAAAAATCAAAAGAGAAATTAAAAACGTCTTTAGGAAAATGAAAATACAACACACTAAAAGTATTGGGATGTAACAAAAGCAGTTCTAAGAGTGAAATTCATGGTGATAAACACCTACATTAAGAAACAGGGGGCAGCTGGGTGGCCCAGATGGTTAAGCATCTGCCTTTGGCTCAGGTCATGATCCCAGGGTCCTAAGATCGAGTCCCGCATCAGGCTCCCCGCTCAGCGGGCAGCTTGCTTCTCCTTCTGCCTTTGCTCCCCACCTTTCTGTCTCTCATGAATAAATAAATAAAATCTTAAAGAAAAGAAACAAGGAAGACCTCAAGTAAACAGCCTAACTTTACACCTCAAGAAACAAGAAAAAGAACAAACAAATCCCACAGTTAGCAGGAGGAAGGAAATAACAAAGATAAGAGTGGAAATAAATGAAATAGCGATGAAAAACAATAAAAAATGTCAACAAGACTAAGAGTTTTAAAAAAGACAAACAAAATAGACAAACCTATAGCTAGACTTACCTAGAAAAAAGAGGGCTTAAACAAATAAAATGGTAAAGGAAAGAAGACACATTACAACTGATAGCACAACAATACAAATGATCATGAGACTACTATGAACAATTACATACCAACCACTTGTACAACCTAGAAGAAATAGATAAAATTTCCTAGAAACATACAACCAACCAAGATAAATCATGAATAAATAGAAAATCTGAACAGATAAGTTATTAGTAAGGAGATTGAATTAGTAATCAAAAACCACCCAACAAAGAAAAGTCTATGACCAGATGGCTTCACTGGTGAATTCTACCAACGTTTAAAAAAGAATTAATACCAACCATTCTCAAACTCTTCCAAAAAGTTGAAGAGAACACTTCTAAACTGATTTCATGAAGCTAGCATTGCTCTAATACCAAAACTAGATCAAGGACACTACAAGAAAAAAAAAATATAGGCCAATATCACTGACGAATATGATGCAGAAATCCTTGAAAAATAGCAAGCCAAACTCAACAATATATTAAGCAGATCATACACCATGTTCAAGTGGGATTTACTCCAGGGATTCAAGAATGGTTCAACATCTGCAAATCATCAATGTGATACACCACACTAACAAAATAAAGGATAAAGATCATATGATCATCTCAATAGATGAAAAAAAAAAAGCATTTGACAATATTTAACATCCACTCTTGATAACAACTCTCAATGAAGTGGGTATAGAGGAAACATACCTCAACATAATGAAGGCTAAATATGAAAACCCCACAGCTAACATTATAAACTTAGTGATGAAAAGCTGAAAGCTTTTCCTCTAAAGGAGAAAGACAATAATGCCCATCCTCATCACTTTTATTTCACATAGTAGTAGAAGTTCTAGCCAGGGCAATTAGGTAAGTAAAAGAAATAAAAGGCATCCCCCAATCAGAAAGGAAGAAGTAAAAGTGCCTCTATTTGCAGATGACATGGCATTATATATAATGTTAGAACTAATAAACAAATTTAGTGAAGTTGCAGGATACAAAATTGATATGCAAAAATCAGCTTCATTTCTATAACCTAAAAACAAACCATCAGGAAGAAAAATTAAGAAAACAATCCCATTTACAATTGTATGAAAAAGAATAAAATATCTAGGAATAAATTTAACCAAGGAGCTGAAACCTATAAGACACTGATGAAAGAAATTGAAGATGACACAAATAAATGGAAAGATATTCTGATCTCATGAATTGGAGTAATTAATATTGTTAAATATCCATACTATCCAAAGCAATCTACAAATTAAATGCAATCCCTATCAAAATTCTACTGGCATTTTTCATAGATACAGAAAAAGCAATCCTAAAGTTTGTAAGGAACCACAAAGACCCCAAATAGTCAAAGCAATCTTGAAAAGAACAAAACTGGAGGCATCACATTTCCTGATTTCCAACTATTTCACAAAGCTATCATAATCAAAACAGTATGATCCTGGCATAAAACAGAATTGAGAGCCCAGAAATAAGTCTATTCATATATGGTCAACTAGCATTTAACAAAAGAGCCAAGAATTCTCAATGGGGAAAGAATAGTTTATTCAATAAATAGTATTGGTAAAACAACAGCTGCATGCAAAACAATGGAACTAAACCCCTATCTTACACTGTACACAAATATCTATTCAAAATGGATTAAAGACTTGAATGTAAGATGGGGTAATTGGATGACAGGCACACGATGTGATAAGCACTGGGTGTTATATGAAACATTGAACTCTACATCTGAAACTAATAATGTACTATATGTTGGCTAATTGAATTTAAATGAAAAGACAAATCATATATCTGATAGGGAGTTAATATTTGAAATATATACAGAACTTGTACAACTCAATAGCAAAAAACACAAACAATCTGATTAAAAAATAGGCAGAGGAAATGAATAGACATTTTCCCAAAGAAGACATACAAATATCCAAGTACATGAATAGGTACTTAGTAACACTAACCATCAGGGAAATACAAATTAAAACCGCAATGAGATATCACCTCACACCTGCTAGAATAGCTGTCATCAAAAAGATAAGAGATAACAAGTGTTATGAGGATATGAAGAAAAGGGAATCCTTGTTCACTGCTGATGGGAACGTAAATTTGTGCAGCTATTATAAAAAGTAGTGTGAATGTTCCTCAAAAAATTAAAAAATAAAACTACTAGGGTGCCTGGGTGGCTCAGTCAGTTAAGCGACTGACTCTTGATTTTGGCTCAGGTCATGATCTCAGAGTCATGAGATTGAGCCCAGTGTCAAGCTCCATGTCGAGCAGGGAGCCTGCTTAAGTAAGATTCTCTTTCTCCCTCTCCCTCTCCCCCTCTCCTGCACCTCCCCCATTTGTGCACACATGCATGCTCTTGCTCTCTCTCCCTCAAAATAAAATGGACTTATTCTTAAAAAAATAAAATAAAACTACCATATGATCCAGAAATTCCACTTCTGACCATGTATCTGAAGGAAATGAGATCACTATCTCAGAGATACATGCACCTACATACTCACTGCCACATTATTTATGATAAGCCAAGACATAAAAACAGCCCATTTATCTATCAATAGATGAATGGCTAAAGAAAATGGAACATTATTCAGCCATAAAAAGGAAGAAAATCTTGCAGTTTGTGGCAACATGGATGGACCTTGAGGGCACTATGGTAAGTGAAAAAGTCAGAGAAAGACAGTACTGCATGATTCCACTTACATGTGGAATCTAAAAAACAAACAAAAAACTGAACTCATTGAAACAGAACAGACTGGTGGTTGCCAGAGGTGGGGATGGGGGCATGTAAGAAATAGGTGATGGTCAAGAGGCACAAACTTCCAGTTATAAAATAAGTAAGTTCTGGGGATGTAATGTACAGCATGGTGACTATAGTTAACAATAGTGCATTGCAGAGAAGCAATAAAGATAGTGGAGGAGTAGGGGATGCTATTCCAACCGGTCCCCTGAATTGGGGATTGAGCTGGATATCTACCAGACAACTCTGAATACCCATGAAATCAGCCTGAGATGTACTCAGATATATCTGGACCTCTACAAACAGAATATCGCAGGTGGTTGGTTTCGAGGTATGAAGTGGGGAGCCGTGATTCCGACGGCAGATATCAGAAGATAAACAGAAGGGGGAGGGAGCCGTGGGGATCCTGCACTGCTGGTGAGCAATAGCCTCCTGCAATGGGGACAGGGCACCGACTCAGACTGGTAGCAGCAGGGAAAGGTCTTTAGGGCAGCCCCCCAGACTGAAACCTGGAGGGGTGGGGGCATGCATGCAAACTGGGGGCGGCTGGCAGTTTTAGAAGCACAAAGGACAGGGATGTGCCCCCGTGCCCTGACCTGGAGGCGAGGACTGGGAGCCCTGCTGAGGGGTGCACAACCCAGGATGCTGCAGTTTATAGCAGCACAGACAGAAATGGAGAGACTGGCCTGGAGAGCTCACTGAAGAACAGACTGCGATCTCTCTGCTCTGAGGCAGTGTTGGAAATGATCTTTTCTGCTCTGACTCTCAAAAGAGATGCGGAGAGCCACCAGGGAAAGCAGCCAGAGAACAAAAGTCCCAAAAAACCGGTTTTTACTGAGCCCACCCCCTCCCCACAGGGGGCAGGGCAACTCTGCCCAAACAGGGTTACCTGAGTAACAGCACAGCAGGCCCCTCCCCCAGAAGATAGGCTGGGAGAACAAGAGGCCGACAACCCTAAGGTCCCTATAAAACAGGTGCATCTTGCTTGGGTTATGGTCAATAATTCAGACTCTGTACATTCCCTCAATCAACCCTCAAGAGAACTGTGAGAAACAGAATGCCACAACAACCACTGGTGCATGTTCGCTCAGACTCTGAGATCTCTGAGAAAACTCGAGATTGCAGGGTTAAAAATAACCTGAAAGGATCAGAGTGAAATGCCTTTGGGACATGTGTGGTCAGTTCTAAAGTACGCAGCAGAAGATGTTTTGTAGATAGGAAGCCAGCTGTAAACAGCACACTGTGCACTCCCTTCTTTGTTCCCTTGTCCTGTAAACAGCACACTGGGCACTCCCCTCTTTGTTCCTTTATTCTGTTTTAAAGATTCTTACGTGCTTGACTAATCCTGGGTACGTGGAGGAATGTGCCTTACTATGCCCCTGCTGTAGAAGGTATATAAGAGTATGGAAAATAAACCTCGGTACCTCGGGCTGTTTGCTGGGGGTCCCCTGTGCCTCGCTATACTGTCGTCTCTTTTTCTCAGTTCCTTTGCCGCCCCAGGTCCCTGACTCTCAGAGGTCGACACAGAATGACGAAGAGGAACCCCCAAAATAGAAGACTCAGACTGTGACTTCTGCCACAGATTTACAAACGGATATAGATGTAACCAAGATGTCGGAAATGGACTTCAGGGTAGCACTATGAAGACAATAGCTAGAATGGAGAAATTGATTAATGGCAACATAGAGTCTCTAAGGGCAGAAATGAAAGCTGAATTGGCAGAACTTAAAAATGCTATCAATGACATCCAATCTAACCTAGATAATCTAACAGCGAGGCAGAAGAACGAATTACTGATCTAGAAGACTAATTGATAGAAAAGAAGAAAAAGAGGAGGCCATGGAAAACAACTCACAATCCATGAAAACAGAATCAGAGAAATAAGTGACACCATGAAATGTTCCAGTGTCAGAATTATTGGGATCCCTGAGGGGGTGGAGAGAGAGAGAGGACTAGAAGATATATTTGAGCAAATTGTAGCTGAGAACTTCCCTAATCTGGGGAATGAAACAAACATTCATGTCCTAGAGACAGAGAGGATCCCTCCCAAGAACAAGGAAAACAGGCCAATGCCCCAGCATGTAATAGTAAAACTCACAAATCTTAAAACAAAGGAAACCATCTTAAGGGCAGTCAGGGGGAAGACATTCCTTACGTACAGAGGGAGGAACATCAGAATAACGTCAGACCTATCCACAGAGACCTGGCAAGCCAGAAAGGCCTGGCAAGACATTCAGGGTACTAAACAAGAAGAAAATGCAGCCGAGAATACTTTATCTGGTAAGGCTGTCATTTAGAATGGATGGACAGATGCAGAGCTTCCAAGACCGGCAGAAACTGAAAGAATATGTGACCACTAAGCCGGCCCTGCAAGAAATATTAAGGGGAGTTCTATAAAAGGAGAAAGACCCCACGAGTGATATACAACAGCAATTTACAGGGACAATCTATAAAAACAAGGTCTTCACAGGCAACATGATGACAATTAATTCATATCTTTCAATAATCACTCTCAACCTGAACAGCCTAAATGCTCCCATAAAATGGCACAGGGCTGCAGATTGGATAAAAAGACAGGACCCATCCATATGCTGTCTACAAGAGACTCATTTTGAACCTAAAGATACACCCAGACTGAAAGTGAAGGGATGGAGATCCATCTTCCATGTCAGCAGACCTCAAAAGAAAGCTGGGGTAGCAATTCTTATATCAGACAAATTAGATTTTAAACTAAAGACTGTAGTTAGAGACACAGAAGGTTATGATATCATTCTTAAACGGTCTATCCAAAAAGAAGATCTAACAATTGTAAATAT
This sequence comes from Mirounga angustirostris, assembly GCF_029215605.1. Taxonomy (NCBI): domain Eukaryota; kingdom Metazoa; phylum Chordata; class Mammalia; order Carnivora; family Phocidae; genus Mirounga; species Mirounga angustirostris. The sequence continues at coordinate 126,961,363 of NW_026991719.1, forward strand.
CTATGCCCCCAACATGGGAGCAGCCATCTACATAAGCCAACCATTAACCAAAATAAAGAGTCATATTAATAATAATACATTAAATGTAGGAGACCTCAAAATACTCCACTCTCAGCAATAGACAGATCATCTAAGCAGAAAATCAACAAAGAAACAAGAGCTTTGAATGACACACTGGACCAGATGGACCTCATAAATATATACAGAACATTCCACCCTAAAACAACAGAATAACTCATTCTTCCGGTGCACACACGACACTTTCTCCAGAATAGACCACATACTGGGTCACAGATCAGGTCTCAACTGATACCAAAAGATTGAGATTATTCCCGGCATATTCTCAGACCACAATGCTTTAAAACTGGAACTCAATCACAAGAAAAAATTTGACAGAAATTCAAACACTTGGAAGCTAAAGACCACTCTGCTCAAGAATGTTTGGGTCAACCAGGAAATCAAAGAGGAACTTAAACAATTCATGGAAACCAATGAGAACGAAAACACATCGGTCCAAAACCTATGGGATACTGCAAAGGTGGTCTTAAGGGGGAAATCCATAGCCATCCAAGCCTCACTCAAAAAAATAGAAAAATACCGAATTCACCAACTAAGTCTACACCTTAAAGAGCTAGAGAAAAAGCAACAAATGATGCCTAAGCCACGCATTAAAAGAGAAATAATTAAGATTAGAGCAGAGATCAATGAATTAGAAACCAGAAACACAGTACATCAGATCAACGAAACTAGAAGCTGGTTCTTTGAAAGAATTAATAAGATCAATAAACCACTGGCCAGACTTATCCAAAAGAAAAGAGAAAGGACCGAAATTAATAAAATTATGAATGAAAGGGGAGAGATCACGACTAACACCAAGGAAATAGAAACAATTATTAGAAATTATTATCAACAACTATATGTCAATAAACCATGCAATCTGGATGAAATGGATGCCCTCCTGGAAACCTATAAGCGGCCAACACTGAAACAGGAAGAAATTGACAATCTGAATAGGCCAATAACCAGTAACGAGATTGAAGCAGTGATCAAAAACCTCCCAAAAAACAAGAGTCCAGGGCCTGATGGATTCCCTGGGGAATTCTACCAAACATTCAAAGAAGAAATAATACCTAGTCTACTGAAGCTGTTTCAAAAAAATAGAAACAGAAGGAAAACTTCCAAACTCATTCTACGAGGCCAGCGTTACCTTAATCCCCAAACCAGGCAAAGACCCCATCAAAAAGGAGAATTTCAGACCGATATCCCTGATGAATATGGATTCCAAAATCCTCAACAAAATCCTAGCTAATAGGATCCAACAATACATTAAAAGGATCATCCACCATGACCAAGTGGGATTTATCCCCAGGATGCAAGGGTGGTTCAACATTCGTAAATCAATCAATCGTATAGAACACATTAATAAGAGGAGGGAGAAGAACCATATGGTCCTCTCAATTGATGCAGAAAAAGCATTTGACAATATACAGCAGCATCCTTGCCTGATTAAAACTCTTCAGAGTATAGGGATAGAGGGAACATTCCTCAAGTTCATAAAATCCATCTATGAAAAACCCACAGCGAATATCCTCCTCAATGGGGAAAAGCTGAGAGCCTTTCCCTTAAGATCAGGAACACGTCAAGGATGCCCACTCTCGCCACTATTGTTCAACATAGTACTAGATGTCCTAGCAACAGCAGACAACAGAAAGAAATAAAGGTATTCAAATTGGCAAAGAAGAAGTCAAACTCTCTCTTTTCGCAGACGACATGATACTTTATGTGGAAAACCCAAAAGACTCCACCCCCAAAATTACTAGAACTCATACAGCAATTCAGTAATGTGGCAGGATACAAAATCAATGCACAGAAATCAGTTGCTTTCTTATACACTAACAACGCAACTGTAGAAAGAGAAATTAGAGAAACAATTCCATTTACAATAGCACCAAAAACCATAAGATAACTCAGAATAAACCTAACCAAAGAGGTAAATGACCTATACTCTAGGAACTACAGAACACTCATGAAAGAAATTGAAGAAGACACAAAAAGATGGAAAAACATTCCATGCTCATGGATCAGAAAAATAAACATTGTTAAAATGTCTATGCTACCCACAGCAATCTATACCTTCAATGCCATCCCAATCAAAATTCCAATGACATTTTTCAAAGTGCTGGAACAAACAATCCTAAAATTTGTGTGGAATCAGAAAAGACCCCGAATCGCCAAGGAAATGTTGAAAAAGAAAAACAAAGCTGGGGGCTTCACGTTGCCCGATTTCAAGCTATATTACAAAGCTGTGATCACCAAGACAGCATGGTACTGGCACAAAAACAGACATACAGACCAATGGAACAGAATAGAGAACCCAGATATGGACCCTCAACTTTATGGTCAAATGATCTTTGACAAAGCAGGAAAAAATATGCAATGGAAAAAAGATGGTCTCTTCAATAAATGGTGCTGGGAAAATTGGACAGCCACATGCAGAAGAATGAAACTCGACCATTCTCTAACACCCTACACAAAGATAAACTCAAAGTGGATGAAAGACCTCAATGTGAGACAGGAATCCATCAAAGTCCTAGAGGAGAACATAGGCAGTAACCTCTTTGACATCGGCCACAGCAACTTCTTTCAAGATACATCTCCAAAAGCTAGTGAAACAAAAGCAAAAATGAACTTTTGGGACTTCATCAAGATAAAAAGCTTCTGCACAGCAAAGGAAACAGTCAACAAAACAGAGGCAACCCACAGAATGGGAGAAGATATTTGCAAATGACACTATAGACAAGGCTGATTTCCAAGACGTATAAAGAACTTTTCAAAGTCAACCCCAAAAAACAAATAATCAAGTCAAAAAATGGGCAGAAGACAATGAACAGAAACAATGAATCATGGAACACTACATCAAAAACTAATGATGTAACGTATGATGATTAACGTAACATAATAAAATAAAATTTAAAAAAAGGAATAAAATGATTTCTGGACTTTTGCACACAGTGACATTATTATATTATTGTGCAATTAAAAATTTTTTTCTTCATTGATATGATGCAAGAAAGACCTGGAAGTACAGGAAAGCAAATAAAGCAGATGCTCTTTTTTTTTTTTTTTTTAAGATTTTATTTATTTATTTGAGAGAGAGAATGAGATAGAGAGCATGAGAGGGGGGAGGGTCAGAGAGAGAGGCAGACTCCCTGCTGAGCAGGGAGCCCGATGCGGGACTCGATCCAGGGACTCCAGGATCATGACCTGAGCCAAAGGCAGTCACTTAACCAACTGAGCCACCCAGGCGCCCGCAGATGCTTTTTTTTGATAAAAGAAGTTAGGAAGGCTTAATGAAGCTATTCCTATTATGACTTGACAAATATTTTCCAAGTAAAGAGAGTTCAGTGATTGAATGGAAAATGCATTTGATGGATTTCAGTACTGTGGTATAAGTGAAAGATGATTGGCATTTTAGTCAGATAGATCACCATTACAATCCCAGTTCAAATGTGTGACTTGAAGGTATTTGATCTCTTTGAACCTGTTTCCTCATCTGAAAACTGAGAATAATAATAACAACCTTATATGGTTATCAGGATAATATAAAGCCTTATGTATTATGCATTATCACTGTGCCTGACACACAGGTCTATAATGTTAGCTAAAATAAACACTATTTAGCTCTCTCAAGCTATAGAAACAAGCCCTAGAAACCATAAAAGTCTTCACAGTGAGTTAGCTATACTCAGACTTGGAGGAAAGGATTAGACTAAGCTTTGAATAATAATGGCTGAAGGACAGGGAAATAGTTCTATCTAAATATTTGCATTTTAATATCCTTTGCTCTAAAGTTTAATAAGTTTTAAAATTTGAATAGTCATTGCATCTGTTACAATATCCCATTTATAGAAAAAGCTTCTTTATATATAAAGCATGCTATATTTTTATTTTATTAAACAATACTGAGACTATGTTCTGCTTCTGGTAATGGTTAAGTAAACTCCTATTGGATCAGCCCCCTCCTTTCATAGGTGACAAGTAAAAACTCTGGATTAAATACAAAAAATATCTACCTGAAGGTACTGTAGAGGTAGACTCTGGAGTTGAACTAACACTTGGAAGAAAGGAACCGCACTGGGTAAGTTTCCCATTTTTATGACATCTAGCCTGAGGGAATGCCACAACCCGCACCATATTGGGCAGCTGAAACCCCCAAAAGACTCTCAGTTTTTCTGGCCTGAAGAACCAGAGGACAGGTATAGTGCAACCACTGCCACCAAAAAGTGAAGAGAAAATCCTGGAAAGGAATCAGAGAAGGAGAGCACCAAACTCTATGTATAAACTCTGCTCAAATACCTGAATGGATGACCCCCTAAATTGCACATGGTAAAGAAAAACTCCCAGTATTACATTTAGGGATAAAATAACTGAACAGAAATTTGAGCTATGAAAAAACAGAGTTTGAATTTTGAGTACAAATTAATAGCTTATTTTTAAAAAAACACAAAAGCCAACATTCTTTGGAGAAATATAACAGAATCTAGAGTCTCAATGACATAATATTCACATTCTCCAAATAACAATCCAAAATTGTTCAATGTAACAAGAACTAGAAAAATGTGACCTCTTATGAAGGGAAAAGATGCCAAATGTCAATCCTGAGATGTCTCATATGTTGGAATTATCAGACAAGGATTTTAAAACAGGTATTTTTACTACATTAATGAGGTAAAAAAATATGCTTGTAATGAAGGGATAGAAACTCTTAACAATGAAATAAAAAGTATAAAAAAGAGCCAATTGTAAATTTTAGAACTGAAAAACATATCTGAATTAAAACATTTACTAGATGGGCTTAACAATAATAGAATAATGTTGACAGATAAGGGTATGTTAATTTGGAAACAATAATTTCATCTGATCTATCTGAAGAAAAGATAGAAAAAAACTGAAAAGAAACTGAACAGAACATCAGGGACCTGTGGGACAATATTAAAAGGTCTGACATGTATATAACTAGAGTTCTGGAAAGAGAAGAGAAAAAAGGGCAGAAAAAAATTTTGAAGAGATAAAGACCAAAATTTGGTGAAAGACATAAACTTACAGATTCAAAAAGTTCAGAGAGAATTCCCATTAGGATGAATACAAAAAGAACCATACCTAGGAACATTATAGTCAAATATTTGCAAACCAAACATAAAGAGAAAATGTTGAAAGCTGCCAGAAGAAAAGGTACATGGTGCATAAACTAAAATATAATTCAATAAAATATATTAAAACAATCCATAAGAAGGTATGAAAGGAGGAACAGAGAAAATAAATAGATCAGGGAAAGAGAAAAAAAAAGATTACAAATAAAAATATACTTACATTAAATGTTAATGGAGTAGGCACAAGGATAGACATTATGTCAATGTTATAGTATTGAGAATCAGAAATAAACCCATATATCTATGTACTATTGATTTTCAGTAAGAGTGCCAAGACCATTCAACAAAGGAATGAATAATCTCTTCAACAATACTGCCAGGACAAATGGACAGCCACATAAAAAAAAATGAGGCTGGGCCTTACCTTACACCATCAACAAAGAAAAATTAACTAAACATTTAGAGAAGTAAATGTAAGAGCTAAAAGTATAAAACTCTTAGGATAGATCATAGGAGTAAATCTTCATGATCTTGGATTAGGCAAAGCCTTCATAGATATAAAAAAAAAAAAGAGCATAAGCAACAACAAAAAAAGATAATTTGGGCTTCATCAAAATTTAAAACTTTTAGCATATCAAAGAACACACTCAAGAAAGTAAAAAGACAAGCCACAGACTGGGAGAAAAATAGTTGCAAATAATGTATCCAATAAGGAACTTGTATTCAGAATATTTAAAGAACTCAAAACTAACCAACAAGAAGACAAATGATACAATTTAAAAATAGGCAAAAGATTTGACAAATAGTCAAGAGCATATGAAATAATGCTCAACATCATTAGTCATCAGGGAACTGCAAATCAAAACCACAATGAGATACTACTTTACATGCACTAGGATGGCTATAATCAAAAAGACAGATAATGACAAGTGTTGGTGAGGATGCAAGAAACTGAAGTCCTCATACATTACTGGCAGGAATGTAAACTGGTGCATCCAGTGTAGAAAAAGTCTGGCAGTTCCTCAAAGGTATAAACATAGACTTAATATATGAACTAGCAATTACATTCCTAGAAGTCTACCCAAGAGAAATGAAAACATGTCTATATAAAGATGTACACAAATCTTCATAGCAGCATTATTAGGAATATCTCAAACCAGAATAATCCAAATATTAATTATTGTTGAATGTATAAACAAAATGTGATATATTTATAATGAAATACTACTCAGCAACTAAACTGATATGTATTACAACATGGATGAACTTTGAAAACATTCTGCTAAGTGAAAGAAAGCTGGCATGAAAGACCATATATTGTATTATTCTATTTGTTTAAAATGTCTAAAATCTAAATTAAAATAAATTAGTAACTGTCAAAGGCTTTGTATGCGGTGGGGTTCAGGTATGGGGAGTGACTGTTTAATGGGCATGAGGAAACTTTTGGGGTGATAGAAATGTCCAAAAACTGAATTGTATGATGGTTCCATGACTTTGTAGGTATACTAATAATTATTGAATTGTCCACTTAAAACATTTTATTTTATGGTGTAGAAATAGAAACTTTAAAAATGTTTTAAAGCTTTAAAAAATGCTAATGCACTAAATATCCCAATTCAAAGAGATTGTTAGACAGGATAAAAAAGCAAGACTAAAGTATATGATATTTACAAAACCACACTTTCAACGTAAAAATACAGATAAGTTAGAAAAAAGAATGGAACATTAAATAGAATGCAAAAAGTAAGCCTAAGAAGGGTAGAATGGCTACATTAATTTCAGTTAAAATAGACTATAAAACAAAGTTAAAAAGGGACATTTCATGATGACAAAACATCATTTCATCAGGCATAAAAATCATAAATGAGTATGTGCTTGATAACAGGTATTCAAACTACATGAAGCAAGAACTGATGGAATTAAAGGGAAAAATAGAAAAAAAAATCACAGTGTATATTTTAATGTTCTCTCAGCACTTGACAACAATTAGACAAAAAAATTAGAAAGGACACAGAATATCAAATAATACTATCAAACACCTTGACCTAATTGATGTTTATAAAATAGTATACCAAGAAATGCAGAACATATGCACATGCTCTTCAAGTGCACACAATATGTTCACCAAGATAGACCATTTGCTGGGCCAAAAACTAAGTCACAATAAAATTTTAAAAGTTCAAGTCTATAGAATGTTTTCTGATGATGATAGAATTGAATTAGAATTAATAATAAGATACCTACAAAAACCTCAGATACTTGGAAATTAAAGGACATAATTCTAGTTAATACATGGTTAAAGAAAGAAAACATGGGAAATTAGAAAATATGTTGTACTTCATGTTCACAAGAACAAAACATATCAATATTTGTGGGATGCAGCAAAAAAGGCTTAGAGGCAAAACTATAGCTTTAAATAATTATATTAGAAAAGACTAAATGTAAAATTGCTGGTTGCCAGAGGGGAAGGTGGTGAGGATATGGGCAAAATGGGTAAAGGGGAAGAGGGAGATACAGGCTTCCAGATATGGAATGAATAAATCATAGGAATAAAGGCACAGCACAGGGAAGATGGTCAATGATATTGTAATAGCACTGTATGGTGACAGATGGTAGCTACACTTGTGAGCACAGCATATCATATAGACTTGTCAAATCACTATGTTGTACACCTGAAACTAATGTAACACTGTTTGCCAACTATACTCAAATAAAAATTAAAAGGGAAAAATAATTAAAAAAGACTAAATGTATAAAATCAATTACCTTAGGTTCTGCCTTAGGCAACTAGAAAAATGAGAATTAAACCAAAAGTATATAAAAATAAGAGAAAAATGAAAATAAGAACATAAATCAATAAGGTTGAAAACAATGGAGAAAATTAACAAACCAATAAGATGGCTCATTGAAATGACCAACAAAATTGTTAAACTCTTGGACTCAACAAGAAAAAAAGAGAGCAATTATTACTAGTACCAAGCATGTGATATGACTGGAGCCTACAGACTTTATGAAAATAATAAGAGAATGTGAGGAATGACTTTATGACTACAAATTTGACAACTTAGGTAAAATGTACAAATTTCTTGAAAGAAACACTAAAGAGGAAACAGAATCTTAACTAGCTCTATATCTACAGCAAACATTGAATATTCAAAACTGTCCCATAAAATAAACTCCATCCCCAGGCGAATTACTAGGTTCCCTAGTAAATTCTAGCAAACATTTAAGACGGAAATAACACTAATGTTATACAGATTCTTTGCTAAACCAGAGTTTTACAAAGACAGTATAATACCAAAATATTTAAGAAGTTACCAAAAAAGAAAATTGCAGACCAATGTCCCTCTTGAACCTAGATGAAATATTTTTCAACCTGATACTTATTAAGCTGAAATCAGCTGTGTATGTGTCAGTTACCTATTTATTGCTTCTTAGTTCCAAAAGCATCTTTCCTTACATAGTATATGTATAAGAATCCTTTAAGCATTTCTCCTTTAGAGTGAGCACAATATTTAAACTTTCTCAGTAGAGGGTGCTGGAGGGACAGGAGAAACAGGTTCTCTTGTTGGTAGTTCTGGACCGGGCCAGGGCTCTACTGTGTGGGTGTGAGGATATCAGGTAGTGCCAGCCCCCTGGCACCCAGGATTTGGTATCTGTGCGGCCTTGCAGCCTCAGCCTGGTGATAACCCTTCCACAACCCTCACAACATGGAGCTCCCAAATGACCTGCAGGTAGCCACATGTGTTCCATAGGGACACACACTGAACAGTCATCCTGCAAGCTCCCATCCCTCACTTTCATCTTGTATAATCTATATGCTCTTAATCCTGCTTTCACTGGCACCCAGACTTCTTTTGCATAATCACACCGACTTGCTGATTGCCTGCTTCCCTGGTTGCACTATGAGAGGTGGTCTATTGTTTGCTCAGCAATTCTAGTCCAGCTCCCACCTAGCCAAACCAGCAAACTTCTCTGATATCAGGTGGCTGAACCATGCTTTCTTTGAGGTCTGAACCTCTTCTAGGTTTATTAATCCTTAGATACTCTGCCTCAGACCTAGGGTACTATACTGAATTTCCTTATATCTTATAATTACTCTTCTATTATAGCCCCATAATTCCTTATATTAAGCTACTGTGTGGAGGTCAGCTGGGAAGATGTTGGAGTAGGAAGACCCTAAACTTGTCTCCTCCTATGGATACAACTAGATAACAATCACATCAGTGTAAATAACCCAGAAAATGGATATGAAGACTGGCATAACAAACTCCATAATTAAAGAAGAAAGGAGGCCACACTGAAGAGGGTAGGAAGGGTGGAGATGTGGTGGGGAGCAAAACGGGCCACAGCCATCTGTGGTGGGGAGGGAGCCACTGGCTTGGAGAAGGGCAAAAAACAGACTTTCACACTGGAAAGTCCACACAGGGAAGATGACTCTCCATAACATTTGGCTTTGGAAATGAGAAGGGTTGAATTTCATGAGTTCATACAACCAGCAGGACTTCAAGTGTGGAATTTAAAAAACTGGAAGCTTGGCTCTGGGAAAGCCCACAGGGTGTTAGGAAGTTGAGTTCCTGCCCTTAAAGAGATAGCAGAACAAATGGCCCTCAGAGATATAGCATGGAAGCAGAAGGTGAAAAACACCAGGGGCAGATGGAAGGAAGAGTGATTTGCTCACCTGAGAGCATGGCCCAGAGAGGCAGGGATGACAGGGAGACCCCTCCAGGAATAAAGGAGCTGGCAGGCACCACCTCCCTCCCCCAAACCCCAGCATAAACACAAGGCTATTTGTGGAAACCAGTACCCCCTCACACTTCTGCGGATCAGCCCTATCCAGTCACACTTCCTCTGTCCCAGTGTGGTGGGCCCCTTCCCCCAGAAAACAGCACAAAACACACCAACACCTCACCTCCTGACCTGCAGAACTTGCAGGACCTCAGTTCCAGAAGTGGCAGAAGGTCTGATTTTGCAAGCAGACCAGCATACACCTTGTTAAAATGAGCCCCACCCCTGCTGGGAACCAAACAGTACCCACAACAGGCAAAGAGAGCCTCTTTAGACAATTGGACTGAAGGAAAAAGAGACCAGGACTAAAAAGCAGAGCATACACAACACACATAGGAGACAGTCCCTGAAACTCCAGGCCCTGGGGAACAGGGGACACTGAACTCCAGGGCACTACAGGACCTCTTCTTCATAAGGCCGTTACCACCAAGAGCAAGAGACATAGCTGATGTTCCTAATACAGAGCAATAGGAACAGAGTTAGACAAAATGAGGACACAGAAATACGTCTCAAATGAGAGAACAGGACCAAACCACAGCAAGAGATATAAGCAAAAATGGTTATGAGTAATACACTCAATAGAGAATTTAAAGCAATGATCATAAAGATACTCACTGGACTTGAGAAAAGAGAGGAGGACAACAGTGAGAGCCTTAACAAAGAGATAAAAAAAAAAACCAATCAGAGATGAAGAACACAATACATGAAACTAAAAATACACTTGATGGAATAAATAGCAGGCTAGAGGAAGCAAAGGAGTGAATTGGCGACCTAGAAGACAGAGTAATGGAAAATAATCAGGTTGAGAGGAAAAAAATTATGCAAAATGAGAATAGTCTTAGGAAACTCAGCCACTCCATCAAGCATAATAACATTCACATTCTAGGGATCCCAAGAGACTAACAGAGAGAAAAGGGGACAAAAACTTATTTGCAGAAATAATAGCTGAAAACTTCCTTAATCTGGGGAAGGAAACAGATATCCAGATGCAGGAGGCAGAGAGATTCCTCCCCACCAAAATCAACTCAAGAAAGTCCACACCAAGACACATAGTAATTAAAATGGCAAAAAGTAGCGATAGGGAAAAGATTTAAAAGCAGCAAGAGAAAAGAATACAGTTACATACAAAAGAAACTCCCATAAGACTATCAGCAGATTTTTCAGGACAAACTTTGCAGACCAGAAGAGGGTGGCATGATATATTCAGAGGTCTAAAAGGAAAAAATCTTCAGCCAAGAATGCTCTACCCAGCAAGGCTATTGTTCAGAATAGAAGGAGAGATAAAGAGTTTCCCAAACAAAAACTAAAGCGGTTCATGACCACTAAACCAACCCTATAAGAAATATTAAAGGGGACTCTGAGTGGAAAGGAAAGACCAAAAGTGAGAGTATAAAAAGTAAAACACAAAAGCAGTAAAAATAAGTATTTCTCTAAAAAGCAGTCAAGGGAGTCATAAAATAAAAGAATGTAAAATATGACACCATATACCTAAAACATGGGGGAGGAGAGGAGAAAAGAATTGGTTCAAACATAAACGACCATCAACTAAATATAGACTTCCATATGCAGAAGATATTATATACAAACCTAATGGTAACCACAAATCAAAAACCAGTCACAAATATGCAAAGAATAAGGAGAAAGGAATCCAAGTATATCACCAAAGAAAGCCAGCAAAACTGAAAGAGAGCAAGAGAAAAAATGATCATAGAAAAACTACAAAAACAACCAACCACAAAACAAGTAAGAAAATGGCAATAATACATATTTATCAGTAATTACTTTGAATATAAATGAACTGAACAATCCAATCAAAAGACACAGAGTATCAGAATGGATAAAAAATCAAGACCCATCTATATGCTGCCTACAAGAGACTTATTTTAGACCTAGAGACTACTGCAGATTGAAAGTGAGGGGATGGAGAATATCTATCATGCAAATGGGTGTCAAAAGGAAGCTGCGGTATCAATACTTACATTGGACAAAATGGACTTTAAAACAAAGAGTGTAACAAGAGACAAAGAGGGACACATACAGTAGTAAAGGGGACAATCCAACAAGAAGATATAACAATTAAAAATATTTATGCACCCAACATGGGAGTACCCAAATACATAAAACAGTTTATAACAAACATAAAGGAACTTACTGATAGTAATAGAATAGTAGGAGTCTTTAATACCCCACTTACGTCAATGGACAGATCATCCAAACAGAAAATTAACAATGTAACAATGGCTTTGAATGACACACTGGACCAGATGGATTTAACATATATACATTCAGAACGTTTCATTCCAAAACAACAGAATACACATTCTTTTCAATGCACAGGAAACATTCTCCAGAATAGATCACATATTAGGCCACAAAACAAGTCTCTAACAAATTCAAAAATATCAAAGTCATACCATGCACCTTTTTTTTACCATAATGCTATGAAACTAGAAGTCAATCACAAGAAAAACTCTGGAAAGACCAAAAATACATGTAGGTTAAATAACATGCTACTATACAGTCAATGGGTCAACCACGAAATCAAAGAAGAAATAAAAAATTATATGGAGACAAATAAAAATGAAAACACAACAGTCCAAAACATTTGGGATACAGCAAAACCTGTTCTCAGAGGGAAGTTTATAGCAATACAGGCCTACCCCAAGAAGCAAGAAAAATCTCAAACAACCTACCCTTACACCTAAAGGACTTAGAAAAAGAACAACAAATGAAGCCTAAAGCCAGTTGAAGGAAGGAAACAATAAAGATTAGAGAAGAAATAAATGAGATAGGAACTAAAACAACAATAGAAGAGATCAATGAAACCAGGAGCTGGTTCTTTGAAAAATTAATAAAATTGATATACCTCTAGCCAGACTTATCAAAAAGAAAAGAGAAAGAACCCAAATAAATAAAATCACAAATAGGAGAAATCCTAACCAACACCACAGAAATACAAACAATTATAAGAGACTATGATGGAAAACTATATGCCAACAAATTGGACAACCTGGAAGAAATGGATGAATTCCTAGACACATATAAACTACCAAAACTGAAAAAAGAAGAAATAGAAAATTTGAACAGACATAACCAGCAAAGAAATTGAGTCAGTAATCAAAAACTCCTAGCAAACAAAAGTGCAGGGCCAGATGGCTTCCTAGGGGAGTTCTACCAAACATTTAGAAAAGAGTTAATATCTGTTCTCAAACTTTTCAAAAAAACAGAAATGGAAGGAAAACTTGCAAATTCATTCTATGAAGTATCACCCTGATACCAAAACCAGATAAAGACACCACAAAAAAGGGGAACTATTGGCCAATATCTCTGATGAACATAGATGCAAAAATCCTCAACTAAATACTAGCAAACCAAATCCAACAGTACATTAAAAAAAATCATTCACTACACACAAGTGGGATTTATTCCCAGGATGCAGTATTGGTTCAATATTTGCAAATTAAACAGTGTGATACATCACAGCAATAAGAGAAAGGATAAGAACCATATGATTATTTCAATAGATGCGGAAAGAGCATTTGACAAAGTACAATATCCATCCATGATAAAAACCCTCAACAAAATAGGTCTAGAAGGAACATACCTCAACATAATAAAGGTCATATTTGAAAAACCCACAGCTAACTACAAAATGGTGAAAAACTGAGAGCTTTTCTCCTAAGGTCAGGAATAGGACAAGGATGTCCACTCTCACCACTTTTATATAACATAGTACTGGAAGTCCTAGCCACAGCAATCAGACAACAACAACAACAACAACAAAAATAAAAGGCATCCAAATCAGTAAGGGAGAAGTCAAAGTTTCACTCTTTGCAGATGACAGTATACTCTATTATAGAAAACCCTAATGACTCCACCAAAAAACTACTTAGAAATGAAAGGAATTCAGTAAAGTTGCAGGATACAAAATCAATGTATAAATATCTGTTGCATTCCTATACACTATTAATGAAGCAGCAGAAAGTGAAATTAAGAAAACAATCCCAGAGATAGTCCAATATGGCAGAGAAGTAGGAGACCTTAGTTTCATCTGGTCCCAGGAATTCAGCTAGATAGCTATCAAATCATTCTGAACACCTGTGAACTCAACCGGAAATCTAAGAAAATAATAGTTGGAATTCTACAAATAGAAAAGTGATCACTTTCTGCAAGGTAGGAAGTGCGGAGAAGTGAATCCAAGGCAATATATGGGAAGATAAACTGCAGGGGGAGGGGGCCTTGGTAAGCTGGCATCAGAAAGTGATATAGCAGTGGAGCACAAAATCAGAACTTTTAGAAGTCTGCTCCAGTGAGGGATGTCCCTGCCTGAAAGGTGCTCAGGTGGTAAAGTGGGGTGGAATCCTAGGTGGGACCGTGTGGTTTCAGGATCCCTGGGGTCACAGGAAGACCAGGGTGCCTGACTGCAGCAGGGTTCCCAGGCATCGGAGCAGGGAAGCCACTGCAAAGAGTGACCCCAGGAGTGGGCTCTCAGCTCAGGGCTGCCATAAACCGGGAACCACAGCACAGTTGGGCGACTGCTCTCTGAGTAGGGGCACAGCAAGTGGCAGAACCGCGGCAAGACACCCCGTTTCTCCCCCAGGAGGAGTGGTGTGGGTGCATGCCACAGGAGTTTGCAGGGTTTGGAGACTTGAAAGGGGGTCGTGTGCCTGAGATAGAAAGGCTTCGTCACAGGCTGGGGGAGCACGGAGTTGGGAGACCAGGGAGACAGGAGTGATTAACTGCTTTTCCCTGAGGACACACTGAGGAGTGGGGCCCCGAGCTTTTGGCTCCAGGGCTGGAGATTGGGAGGTGGCCATTTTCATTCTCATCCTCTAAAGTGGCACAGAAAGTCTTCAGGGAACAAAAGCCACATAGAGCAATCCTGAGCCACTTACTTAGCCAATTCTGCCCGGGGCAAAGACACCTGGGAATCACAGCAACAGGCCCCTCCCCCAGAATATCAGCAAGAACATCCAGCCAAGACCAAGTTTACTGATCATAGAGAACTGCAAAACTCCAGTGCTAGGGGAAAATAGTATATAGAATTCATGTTTTTTTCCCCACGATTCTTTAGTCTTTCAATTTTAATTTTTTTCTCTTTCCTTTTTCAACCAATTTCTTATTTTATCAACTTGTAAAAAATCTTTTTTAATTTTCATTTTTACAATTACATTCTATTCTTTCATTGTATTTAATTTTATTTTTGTGTATATATATAAAGTTTTTCTTTCTCTACAATTTTAGGATATAGTTTCTTCTAACAAACAGACCAAAATACACCAAGAATCTAGTGTATGGCTCTGTTCTCTTCACCTGTCTGATCATACTTTCTTTTTTTCTTCTTTTTTTTTTTTTGTTAAAGTCTTTTTAAATTTTCATCTTTGCAGTTACATTCTAACCTTTCAATGTATTTAATTTTATTTTTGTATATATATAAGTTTTTCTTTCTTTACAATTTTGGGATCTAGTTTTCTAACAAACAGACCAAGATACACACAGGATCCAGTGTATTGCTCTGTTCTGTTTCACCTGTCTGACTATATTCTCTCTCTCTTTTTTTAATTTTAATTTTTTTTCCATTTGGGGGCTTTTCTGATTTGTTTAGTGTATATTTCTCTGGGGTCATTGTTACGATTTTAGTACTTTGTTCTCTTGTTCATCTACTCTTCTCTGGAGAAGAGTAGAATGACAAGATGGAAAAACTCACCTCAAAAAAAAAAAAAAAAAGAGAGAACAAGAGGCAGTACTGACTGCCAGGGACCTAATCAGTATGGACATAAGTAAGATGTCAGAACTAGAGTTAGAATTACTAGCTGGGCTTGAGAAAAGCATAGAAGACACTAGAGTCCCTTTCTGGAGAAATAAAAGAACTAAAATCCAACCAAGTCGAAATAAAAAAGGCTATTAATAATATGCAATCAAAAATGGAAGCTCTAAGTGCTAGGATAAATGAGGCAGAAGAGAGAATTAGTGATATAGAAGACCAAATGATGCAGAATAAAGAAGCTGAGAAAAAGAGAAATAAACAACTACTGGATCACGAGGGGAGAATTTGAGAGAGAAGTGATACCATAAAGCAAAACAATATTAGAAAAATGAGATCCAGAAGAAGAGGAAAGGGGGTGGGTAGAAGGTATATGGGAGCAAATTATAGCAGAGGACTTCCCTAATCTGGGGAAGGAAACAAGCATTCAAGTCCAGGAGGCACAGAGAACCCCCTTCAAAATCAATAAAAATAGGTCAACACCCTGACATATAATAGCGAAACCTGCAAATCTCAGAGACAAAGAGGAAATCCTGAAAGCAGCTCAGGACAAGAGGTCCTTAACCTACAAGGGTAGAAACATTAGATTGGCAGCAGACCTATCCACAGAGACCTGTCAGGCCAGAAAGGACTGGCATGATATATTCAGGGTGCTAAATGAGAAAAATATCCAGCCAAGAATATTTTATCCAGCTAGAACAGAAGGAAATAGATAGAAGGAAAGATAAACAGAAGGAAAGATAAAAAGCTTCAAAATGGAAGGATAAAAAGATTCCAGGACAAACAGAAACTAAAAGAATTCATGATCACTAAACCAGCCCTGCAAGAAATAATAAAAGGGATCCTATAAGTGAAGAGAGCCCAAAAGTAACAAAGACCAGAAAGGAACAGAGACAATATACAGTAACAGTGACTTTACAGGTAATGTAATGGCACTAAATTCACATCTTTCAAT
Organism: Mirounga angustirostris; assembly: GCF_029215605.1. Lineage (NCBI taxonomy): Eukaryota > Metazoa > Chordata > Mammalia > Carnivora > Phocidae > Mirounga > Mirounga angustirostris. Next base: position 126,978,020 of record NW_026991719.1, read on the forward strand.
AGTTACTCTGAATGTAAATGGGCTAAATGCCCCAATCAAAAGACACAGGATATCAGATTGGATTAAAAAAAAAAAACCAAACCCAAGACCCATTGATATGCTGTTTGCAGGAGACTCATTTCAGATCCAAAGACACCTCCAGATTGAAAGTGAGGGGGTGGAAAACAATTTATCATGCTAATGGACATCAAAAGAAAGCTGAGGTGGCAATCCTTATATCAGAGAAATTAGATCTTAAACCAAAGACTAATAAAAGATGAGGAAGGATACTATATCATACTTAAAGAGTCTATCCAACAAGAAGATCTAAAAATTGTAAATATTTATGCCCCTAACATGGGAGCAGCCAATTATATAAACCAATTAATAACAAAATTAAAGAAACTCATTGATAATAATACAATAATAGTAGGGGACTTTAATACCCCACTCACTGCAATGGACAGATCATCCAAGCAGAAGATCAACAAAGAAACAAAGGCTTTGAATGACACACTGGATCAGATGGACTTCAAGATGTATTCAGAGCATTCCATCCTAAAGCAATAGATTACACATTCTTATTGAGTGCACGTGGAACATTTTCCAGAATAGATCACATACTAGGTCACAAATCAGGTGTCAACTGGTACCAAAAGATTGGGATCATTCCCTGCATATTTTCAGACCACAATGCTTTGAAACTGGAACTCAATCACAAGAGGAAATTTGGAAGGAAGTCAAAAACAGGGAGACTAAAGAGCATCCTACTAAAGAATGAATAGGTCAACCAGGAAATTAAAGAGTTAAAAAAAATTCATGGAAACAAATGAAAATGAAAACACAACTGTTCAAAATCTTTGGGATGCAGCAAAGGCGGTCCTAGGAGGAAAGTATATAGCAATACAAGCCTTTCTCAAGAAACAAGAAAGGTCTCAAATACACAACCTAACCCTACACCTAAAGGAGCTGGAGAAAGACCAGCAAATAAAGCCTAAACCCAGCAGGAGAAGAGAATTAATACAGATTCGAGCAGAAGTAATGAAATAGAAACCAAAAGAACAGTAGAACAGGTCAACGAAACTAGGAGCTGGTTCTTTGAAAGAATTAGTAAGATTGATAAACCCCTGGCCAGACTTATCAAAAAAAAAAGAGAAAGGACCCAAATTAATAAAATCATGAATGAAAGAGGAGAGATCTCAAACAACACTGAAGAAAAACAAACAATTTTAAGAACATATTATGAGCAACTATACGCCAACAAATTAGGCAATCTGGAAGAAATGGATGCATTCCTAGGGACGTATAAACCACCAAAACTGAAACAGGAAGAAATAGAAAACCTGAACAGACCCATAACCAGAAAAGAAATTGAAGCAAACAAGAGTCAGGGCCAGATGGCTTCCCAGGGGAATTCTACTAAACATTTAAAGAATTAATACCTATTCTTCTGAAGCTGTTTCAAAAATAGAAATGGAAGGAAAACTTCCAGTCTTTCTATTAGGCCAGCATTACCTTGACCCCGAAACCAGACAAAGACCCCATCAAAAAGGAGAATTACAGACCAATATCCCTGATCAAGATGGATACTAGCCAACAGGATCCAACAGTACATTAAAAGGATTATTCACCATGACCAAGTGGGATTCATTCCTGGGCTGCAAGGGTGGTCCAACATCTGCAAATCAATGTGACAGACTATATAACAACCATATGATCCTCTCAATAGATGCAGAAAAAGCATTTGACAAAGTACAGCATCCTTTCTTGATTAAGAGTTTTAATTTGATTAAGAGTTTAACTCTTCACAGTGCAGGGATAGAGGAAACATAACTCAATATCCTAAAAGCCATATACGAAAAGCCCACAGTGAATATCATTCTCAATTGGGGAAAAACTGAGAGCTTTTCCGCTAAGGTCAAGAACATGGCAGGGATGTCTACTCTCACCACTGTTGTTTAACATAGTACTAGAAGTCCTAACCTCAGCAATCAGACAACAAAAAGATATAAAAGGCATCCAAATCAGCAAAGAGGTAGCCAAACTCTCACTCTTCGCAGATAAACATGATACTCTATGTGGTAAACCCAAAAGACTCCAACCCAAAATGGCTAGAACTGATACAGAAATTCAGCAAAGTGGCAGGGTATAAAATCAATGCACAGAAGTCTGTTGCATTTCTACACACCAATAATGAAGCAGCAGAAAGAGAAATCAAGGAATCGATCCCATTTACAATTACCCCCAAAACCATAAGACACCTAGGAATAAACCTAACCAAAGAGGCAAAGGATCTGCACTCAGTAAACTACAGAACATTCATGAAAGAAATTGAGGAAGACACAAAGAAATGGATTAGAAGAACAAATACTGTGAAAATGTCTATGCTACTTAGAGCAATCTATACATTCAATGAAATCCCTATCAAAATACCATCAACTTTTTTCACAGAGCTGGAACAAATAATCCTAAAATTTGCATGGAACCAGAAAAGACCCTGAATAGCCAAAGGAATGTTGAAAAAGAACACCAAAACTAGAGGCATCTCAACTCCAGACTTCAAGCTCTATAACAAAGTTGTAATCATCAAGACAGTATGGTACTGGCACAAAAACAGACACATAGATCAATGGAACAGAATAGAAAACCCAGAAATGGACCCTCAACTCTATGGTCAACTAATCTTTAAAAAAGCAGGAAAGAATATCAAATGGAAAAAAGACAACAAATGGTGTTGGGAAAATTGGACAGCCACATGCAGAAGAATGAAACTGGACCATTTTCTTATACCACACACAAAATTAGACTCAGAATGGATGGAAAGACCTAAATGGGAGACAGGAATCCATCCAAATCCTAGAGGAGAACACAGGCAGCAACCTCTTCCATCTTGGCCACAGCAACTTCTTTCAAGACACGTCTCTAAAGGCAAGGGAAACAAAAGCAAAAATGAACTTTTGGGACTTCATCAAGATAAAAAGATTCTGCACAGCCAAGGAAACAGTCAACAAAACCCAAAGACAACTGACAGAATGGGAGATAATATTTGCAAATGACATACCAGATAAAGGGCTAGTATCCAAAATCTATAAAGAACTTAATGAAACTCAACACCCAAAGAACAAATGATCCAATCAAGAAATGGGCAGAAGATATGAACAGACATTTCCCCAAAGAAGACATACAAATGGCCAAAAGACATACGAAAAAATGCTCAACATCACTCAGCATCAGGGAAATACAAATCAAAACCACAATGAGATACCACCCCACAGCAGTCAGAATGGCTATAATTAACAAGTCAGGAAATGACAGATACTGGGAAGGATGCAGAGTAAGGGGAACCCACTTACATTGTTGGTGGGAATGCAAACTGGTGCAGCCACTGTGAAAAACAGTATGGAGGTTCCTCAAAAAATTGAAAATAGAGCTACTCTATGATGCAGAAATTTCACTACTAGGAATTTCCCCAAAGATACAAATGTAGTGATACAAAGGGGCACCTGCACCCCAATGTTTATAGCAGCAATGTCCACAATAGCCAAACTATGGAAAGAGCTCTGATATCCATCAAATGATGAATGGATAAAGAAGATGTATACACACACACAGACAATGGAATACTACTCAGCCATCAAAAAAATGAAATCTTGCCATTTGAAATGACGTGGATGGAACTAGAGAGTATTATGCTAAGCGAAATAAGTCAATCAGAGAAAGACAATTATCATATGATCTCACTCATATGTGGAATTTAAGAAACAAAACAGAGGATGATAGGGGAAGAGAGGAAAAGATAAAACAAGATGAAATCAGAGAGGGAGACGAACCATAAGAGACTCGTAACTCTAGGAAACAACACTGAAGGTTGCTGGAGGGGTGGGGGTGGGGGATGAGATAACTGGGTGATGGACAGTAAGGAGGGCATGTGATGTAATGAGCACTGGGTATTATATAAGACTGATGAATCACTGACCTCTACCTCTGAAACTAATAATACATTGTATGTTAATTGAATTTAAATTAAGAAAGAAAACAATCCCATTTACAACTACACCAAAGACAATAAAGTATCTAGAAATAAACTTAACCAAAGAGGTGAAAGACCTGTACTCCAAAAACTATAAAACACTGATGAAAGAAAATGAAGAAAATGTAAAGGAATGGAAAACTATCCCATGCTCATTGATTGGAAGAATAAATACTGAGAAACTGTCTATACTGCCCAAAGCAATCTACACATTTAATGCAATCCCTATCAAAATACCAATAGCATTTTTCACAGAACTAGAATAATCAGTCCTAAAATTTGTATGGCAGCACAAAAGACCCTGAATAGCCAAAACAATCTTGAAAAAGAAAAGCAAAGCTGGAGGCATCACAATTCCAGACTTCAACTTATATTACAAAGCTGTAGTGATCAAAATAGTATGATACAGGCACAAAAACAGATACATAGATCAATGGAATGGAACAGAAAACTCAGAAATAAAATGACAGTTATATGGTCAATTAATCTTCTACAAAGCAGGAAAGGATATGCAGCAGAAAAAAGACAGTCTCTTCAACAAATGGTGTTGGGAAAATTGGACAGCTACATGCAAAAGAATGAAACTGGAGAACTTTCTTACACTATACACAAAAATAAATGCCAAATGGATTAAAGACCTAAATGTGAGATCTGAAACCATATAAATCCTAGAACAGAGCACAGGTAGTAATTTCTGTGACATCAGTGCTGGGAACATTTTTCCCCCCTTTTTAAAAGTTTTTATTTAAATTCCAGTTAGTTATCATACAGTATAATATCAGCTTCAGGTGTACAATATAGTGATTCAACACTTCCATACAATACCCTGGTCATTATAGCAAGTGCACTCCTTAATCCCCATTACCTATTTCACCTATCCCCCCACCCACCACCCCTCTGGTAATCATCAGCTTGTTCTCTATAGTTATGAGTCTGTTTCTTGGTTTTCCTCTCTCTCTTTCCCCCTATGATCATTTGTTTTGTATCTTTAAATCACATATAAGTGAAATCATATGCTATTTCTCTTTCCTGACTGATTTGTTTCAGTTAGCATAATACTCTCTAGCTCCATCCACATCATTGCAAATGGCAAGATTTCATTCTTTTTTATAGCTGAGTAATATTCCATTGTATACACACACCACACTTTATTCATCAGTTGATGGATGGACATTTGGGCTCTCCATAATTTGGCTATTGTAAATAATGCTGCTATAAACATTGGGGTGCATGTATCCCTTTGAAGTAGTATTTTTTGCATTCTTTGGGTAAATACCTACTAGTGCAATTGCTGGATCATAGGGTAGTTCTATTTTTATTTTTTGAGGAACGCCCATACTGTTTCTTCCAGAGTAGCTGTACCAGTTTGCATTCCCACCAACAGTGTAAGAGGGTTCCCTTTTCTCTGCATCCTCACCAACACATGTCTCCTGTGTTAATTTTAGCTATTCTGTTAGGTGTGAGGTGATATGCCATTGTAGTTTTGAGTTGTAGTTCCCTGATGATGAGCACTAAATAATGTATAGAATTGTTGAATCTCTATATTGTATACCTAAAACTAATATGACACTATATGTTAATTATTCTGCAATTAAAATAATAAAATTAACAAAAAGAAACTGCTGTGTGGTATTTATCTCTTGATTGCACCCACACTATTAACACACACACATACAGACATATACACACACACACAGTGTGTGTGTATAGTAATAAATTGTGATCAAGTACAGTTTATTCCCAGAGTATAAGGTTGGTTTAACATTTGAAATTAATGTAATTTAGCATATTAATAAAGAAGAAAAATGACATAATTATTTCTATTGATAATTGACATGAAGATAAAGCATTTATCAAAATTCAATACCCATTTGTGATTAAAAAAAATCTCAGGAAACCTGGAAGGGAGATTCATCCAGCAGATAAAAGGCATCACCAACACTCTTTTTTTTTAAAGAAAGATTTATTTATTAATTTAGAGAGAGCACACACAAGCAGGGGGAGGAGCAAAGCGAGAGGAAGAGGGAGAGAATCTCAAGCAGACTCCCCACGGAGTGCAGAGCCTGACATGGGGCTAGATCTCAGGATCCTGAGACATGACCTGAGCTGAAATCAAGAGTTGGCTGCTTAACCAACTGAGCCACCCAGGCGCCCGAACAACACTCTTATAGCTAATATTGTACCTGGCAAAATACTGAACACTTTCATAGTACTGGAGGTGTTAGCCAGTGTAGTAAGGTAAGAAAAACAAATGAATAAACATATAGATTGGAAAGGAAAAAAATGAAACTATCCCGACAACACATCACTCTTAAATGACACATTAGACCAGATGGACTTAATAGATACAATAGGACATTCCATCTAAAAGCAGCAGAATACACATCCTAAGAAACCCAAAAAACAAAAACTTAGAACTAATGAATTACTTTAGCAAGGCTATAGGATACAATGCTAATTTAAAAAGAAATCAAATTAAAGAAGACCTAAATAAATAGAAAGATAGATGAGGTTTATGGGTTGGAAGACTCAAAACTGTTAGTTATCACCAAAATGGTCTCTACTTAGGAATAAAATTAACAAAAGATATATAAGATCTATATCTTCAATACTACAAAACACTGCTAAGAAAGCAATCCCAATCATAACACTTACAAGGCATTTTTTCTAAAAACTGACAAGCTGATTTTAAAATCTATATGGAAATATAAAGAATCTAGAACCAGGGCTGGCAAACTGGTCTGTAGGCCAAATCCAGTCCACTGCCCATTTTTGTAAATAATATTTATTGGAACACAGGCACACTCATTCATTTATATATTGTTTATGGCTGCTGTTGTGCTCCACAACAGTATTGAGTAGTTATGATAAAGACGATATGACCAGGGCGCCTGGATGGCTCAGTTAGTTCACTGCTGCAGCTCAGTTCAGGATCCCAGGATCCTGGGATCAAGTCCCTGCTCCACCGGGAGTCTGCTTCTCCCTCTCCCACTCCCCTTGCTTGTGCTGTCTCTCTCTCTCCCTCTCAAATAAATAAAATCTTAAAAAAAGACAATATGACCCACAAGCCTAAAATATTTACTATCTAGTCCTTTACAAAAAAAATTCGTAGACCCCTAATCTAGAATATCCACAACAATCTTGAAAAAGAACAAACTTGACAAACATATTATCTGACTTCAAGAATTACTGTAAACCTGTAGTAGTCAAGACAGTGTGGAACTGTGATAAGGAACCACAAATAGATAATGGAATCAAACAGAGCTCCCAGAGACAAACCCACATTTATATGGTCATTTGCTTTTTAAAAAAGATCTATCTATTTATTTATTTATTTGAGAGAGAGAGAGAGAGAGCAAGCTAGCAAAAGCAGGGGGAGGGGCAGAGGGAGAGGGAGAAAGAATCCACAAGCAGACTCCCTGATGAGTACAGAGCCTGACGCGGGGCTCAATCCTGTGACCCTGAGATCACGACCTAAGCTGAAATCAAGAGTCAGACACTCAAATGACTGAGCCACCCAGGCGTCCCTGGTCATTTGATTTTTGACAGAGTTGCAAAGGGAATCCAATGGGGGAAAGGAAGGTCTTTTCAACAAATGAAACTATAATATCTGGATATCCATATGTAAAAAATATGAACTTCTACCTATACCTCATAACACAGAAGAAATTAACTTGAGATAGATCACAGATTTAGATTTAAAAAATAAAACTATAACACTTTTAGAAAACATAGAATGTCATCATGTTATGGGGGCAGTCAAAGATTTCTTATACAGGTCATAGAAACAATAATCATTAAAGAAAAAACTACTCAATTAAATTACATTAACATAGAAAATTTCAGCTCATAGGTAAGCTACAAGTTAGAAAATAATATTCCTAAAACATGTATCAGGTAAGAAATAGTGACCAGGGTATATAAAGAACTCCTAGAACTCAATAATGACAACCCAATGAAAAAATGGACAAAAAATTTAACCAGATACTTCAGAAGATATATAAATGGCCAATAAGCATATGGAAAGATGCTCAACATCATCAGTCATCAAAAAAATGCAAATTAAACCCCAAAGAGATAACCACCATAATGGCTAAAACTAGTAAGACTGACAACACCAAGTATTAGCAAGGATGTGGAGCAGCTATAACTTTCACACATTCTTGATGACAATATAAAATGAAATAACTACTTTAGCAAAAGTTCTGGCAGTTTTTTTATGAAATTAAATACTCACCTACTCTATGACTCAGCAGTTCCACTCCTAGCTATTTACCTGAGTGAAATGAAAACACATATCTACAAAAATGCTTTTCTATGAATGCTCACGGCAGTTTTATTCATAATAACCACAAATTAGAAACAGCCCAGGTGTTTATTCATTAAAAAATGGATTTATTCTATGGTATGAATTTCTGGAACAGGCAAAACTAATCTATTGTGGCAAAAATCAAAACAGTGATCTCCTCGGGTGGGTGTGCAGGGTTGGACTGGGCAGGGGTATAAGGGGACTTTCTGCAGTGACGGCAATATTCTATATCTTGATAGGGGTATAGGTTACATAGGTGTATGCATTTATCAAAACTCAGCAAATGTATATTTGATATTTTAAAAAATAATTGTATGTAAATTTTATTTCAAAGTTAAAAATTTATAAAAAGATACTGAACTCTACTTAAAGATATAAATGCTGAAGTATTTAGGGGGACATGTAGTCATAGCTACAATGTACTTTGAAATGAATCAAAAATAAGATTAACTGATGGATAGACAGATAGATAGATAGATAGATAGATGATAGATAAGTAGATAGGCAGATAATAAAACAAGCATAGTAATACATTCCTGGTAGAATCTAGGTGGTAGGTCTATGGATTTTACTGTAAATGCTTACAACTTTTTGGTATATTTAAAAATGTTTATAATCAAATGTTGGAAAAAATACTGAATACCTACTTACTGTTCTAGGCAATGGGGATACAAGAGATGACTAAGGTAGAGTTTTTCAGAGGAGGTTATCCAATGGAAGTGAATTAGTATTTGTGTAGTTCATATTATAGTCCAGGGGCAAAGGCAGGAGCAACAATTTATTTTTATCTTCACAATTGGGTGTGGAGGAGGTTTGAAATGAGTGAAGATGATGAGTTCAATTTTGACTATGATGTGCTTTATGATCCTACAAGATCTCTAAGTGGCAACATCTAGTGGACTATTAGATATACAGGTCAGGAGATTTGCATAAATCTGGGCTACAAATGTTGTGGTTGTCATGCCTTTGGGTATTCTAGCTTTTGGTCCATGAGCACAATTTAATAACGGTTTTTTATTTCAATAGTGTTTTCATTTTAAAATACTATCTCAAATATCTCCTGCCCCCCAAATCTAGTATTCTTTACCTGTTGGCCTATTTATTTTTCCATGGGAAGTATAATAAGAATAGAAATTGTACTAATAAAGAGCTATAAAATAGCAAGACTAAGATGTGGTCAATATAAGGATTTTAGGGATTTTCATTAAGCTAATAATTTGAAGGCTAATAATTGGTAAATATATTACACTGGCAAATGGTTCTTTGGTACTCACCTGATCAAATAGAGCTCTTTATTCCATGGGTAGATATTTAAGACTGGCCCAACCCCAATCATGTGGTTGTGACATTCTCCAACATTTTCAATATATTCATGCTTCAATGGCACTTTGGTGAGGAGTTCAAATTCCTCAGGTGCCTTTTGAAGTACCTGTTCTGCTGCATAGAATCCATCTACCAGCAGTGTCCTGCCACCTGTTCCTTCATGCTTAAGACAGTGAAACACTTGAATGCTAAAGAGGGAAAAAATTAAATTCTTCTGTTCAGTGGCAAAAAGAGAACATATCAAAATTTTAGAAAATTATATATGAAATAATTATTGACTCTACTTGTATCATTTTCATTTCCAAATTAATTGTTTTTCCTTATAGCCAGTTATACTTTTTTTGTGCTTTGAAATATTAATGCCACTACAGGTTTCTTCTAAACATGTTCAATATGAATTAAAACCTGTATGTGCCAGACCCTGGGAATACAGGCATGAATAAGATATAGTCTCTGTTTTAAAAAAGCCCATAGTCTAGTAGGAAAACATGAAGGAAATAAATACCAATAAAATATGATAGGCACTATAATAAAGTTGTATACAAGATATAGAGGGGCCATAAAGAAAGGACATTATTTACAAAGTATATTTAAGGAAGAAAGCAAGAAGCTCCTGTCAGCATAGCACAGAGAATCACGAAAGGATTTTTTTTTATTTTTTTAAAGATTTTATTTATTTATTTGACAGAAAGAGAGACAGTGAGAGAGGGAACACAAGCAGGGGGAGTGGGAGAGGGAGAAGCAGGCTTCCCGCTGAGCAAGGAGCCTGACGCGGGGCTCGATCCCAGGACCCTGGGATCATGACCTGAGCCGAAGGCAGACGCTTAACAACTGGGCCACCCAGGTGCCCACGAAAGGATTTTAAACTGGGAAACTCTGTGGTCACATCAACATTTTTAAGACTTGATTATGATGATAGTATGGGAGATGGACTGGTGGGAAGCAAGATGACAAAAAATGTAGCAAACAACATGTTAACTGAAATAGAAAAAAACATTGAGGGCTTGAGCTTAGAGAAGGGTGTTAGAGAAAGAGACACACCAAAGAGATACTATAGGAGTAGAACTGACAAGATTTGAAAACTGATTTAAAGGTAGTAGAGAAAGAACAAGCAAAAACCTAAAATGACTTCAGGTTTTTCACTTGGGCAACCTGTCATTTGCTAAGAGGGAGAATGCAGAGAGAAGTGTAATTGATCATAATGAGGGGTGTGAGGGGTTGAGGAAGAAGTTCAGTTTAGGGGCCACGCTGAAGTAGTTGAGTCCATAAGTGGCTGAAAATGTTAACAGGGAAAGAAAAGGGGACTTAATGGGCTGGAAAACTATACCAGAAATTTCAAATTAACAAGGGGAAAATAAAATTAATAGTAATTTAGAAAAAAAATAAAAGTAAATAACAAAGTAAAGTAAGTAAAAAATATGAATGCAGATAGAAGGAATAAAATCAAGGAGAACCTAACATAAATACAATTAAAATGAGAAACACCAGTTCTGGACTGTTGAGCTTTCTGTGAAACTTCTAGGTCAAGATGGTTTAGTAGCTAGTTGAAGATATTTAACCCAGAAGACAGGTGGATTTTGTAGTTTGTAGGTGATAGCTAAAGCCAAAAGCATGGAAAGAGTCATTTGGAGAGATCATTTCAAGTAAGAAAAGAAGGACAAAGAGAAAACCTTGAGGAACAACAATATCTAGGACATGGACAGAGGAAAATAAGCCAGCACAGGATGCTGAAGAAAAGTGGTCAGAGATGTAGGAGGAAAACTAAAAAAGGAAGGGTATTTAAGAAGAGGTAGTGGTTAACAGCATGCCCCAGGGGTCAAGTAAGATGAAAACTGAAAGGTACACACTAAGCATGGCAATAAGTTAGTTGCTGGTGACTTTGGAGAGAGTAATTTTATCTTTGTTATTTTATTTATTTATTATTTATTTGAGAGTGAGCACATGGTGGGAGAGGGGCAGAGGGAGAGGGTGAGAGAGAATCTCAAGCAGACTCCCCGCTGAGTACGGAGCCCACGCGGGGCTTGATCTCAGGATTCTGAGATCATGACCTGAACCAAAATCAAGAGTTGGACACTTGACCCACCGAGCCACCCAGGTGACCTTAAAGAGAGTAATTTTAATTGGGAGGTGTTGGATAAACTAGCCGACTATGGATTTGAGGAATGAATGGGAAATGAAAATGAAAAGACACTGAATGTAGATGATTCTTTTAATAAGTTTAGCTGTGAAGGGGAGGAATAAGGCAGGGCTTGTAACTAGAGGGAGACAGAGTCCAAAGAAGATACGAGAAGCTGATAGGAAGGAGTCCATAGGTATGGAACGGGTGAAGATTTAGGAGAGAGAAATCTCCAAGGAGGCTGGAGAAGATGAAATCCAGAGCAAAGGTAGCTTTTGAAAGGACAAGGCATATAACAATGTTGATGATGATGATAATGGCTAAAGTGATGATAATAATAACAACTAGTATTTCTTGAGCACTTAATATGTGTCAGGCAGTATGCCAAGTGCTTTAAATACATCATGTAATATAATCCCTAAGCAATACTAATGAATAGGTTTTATTACTAGCCCCATTTTACAGATGAAGAAACAGGCATAGAGAAGTTAAGTTACTTGTCCAAGAACACAAAACTAATATATGTTACAGCTGGGATGCAGATCCAGATCTGTTAATGACATGGCCTGAACTCATAACCACTCTTACTATACTGCTAATGTACTTACTTGGTCCATGTCATTGATTAGAAAGGTTTAAATTAATGGCAGAGACAACTAACTGCTTATCTTTGGTAGTGGTCAAAGAGAAAAGAGTTACTCAATATTTGAATGTCAACCTGTGTCCAGATGCTTCCCATCCCATTTCCTCTTTCTTCCTTCTGCACCCCCTAGAATGAGGATGCAGGGCTGTTGGGATCTTCATATACTGGTAACATTGACAAGGATATCTAAAAGCTGCTTTATTCTTCCTCCCCTGAACCAAATATTCTTAAGTTCCAAACCCTTAAAGAAAATCAATGTAACCACAATTAATTGCATATTATCACCATCTCATATTGTCTTTAAAAATCCATATGTACACTCACTTTACTAATATCTTTATGCCTCAGCTCATCATCTAAATGCAGAAGCAAGATAAATAAAATAACAACTACAGAGGTACCTCTAATAAGTGGCAAATGGTAGATAAGTATGGTATTTATCCATCGTGTCACATAATTATCATTTCACTTTTGTGGTGAGAACATTTAAGTTCTACTCTCTGTTAGCTACAGTGGTAATAATATATAACCATTGTACACCTTAAATTTATACAATGTTATATGTCAATTATATACTAATAAAGCTGGGAGAAAAAGGTATATCTTTAGCTCAGCAGCTTCTGATTCCATGTGAAAAAAGGTTTTTTTCACTAACTCCTCCTCTCCAACTTCTTACAAATTGGATTCAAATTCCTGTGAATACCAACCCAAAGCAGCTGTGTTTAGAAGATAGACCCGTTTGCAATATAGCTAAATATAAGAAAACTGTACAATTCCAAATTTAACAGTTAGACTTTTCTGGTAAGTTGTTGGTAATTACTTTGACAAAAAAGTAAATTAAACAAAATTAAGATCCATTTATATAGTAAGGTGTATTTTCAATCATTTCAAAAAAATTTATTCTTGTAAGTCCGAATAAGACTGAACTAGGGTATTTCAAAATGATCATGTTTCTAAGAGAAGAAAAAGAAATAGTCACACACAGGAGCAGCAGATAGGATCTTGGTTCAAATAGAATGGAAAATGATTAAGAAATTATTCATTAAGGAGGGCATGTGATGTGATGAGTACTGGATGTTATATGCAACTGATAAATTATTGAATACTACATCTGAAACTAATGATGTACTATATGCTGGCTAATTGAATTTAAAAAAATAAAGAAATTACTCAAGACCATCACATGTAAAGACCCTAATATGGAAAATTCGAATCCACTTACCCACAGGGTTCTTGAAAATAGGTAGTGTCAGTGTGCCGATCCAAAGCCAGCTTGGTGTATGCAGTGTCACCCCTGGAGAAGTCTGAAGTAAAATACCACATCCTCCCATAGATGGTTTCTCTGTCAAATCAAATGAAGGAAGACTTAATTATTTGAAAGTTTGATTCTTGTCTTTCACAACTTTAATAACTTCTTTAATTATTCACAAGTAACAATAGATTTTTTTGGCTCCAGATTTCCATCTATAAGGAGTAGATGACAGCTGAACATACCACCAGTCTTAACAATTCTGTCACTGATTAACATTCTGGGAAGTTGGGGGGAAAACTGTGAAAGTAGAGTTGACTCTTGAACAACATAGGTTTGAACTGAATGGATCCACTCGTACATGGATTTTTTTTTTCAATAAATACGTTATTGTAAATATATTTTCTCTTCCTTATGATTTTCTTAATGACATTTTCTTTTCTCTAGCTTACTTTATTGTAAGAATACAGTATATAATACATACAACATATAGAATATGTGCTAATTGACTATATTATTGATAAAGCTTCTAGTCAACAGTAAGTTATTACTAATTAAGTTCTGGGGAGTCAAAAGTTATACATGAATTTTCAAGTGTCTGGGGGAGGGAGAGGTCAGTTCCCCTAACCCCCACATTGTTCAAAGGTCAACCGTATAATGTGGTCTGAAAGCTTAGGGAATTATCCCCCTCTGTTTATGTGCCTACTTTTAATAGCTTTCACATTCACGGTTTTTTCCTGTGCTCACCTTCCTTGCATAGAAAAAGATGTCTTTATGCAGATGCTTTTAGAAGTGATTAATGTAGATCCTCACCCATCTTTTGGACATGGAGGAATAAGAAAAAGAGAAAAGGATAGTTTATGTTAGCAAGTATTTAATGAGATGCTGTATCACTGTTTTTTATTTTATTTTTATTTTATAGTTATTTTCCTGGTGGCTCAGATCTGACCAAAGATCACTTTAATTCTTTAGCTTTCAGAGTCCATCTTATTTTTTGAACCCTCAAAGTCCAAACAGGAAATGGTCTTCCTCATGAACTATGTGATCTCTAAAGCCCTCTCAATTGATTGTTTACCAGCACAGCTTCCTTTACTTGAAAATTCTCAAAATGTGTTTGAAACTGAACAGTTCAAAAATGTTGATTATGCTGTACCAGGACAGGGCAAATGACCCAGCATTCTATTTGCTACACAATGAGCTAGATCTGGCTCTTACTAAGTAAAAGGAAAGTACTACTTATAACAAAGTATGTTTACACCACATTTATTACTATAGAAGATCGATCTATATACTACCTAGAAACACAGACTAGAAGTGGAAACAACATTGTATTTAGGATCAGGAAACCTGAGCTATCTGAATCCCAGTTCTTTTTTTTTTTTTTAACTTAAAAAAAGATTTATTTATTTATTTTAGAGAGAGAGAGAGAGACGGAGGGTGGAGGGGGAGAGGAGAGAGAATCTGAAGCAGACTCCATGCCCAGTGCAGAGCCTGACATGGGGCTCAATCTCACAACTCTGAGATCATGACCTGAGCTGAAACCAAGAGTTAAATGCTTAACTGACTGAGCCACCCAGACACCACCCCTTTTTTCTTACTGAACCTTTTATTAGTGAACATCTTCTGTTAGCGCTATTATACATACAACACCATTTTAAAAATTATTTATTTATTTATTTATTTGAGAGAGAGAGAGACAGCATGAGCAGGGGTAGGGGCAGAGGGAGAAGCAGACTCCCCGTTGAGCAGGAAGCACGCCATGGGACTTGATCCCAGGACCCTGAGATCATGACCTGAGCCAAAAACAAGAGTCAGATGCTTAACTGACTGCACCACTCAGGTACCCCTACACCACACTATTTGTTAAAAATTTTTTAATTATTTATTTAAATTCCAGTTAGATAATATACACTGTAATATTAGTTTCAGGTGTACAATACAGTGATTCAACACTTCCATATGACACCCACTGCTCATCACCACAAGTGCACTCCTTAATCCCCAACACCTATTTCACCCATCCCCCCCATCCACCTCCCCTCTGGTAACCATCAGTGCGTTCTCTATAGTTACAAGTCTGTTTCTTGGTTTGTCTCTCTTTTTTCCCCTTTGCTCATTTATTTTGTTTCTTAAATTCCACATAGGAGTGAAATCATATGGTACTTCTCGTTCTCTGACTGACTTATTTTACTTAGCATTATACTCTCTAGCTTCATCCATGTCATTGCAAATGGCAAGATTTCATTCTTTTTTATAGCTGAGTAATATGCCATTGTGTATATATACATCTTTTTATTCATTCATCAATGGACATTTGGGGTCTTTCCATAATTTGGCTACTGTTGATAATGCTGCTATAAATATTGGGATGCATGTATTCCTTTGAATTAGTACTTTTGTATTCTATGTATAAGTACTTAGTAGTGCAAATTGCTGGGTCATAGGGTAGTTCTATTTTAACTTTTTGAGGAACCTCCCTACTGCTTTCCACAGTGGCTGCACCAGTTTGCATTCCCACCAACAGTGTAGGAGGGTTCCCCTTTCTCCCCATCCTCACCAACACCTGTTGTTTCCTGTGTTGTTGCTTTTAGCCATTCTGACTGCTGTGAGGGGATATCTCATTGCAGTTTTGATTTGCATTTCCCTGATGATGAGTGATGCTGAGCATCTTTTCATGTGTTTGTTAGCCATCTATATGTCTTCTTTGGAAAAATGTCTATTCAGGTCTTCTGCCCATTTTTAATTGGATCATTTGTTTTTTGGGTGTTGAGTTTGACAATTCTTTGTAGATTTTGGATACCAACCCTCTATCAGAGATGTCATTTGCAAATATCTTTTCCCATTCTGAAGGCTGCCTTTGGTTTTGTTGACTGTTTCCTTCCTGTGCAGAAGCTTTTTATCTTGATGAAGTCCTAATAGTTCATTTTTGCTTTTGTTTCCCTTGCCTCTGGCGATGTGTCTAGTAAGAAGTTGCTATGGCCAATGTCAAAGCAGTTACTGCCTGTGTTGTCTCTAGGATTTTAATGGTTTCTTGTCTCACATTTAGGCCTTTCATCCATTTTGAATTTATTTTTGTGTATGGTGTAAGAAAGTGATCTAGTTTCATTCTTTTGCATGTGGCTGTCCAGTTTTCTCAACACCATTTGTTGAATAGACCTCTTTTCTCCATCGGATATTCTCTTCTGCTTTGTCAAAGATTAGTTGACAGTTGATAGAGTTGTGGGTTCATTTCTGGGTTTCCTATTTTGTTCCATTGATCTCTGTGTCTATTTTGTTCCATTGATCTCTGTTGATCACTACAGCTTTGTAATATAACCTGAAGTCCAGAATTGTGATGCTTCCAGCTTTGCTTTTCTTTCTTAAGAATGCTTTGGCTATTCAGGGTCTTCCATGGTTCCATACAAATTTTGTGAAAAAATGCGGGTGGTATTTTGATAGGGATTGCATTACATGTGTAGACTGCTTTAGGTTAATATAGACATTTTAACAATGTTTTCCAATCCATGAGCCTGGACTGTTTTTCCATTTCTTTGTGTCATCTTCAATTTCTTTCATCAGTGTTTTATAGTTTTCAGGATACAGATCTTTTACCTCTTTGGTTAGGTTTATTCTTAAGTATCTTATTGTTTTTGGTACAATTATAAATGGAATTGATTCCTTGATTTCTCTTTCTGCTGCTTCATTATTAGTTTCTGTATGTTCATTCAGATTTCTGTATGTTGCTTTTGTATCCTGCAATTTTACTAATTCGTGTATCAGTTCTAGCAATTTTTTGGTGGAATCTTTTGGGTTTTCTATATAGCACATCATGTCATCTACAAATAGTGAAAGTATGACTTCTTCCTTCCTGATTTGGATGCCTTTTATTTCTTTTTGTTGTCTGATTGCTGTTGTCTAGGACTTCCAGTATTATGTTAAATAACAGTGGTCAGAGTGGACATTCCTGTCTTGTTCCTGACCATAGAGGAAAAGCTCTCAGTTTTGCTCCATTGAGGATATTTGCTGTGGGTTTTTGTATATGGGCTTTATTATGATGAGGTATGTTCCCTCTCTCCCTACTTTGTTGATGGTTTTTATCAAGAATGGATGCTGTACTTTGTCAAATGCTTTTTCTACATCTACTGAGAGGATCATATGGTCCTTATCCTTTCTTTTATTAATGTGGTGTATCACATTGATTGATTTGTGAATATTGAACCACCCTTGCAACCGAGGAATAAATGCCACTTGATCGTGGTAAATGATTCTTTTAATGTACTGTTGGATTCAGTTTGCTAATATTTTACTGAGAATTTTTGCATCCATGTTTATCAGGGATATTGGCCTGTAATTCTGTTTTTAGCGGAGTCTCTCTGGTTTTAGTGGAGTCTGTTGAGGGTAATGCTGGTCTCATAGAATGAGTTTGGAAGTTTCCCTTCCATTTCTATTTTTTGGAATAGTTTGAGAAGAATAAGTAATAACTCTTCTTTAAATATGTGGTAGAATTCCCCTGGGAAGCCACCTGGCCCTGGACTTTTGTTTGTTTGGAGATTTTGATTACTGATCCAATTTCTTTGCTGGTTATCAGTCTGTTCAAATTTTCTATTTCTTCCTGTTTCAGTTTTGGTAGTTTATATATTTCTAGGAATTTATCCATTTCTTCCAGGTTGTCCAATTTGTTGGCATATAATTTTTCATAATATTCTCTTATAATCATTTGGATATCTGTGGTGTTGGTTGTGATTTCTCCTCTCTCATTTGTGATTTTATTTATTTGGGTCCTTTCTCTTTTCTTTTTGTTAAGTCTGGCTAGGGGTTTATCAATTGTACTAATTTTTCAAAGAAGCAGATCCTGTTTTCATTGATCTCTTCTATTGTTTTAGTTTCTGTATCATTTATTTCTGTTCTAATCTTTATTATTTCCCTTATTCTGCTGCTTGTTAGGCTTCATTTGTTTCTCTTTTTGGTGTAAGGTTAGGTTGTTTATTTGAGATTTTTCTTGCTTGTTAAGGTAGGCTTGTATTGCTGTATACTTCCCTCTTATGACCACTTTTTGTTGTATCTGAATGGTTTTGGACTACCGTGTTTTCATTTTCATTTGTTTCCAGGTATTTTTTTTCTTTCTTCTTTGATTTCCTGGTTGACCCATTCATTGTTTAGTAGCATGTTGTTTAACCTACATGTATTTGTGGTCTTTCCAAATTTTTTCTTGTGGTTGACTTCCAGTTTCTTAGTGTTGCGGTCAGAAAACATGCATGGTATGATCTCAATCTTTTTGTATTTGTTGAGGCCTGATTTCTGACCTAGTATGTGATCTATTCTGGAGAATGTCCCAGGTGCATGTGAAAAGAGTATGTATTCTGCTGCTTTAGGATGGAATGTTCCTAATATATGTTAAGTACATCTGGTCCACTGTGTCATTCAAAGCCATGGTTTCCTTGTTCATTTTCTGTTTAGATGATCTGGTCATTGCTGTAAGTGGGTGTTAAAGTCCCCTACTATTACTGTATTATTATCAATGAGTTCATTCATATTTGTTATTGTTTTATATATTTGGGTGCTCCCAAATTATGGGCATCGATATTTACAATTGTTAGATCTTCTTGTTGGATAGTCCCCTTTATTAAGATATAGCACCCTTCCTCATCTCTTGTTACAGTCTGGTTTAAAATGTAGTTTGTGTGATATTAGGTACTGCTACTCCACCTTTCTTTTCATGTCTGTTAGCATGATAAATGGTTCTCCATCCCCTCACTTTCAATCTGCAGGTGTCTTCAGGTTTAAAATGAGTCTTGTAGGCAGCATATAGATGGGTCTTTTTTTTTTTTAATCCATTCTGACACCCTATGTCTTGATTGGAGCATTTATTTAGTCCATTTACATCCAAGGTAATTATCAATAGATATGTATTTATTGCTATTTTATTACTTGCTTTGTCATTGTTTCTGGAGATTTTCTTTGATCCTATCCTGTCTTTGTCACTTTGGGTTTCTCCTTTCCACTGAGAGAGTCTCCTCTGATATTTCTTGCAGGGCTGGTTTAGTGGCCACTAACTCTTAGTTTTTGTTTGTCTGGGAAACTATCTCTCCTATTCTGAATGATAGCCTTGCTGGATAGAGTATTCTTGGTTGCTGATTTTTCCCATTCAGCACATTGAATACGTCATGCCACGCTCTTGTGGCTTGCCAAGTTTCTGTGGAGAGATCTACAGCTAACCTAATGGGTCTTCCTTTGTAAGTTAAGGACTTCTTTTGTTTTGCTGCTTTTAGGATTTTTTATCACTACATTTTCCAAATTTAACTACATTATCCCTTGGTGTTGGGCTGCTTTTGTTGATTTTGATGTGAGTTTTCTGTGTCTCCTGGATCTGGATGTCTGTTTCCTTCCCCAGATTAGGGAAAATTTCAGCTACTATTTCCTCTTCTGCCCCCTTTTTTCTCTCTTCTGGGACTCCTATGATACAAATATTATTACATTTGATGGAATCACTGAGTTCCCTAAGGCTATTCTCCTGTTCCATAATTCTTCTTTCTCTCTTTTGTTCAGCTCCATTATTTTCCATTATTTTGTGGTCTTTTAAAAATTTTTTAGAGGGGGGGAGAGAGAGAGAGAAAGAGAGAGAGAGAGAGAGAGAGATGGGGGAGAGGGAGAGAGAGAATCTTAGGCAGGCTCCACTCCCAGCAAGGAGCCCGATGCAGGGCTCAATCTCATGACCCTGAGATCATGACCTGAGCTGAAAACAAGAGTTGGATGTTTAACCACTGGAGCCATCCAGGTGCCCCATTAGTTTGTCTTCTATATCATTATTCACTCCTCTGCTTCTTCCATCCTTGTGGTCATTACATCAGTTTTGAATCTCAGTTACTGCATTTTTCATTTCTCACTGGTTGTTTTTTTAACTCTTTTATCTCTGTGGTAAGGGCCTCCCTGAAGTCTTCCATTCTTTTCTCAAGCCCAGCAAGTATCCTTATGATTTTTGTTTTAAATTCTCCATCAGGCATGTTATTTATATCTATTTCACTTGGATCTCCGGCTGTAACCTTTTCTTGTTTTTTTCTTTTTCCTTTGGGATAAATTCCTCTGTCTTGACATTTTGTCTAGGTCTTTGTCTTCTCTGTGTTAGGAAAGCTTATGTTTCCTGCTTGAGAGTAATGGCTTTATGAAGAAGAAGTCATATAATGTCCAGGGCTGGGTGCATTAGGGAATGTCTCTGGTTTGTGCTGCATGTACTCTGCTACTGTGTTTTGGCTGCTCTATCCCTCAGGTCAGTCCTCCGCAGAGTTTCTCCTTGTCTGTAGTTGGCAGTATTTGGACCCTGGCCAGAATGTGGTGAGTTTAACTAGGTATGCTCTGGTCTGCTTGTTAAATGAGACCTGATACCACTTCCACTAGAACTGAAGCCTTGCAGAACTCTATGGTTGGTAGATGTGGTGCCTGCAGGGGTTTCTGCTGGTCTTCTGGAGTAGGGTCCTGCTGCACAGGTCCTTAGGCATGCTTGCAGGAAAAAAGCAATACCAGCAGAGAATGGGGGCGGGGGGGTGGGACTTGGGGTAAGCAGATCAGGCAGCCAGTGTGGGCACTGTGCTGTTTATTGAAGTTGGTTTATGCTGTGGGACAGGGGAGGGAAGTGGCACCAGCCAGCTCCTTTGTCCCCGGAGAGAGGAATTCGTGCTTGCTGCTCTCAGGGAAGCACTCCTAGAAAAGTGAATAATTTCCCCTCATGTGTTCTAGGCACTTTTCAGATGGGTGTTTTTACAGTGTCTCTGGGTCGCTTGCCTGCCTGGAGCAGCACAGTGCCCTTTGAGCTCTATACCAGCCAAGCCTGCTGACTTTAAAAACTCTAATCTTTAGGGACCTGGTGTGGTGGGGATCTGAGCTGGTCTTTTGGGGGGATGGTCTCACCACACTGGGACTGATGCAGGTTTGATCCAGAAGGGCAGTCATGGCAGAGGCACAGGGGCATGGAATTTGGAGCAAAGCAGGTTAAACAGCCAGTGTCTGGGTTAGCCACCTTCAGCAGGTGTCTCTGGACCTATGCTGAGGGCTGGGGGAGGGAAATGGTGCCTATGGGCTCTTTTGTCCCCAGAGAAGCAAAGCCATCTCTCCCAGATGTACGCCAAGAAGAGTGAACAGTCTCTCCCTGTGTGCCTTAGGCAATCCTCAGATTGCACTGTCTGCCCTGGGGTTGTTTGCCTTCCTTCTCTCCAGAAGTAGTGCCCTCAGGTCTCTAGCCCAGCCAAGACTGTGGACCTCTAAAACCAGTCTTGGAGCCCAGCTGTTGCAAAAACTCATGAAAATTGGCCCCTCTTGTTTTCCCAGCCAATGGCTTTGGGGAACTGTTCTCCTTGTGCTTATCCCCGTGCACTCCACTCTCTCTTGCTTTTCTCTGCAACCAGGGCTCTCTCCCCTCCACAGCACTCGCCATCTGTTTCTCCCCCAAACCATGTCTCTTTACTTCCAACCTTCCTCGATGTGGCCTCTTCTCTCCCTCTACTTGTGCAGTTTGTTCTATCAGTCCTCAGGTCAATTTCTTGGCTATTCAGAATTAACACCTAGTTAATTAGCTGTGTTTGAGGGATGAGGCAAGCTTAGGGTCCTCCTACTACACCACCATCTTAGGTCCCCCACTGAATCCCAGTTCTACTTCTTACTAGCAGAGTAATGCTGGGCAAGCCACTTACTTATTATATGTGTCTCAAGTGGCTCATCAGCAGAACAGGGGATAAAATATACACCCATCAGGATTTCTATAATGACCAAAAGAAAATAATGGGCATGAATATGTTGGTTAAATGCTATATAGTGTAAGGCAATATTATTAACAACTAGTGTCTGAATCAAGCCTTAGGAATCATAATAGGTCAAAACTGGATGATCTTTAGACACCATCTTATTCAATCCTCTTATTGATCAGATGGGAAAATTGAGGCCAGGGGGTGCAGGTGGAGGGTACAGGTATGTATGTAATGGAGTTGTCTATGTTCACACAATTGCTTGAGGGTAGAACTTAGACTACTGCCTGGTTCTGTTTACTCAAAGTCAGTGCTATTTCTAGTGTATAATGATACCTGTTACTTTGAGGACCACTAGCCTCAAAAAATATACCAAAGACTTTGAAGTCATCATCATATTTAACATGTAAGTGTCTTTAGAGATTAGAAATCTGGGCCTCAAATAAAGCACTACAAATGGGAATCCCCTTATTCAGGACACAAAATATTCTGGATCAAAAACAGTGTGACCATACCCAGTTAAATTATTTTACTGGTGTTGACGCTCTGCAAATTAATTACCGTAGATATTAGAAACTAATAAATTACCTGATCAAGCTGATCCTTTCTGCCAACTTCTCTGTGTGTTCTTGAGTGGGAGGGACATTTTCTACGAATGCAATTCCATACAGCAGAAAGTTTTGCAGAAAGTTCTTCAATCCCTCATTGGTTTCTAAGAAGCTTTGGAAATCTACAGATGGAACTTGGGCTCGCTGATAGATTTCAGCATTCCATAAGATTCTAGGTTGGATGACCTTTTGTTTCTGCCCTTCATAGCTGTTTCTCACCAGCCAATCCAAATCATATTTAGTCACATGACCATCTGGCCCTTTAAAGGGAAAAATAAAAGGTATTAAAATAATAGTTATAATTACTGCCAATAATTTACTGGTTAAGAATGTTATTTTTAGCAACCAATTACCCAGTGCTATATTGTTTATGAAATGAAATTAAAATGAGTGCCTAGGATATTCCTGAAACAGAAATATTTGCAGGTTCAGTAGTATGAACTAATAAATGAATGAATGAACAAATAAATCTCACCAACTAGAAGGGATTAAATGAATTGGGGCAGTTTGACCTAAATGACATCAATATATGATAAAGTGATTTCATAAATGACTGAATGACTGCCCACAGTGCCAAAAAAAAAAAACAAAAGGCAAAAAAAAAATCCTCCCTCCAAAATGCTTTAGGAAATCTTCAGGATAAGCAAAGGATATAGCAAGGGGTGTGAAAAGCTTTGCTGGCATCTTATCTCTTCTTTCACTTCTTTTTATTTCTCTGTCTGTGTTTTGGCTTCCTACTCCTTGACAATAAAAGTACCATAAGGAATTTGTGAAGCATAAAAAAGTCTGAGGAAATTTTTTAATTATTTTTTTATTATGTTCAGTTAGCCACTGTATAGTATATCATTAGTTTTTGATGTAGTGTTCAATGATTCATTAGTTGCATATCACCCAGTGCTCCTCACAACACGTCCCCTCCTTAGTAAGATTTATTTATTTACTTTAGAAAGAGAAAAAAAGAGTGCACAAGTGGGGGGAGGGGCCAAGCGTGGAGCCTGACATGGGGCTTGATCTCACCACCATGAGATCATGACCTGAGTCAAAATCAAGAGTCCAATGCTTAACCAAATGAGCCACCTAGGCACCCCAGTATGAGGAAATTTTTAAAAATCACTTATATTTACCATTCTACCAGACAGATGAAACCCTTATTAATAGCTTGGCATCATTCCTTCCACTTTTTTCCATGCATTCTTTTACTTTATAATATATATATATATTTGTACCCTGCCTTTGTCACTTAATATTTTGAGTCATTATATCATTAAAATCTTCACTTATGATCATTTGTTTTGTTTCATAAATTCACAGACTCTTAACTATAGAGAACACACTGATGGTTATCAGAAGGGAGGTGAGTGGGGGATGGGTGAAAGAAGGGATGTGTATTAAGGAGGGCACTTGTGATGAGCACCAGGTGTTGTATGCAAGTGTTAAATCACTAAATTCTATACCAGAATCTAATATTACACTATGTTAACCAACTGGAATTTAAATTAAAACTTAAAAAAATTAAATCTTCATAAAAATTAATTCTTATAATTTGCAGAATATGGACTACCAAGATTTATCTAACCAGTCTGTTCTGGGGCATGTAGTCTTATTTTTTTTAATTTCCTTATTATTTAATAGTGATCATCCCTGTCTATATTTCTTTTCTTTTTTTCAAAGATTTATTTATTTATTTTAGAGAGAGAGAGCATGCAAGTGGGGGGAGGGACAGAGGGAGAGAGAGAATCTCGAGCAGATTCTGTGGTCAGCACAGAGCCCCATGTAGGGCTTGATCTCACAATCCTGAGATCACAACATGAGCTGAAATCAAGAGTTGGATGCTTAATGGACTGAGCTACCCAGGTGCCCCTCTTTTCTTTTTTTTTTTTCTTTAAGATTTATTTTTTAGGAGAGAGAGCCCAGCAGGGAGGGGCAGAGGGAGAGGGAGAAAGCATCCAAAGCAGACTCTGCACTTAGTGTGAAGCCAGGCGTGGGGCTCGATCTCACAACCCTGATATCATGATCTGAGCCAAAACCAAAAGCCAGATGCTCAACCGACCGAGCCACCCAGGTGCCCCACTTGTCTATATTTCTGGTAATTTTCTTAAAATAGAAACCCAGAAGATGGGATTGTTAAATCCAAAGATAAAAACTTTTAAGAGTCTTGATGCATTTAACTAAATTACTTTTTTAGAAAGTCTACCAATTTTCATTCTCTCCAACAATATATGTGTGCCGATCAAAACTGAGTATTCTTATTTTTTAAATATATTTTTTCCAATTTGGTAAGTAAAACTTCTCTTACTGTAATAATTTTAATTTATTCACTTACTAATAAGCTAATAACATTTGTTAGACATTTATTTTGTTAGACATGTTTTTCATTTTTATTATTTTGTTTCAAGTTTTTATTTAAATTCCAGTTAGTTAACATATGTAATATTAGGTTCAGGTGGAGGATTTAGTGATTCATCACTCATATATCACACCCAGTGCTCATCACAAGTGCCCTCCTTAATCCCTGTCACCCATTTAATCCATCTCCCCACCACTTCCACTCCAGCAATCCTCAGTTTGTACTCTATAGTTAAGAGTCTGTTTTATAGTTTGTCTCTCTCTCTGTTTTCCCCCTTCCCCTATGTTCATATGTTTTGTTTCTTAAATTCCACATATGAGTGAAATCATATAATTATCTTTCTCTGACAGACTTATTTCACTTAGCATGATATACTTTAGCTCTATCCATGTTGTTGCAAAGGGCAAGATTTCATTCTTTTTGATGGCTGAGTAATATTCCATTGTGTATATATACCACATCTTCTTTATCCATTCATCTATCCATGGACATTTGGCTCTTTCCATAGTTTGGCTATTATTGACAATGCTGCTATAAACATTGGGGTGCACGTGCCCCTTCAGATCACTATGGTTGTATCTTTTGGGTAAATACCTAGTAGTGCAATTGCTGGGCCGTAGGATACTTCTATTTTTAACTTTTTGAGGAACCTCCATACTGTTTTCCAGAGTGGCTGCGCCAGTTTGCATTTCCACCAACAGTGTAGGAGGGTTCCCCTTTCTCCGCATCCTTGTCAACATCTGTTGTTTTCTGTGTTGTTGATTTTAGCCATTCTGACAGGTGTGAGGTGATATCTCACTGTAGTTTTGATTTGTATTTCCCTAATAATCAGTGATGTTGAGCATTTTTCACGTGTCTATTAGCCATTGTATAGACATATGCTTTTTAAATGCAAGGATTACCAAACTATGGCCCATGGGCCAAATCTGCCTGGCAGTTGTCTTTGTGACACCTACTTTAGAACACATGATACCCACTTGGTTACTTATTGTCTATGTCTGCTTTCACCCTGCAAGCATTCGACTCTTGAATAGTTGAACAGTTGTGACAGGGACTGTACAGCCAGCAAAACCTAAAAATCTTTACTACCTGGCCCTCTACAGAATATTTGCTGACTCAGGCTTTAATGATCTGCCTGTTCACTACTTTTTCACATTTTTTCTACTCAAATACTAGTGCTTTTTTTTTTTTTTTTTAACAAACTGGCAATAACACCTTATATATTAATGGCTTTTAGTCTTTGTCATACATTTTTCAAATATTTTGCCAAGTCAGTTATTTTTTAATAAACTTTTCTATGGCATGTGTTTTTTTTACTGTAGAGAAATCAGTAGTCAAATGTATTGATTGTAAATATTTTTTCCTCCAATGCTTTTTTAACTTTTATTTTGAAATAATTATACATTCACAAGAAATTGCAAAGAAATGCATTTATTCCATAAATAAACCCAGTAGTTGCAGGATACAAAATTAATATACAGAAATCTGTTGTGTATCTATACACTAATAATGAAGTAGCAGAAAGAAAAATGAAGAAAACAATGCATTTATAACTGAACCAAAAAGAATGAAATACCTAGGAATAAATTTAACCAAGGAGATTAAAGACCTAGACCCTGAAAATTATAAGACATTCATGAAAGAAACTGAAGACAACACAAAAAAATGGAAAGAAATCCAATACTCATGGATTAGAAGAACTAATATTGTTAAAATGTTCATACTACCCAAACCAATCTACAGATTCAATGCAATCTCTATCAAAATACCAACAGCATTTTTCACAGATCTAGAGCAAATAATCCTAAAATTTGTATGAAATCACAAAAGACCCTGAATAGCCACCACAATCCTGAGAAAGAAGAGCAAAGCTGGAGGTATCACCATCCCAGATTTCAAGATATACTACAGTGTTGTAGTAACGAAAATGATGTGGTACTGGCACAAAAACAGATACTAGATCAATGGAACAGAATAGAGAACCCAGAAATGGACCCTTGACTCTATGGTCAACTAATCTTTGATAAAGCAGGAAAGACTATCCAATGGGAAAAAGTCTATTCAACAAATGGTGTTGGGAAAACTGGACAGATATATGCAAAAGAATGAAACTGGGCTACTTTCTTATACCCTACACAAATAAACTCAGAATGGATGAAAGACCTAAATGTGAGACCTGAAACCATAAAAATCCTAGAAGAGAACAGAGGCAGTAACTTCTTTGACATCAGCCGTAGCAACTTCTTTCTAGATATGTCTCCTGAGGCAAGGGAAACAAAAGCAAAAATAAACTATTGGGAGTACATCAAAATAAAAAGCTTCTGCGCAACAAAGGAAACCATCAATAAAACAAAAAGGCAACCCAGTGAATAGGAGAAGATATCTGCAAATGATATATGTAATAAAGGGTTAATATCCAAAATATATTAATAACTTGCACAACTCAACATGGAAAAAAACCAAATAATCTGATTAAAAATGGGCAGAGAACCCAAATAAACATTTTTCCCCAAAGAAGACATCCAGATGGCCAACAGACATATGAAAAGATGCTCAACATCAGTCATTATCAGGGAAATGCAAATCAAAACCACAATGAGGTATCACCTTACATGTGAGAGTGGCTAGTATCAGAAAGACAAGAAATAACAAGCTGCTGAGGATGTGGAGAAAAGGGATCACTTATGTACTGTGGGTGGGAATGTTAATTTGTGCAGCCACTGTGGAAAACAGTATGAAGGTTCCTCAAAAAATAAAAATAGAAATACCATATGATCCAATAATTCCACTATTGGGTATTTACCTAAAGAAAACACTAATTTGAAAAGATATATGCACCCCTATGTTTGCTGCAGCTTTACAATAGCCAAGATATGGAAGCAACCCAAGTGACCATAGATAGATGAATGGATAAAGAAGATGTGGTATGTACACACAATGGAATATTACTCAGCCATAAAAAGGAATGAGATCTTGCCATGTGCTACAACATGGATGGGCCTAGAAGGTATCTGTTAAGTGAAATAAATTAGACAGAAAAACAAATACCACATGATTTCACTTATATGTGTATTCTAAAAAACAAAACAATTGAACAAACAAAAAACCAGAATTTTAAATAAGAGAGCAAACTGGTGGCTTCTGGGGAGGGGGGCAGAAGAGGGACATAAAAGGTGAAGAGGATTAAGAGGTACAAGTTTCCAGTTATAAAATTAAGTCACAGAGATGAAAGGTATCATATAGGGAATATATAGTCAGTAATATTGTAATAACATTGTATGGTCATACACGGTGACTACACTTATCACTGTGAGCACTGAGTAATGTACAGAATTGTCAAATCAATGTTATACACCTGAAACTAATAAAATACTGTATGTTAATTATACCTCAATAAAAAAAGAACAGAATCCCCTATTTTGGAATGGGGCAAACCAGTTTTTGCAAAATAATTGTTCTTTAGAATAGCACCCCAACCAAGACCAAGTCTCTTGTGTACTCACAAGTGAAAAAGAGTGTGGTCTCATCCAGACGAATGGTCTTTGGCTTGATGCATAAATCCACACTGGCAGTATCCAGGCTGCGCTGGTGAGTCTTAGAGTTGTAGCAAGATGCTGAGCGGCAGTGGTCTCGAAGCCAGACATAATCAAAGCGCATCACGGTGTTAGCATATTGCAGTTCTAGGGAAAAGCATTCTTTTATATTATTTATTATATTATTTTACATTATTTATTTTATAAAAATAAATATTTACTTAGGAAAATTTAAAAACTATCAGTAGTCAGAAAACTTCCTTCAAAAAGTCTTCTACCAAGAAATAAGCAAGAGCACTAAGGGGAACACTAGCCCCCTACCAAATACAAAACATACTGTAGAACTTTACGATTAAAATAATATGATGCTGGGATAGGAATAGCAGATAAAACCACAAAAGAATATAAAATGTCCAAAAATATACCTAAATGTGTATAGAAATTTGGTATCTAATAAACTGACAGCTATAATCACTGGGGAAAATAAGAATTTTAAAATAAATGGTGTTGGGACAACTAGATAGCCATTTGGAAAAAAGATAAAATTGGGTCAATACTTCATATTGTCACGAGGTCTCCAAGAAAAACTCAAAACAGATCAGAGTTCTAAATTTGGAAAATGAAGCCACTGAAATATTTTATTTTTTAAAATATGTTGATGATTCTATTTTTTTATTTTTTTTAAAATTTTTTATTATGTTCAGTTAGCCACCATGTAGTACATTCTTAGTTTTTGATGTAGTGTTCAATAATTCATTAGTTGCATATAACACCAAGTGCTCATCACAACACATACCCTCCTTAATACCCATCACGGGGCTAACCCATCCCCCCCAACCCCTTCCCCTCTGAAACCCTCAGTTTGCCAGAGTCCACAGTCTCTCATGGTTTGTCTCCCCCTTTGATTCCCCCCCTTCAGTTTTCCCTCCCTTCCCCTATGGTGCTCCATGCTATTCCTTATGTTCCACATATGAGTGAAACCAGTATTTTATTTTATTTATTTTAATTTTTTAAAATTTTTAAAATTTTATTATGTTATGTTAGTCACCATACATCATTAATTTTTGATGTCGTGATCCACAATCCACTGTTTTCATATTAACACCCAGTGCTCCATGCAGTATGTGCCCTCCTTAATATTTTAAAAGGAAACACAGGTAGATAGAGGATATAAAGGAGGTACTTGTACTGTTCTTGCAACTTCTATTAGTTTGAAGTTATACCAAAATAAAAAGTTAACAAAAAAATCAAAGACTTTCCTATATACCAGGTTATTCATTTAGAAAAAGTAAATAAAAATGAGATCAAATTTATAAGAGGAACAAAAGCTATAATGTGTCTGGGAATAAACAAAAATGTGGAAGACTACTATGGAGAAATCTATAAAACTAATCTTGAAGGGCGTGAAGGAAATGTGAATGGAGAAATGTGCTCAAACATGGGCAGATTCAATAATGAAAAGATACAAATTCTCCCACAAATTAATACATGAAATTCCATGTACTTTCAATCCAAATTCCCATGGAAATTTTCATGTACTGGACAGGCTAATTCTAAAATTCTTATTCAGAATTAATAAACTTATAATTTTGAAAAAAAGAGGAAGAAAGGCATGGGGGGAACTGTGTTACCAAACATAAAAAAAAAACACATTTTTTTTTTAAGATTTTATTTATTTATTTGAGAGAGAGAATGAGAGAGAGCACATGAGAGGGGGGAGGGTCAGAGGGAGAAGCAGACTCCCTGCTGAGCAGGGAGCCCGATGCGGGACTCAATCCAGGGACTCCAGGATCATGACCTGAGCCGAAGGCAGTCGCTTAACCAACTGAGCCACCCAGGCACCCCCCCAAAAAAAACATATTATATATAAAGCTACAGCCATTTAAAAAGTAAGATGAACAGATCAAGGGAACAGAATGGAGTTCCAAAACAGCCCCAAGTATACATGGAAATATGTGTATGTTAAAGGTGGCATTTTATAACAGTAAAGACAGATTACTCAATTACTAGTTTTGGAAAAATGAATATTTGGAAATTTTGACTCTGGATTCGTATCATCCAAAACAGTAAATTACTGATAGATTAAAATATAAAAAATAAAAACAGACACATAGATCAATGAGATCAATGGAACAGAATAGAAAACCCAGAAATGGACCCACATCTGTATGGTTAATTACTCTTCAACAAAGCAGTAAAGAATATCCAATGAAAAAAGACAGTCTCTTCAACAAATGGTGTTGGGAAAACTGGACAAAAACATGCAGAAGAATAAAACTGGACCACTTTCCTACACCATACACAAAAATAAACTCAAAATGGATGAAAGACCTAAATGTGAGACCTGAAACCATAAAAATCCTAGAAGAAAGCACAGGCAGTAAACTCTCTGACATCGGCCATAGCAACTTTTCCCCAGATATGTCTCCTGAGGCAAGAGAAATAAAAGCAAAAATAAATTATTGGGACTAATCAAAATAAAAAAGTTTCTGCACAGTGAAGGGAACAATTAACAAAACTAAGAGGCAATCTACAGAATGGGAGGAGAGATTTGCAAATGATAATAGCCTATAAAGGGTTAATATCCCAAATATATAAAGATCTTATATAACTCAACACCCAAAAAACAAATAATCCAGTTAAGAAATGGATGGCTCAGTTGGTTAAGCGACTCAGGTCATGATCCTGGAGTCCTGGGATCGAGTCCCGCATCGGGCTCCCTGCTCGGCAGGGAGTCTGCTTCTCCCTCTGACCCTCCCCCCTCTCATGTGCTCTCTCTCTCTCATTCTCTCTCTCAAATAAATAAATCTTAAAAAAAAAAAAAAAAGAAATGGACAGGAGACATACACAGACATTTCTCCAACGAAGACATACAGATGGCTAACAAACACATGAAAAGATGTTCAACATCACTCAGCATCAGGGAAATACAAATCAAAACAATGAGATATCACCTCACACCTGTCAGAATAGCTAAAATTAACAACACAGAAAACATCAGATGTTGGTGAGGATGTGGAAAAAGGGGAACCTCTTGCACTGTTGATGGGAATGCAAACTGGTGCAGCCACTCTGGAAAACAGTATGGAGTGTCCTCAAAATTTACAAATAGAACTACCCTATGATTCAGCAATTGCACTACTAGGTATTTACCCCAAGAATACAAAAAGACTAACTTGAAGGAATATATGCACCCCAATATTTACAGCAACATTATTTACAATAGCCAAATTATGGAAAGTGCCCAAATGTCCATGCACTGATGAATGGTTTAAGAAGATATGGTGTACATATATAAAATGGAACATTACTCAGCTATCAAAAAAAATGAAATCTTGCCATTTGCAACCATGTGGATGGAGCTAGACTATATCATGCTAAGCGAAGGAAGTCAGTCACAGAAAGACAAATACCACATGATTTCACTCATATGTGGAATTTAAGAAACAAAACAGATGAACATAAGGGAAAGGGAAAAAAAGAGACTCTCAACAATAGAAAACAAACAGGGTTGATGGAGGGAGTTGGGTAGGGGATGGGATAGATTGGTAATGGGTATTAAGGAGGGCTCTTGTGATGGGCACTGGGTGTTCTATGTAAGTGATGAATCATTAAATTCTACTCTTGAAACTAACATTAGACTATATGTTAACTAAAATTTAAATAAAAACTTGAAATGTTAAAATAAATAAAATATAAAACTATTACACATTGGGGCACCTGGGTGGCTCAGTCAGTTAAGCATCTGCCTTAGGCTTAGGTCACGATCTCAGGGTCCTGGGATTGAGCCCTGTGTCAGGCTCCCTGCTCAGTGGGGAGTCTGCTTCTCCCTCTGTCCGTCCCCCACTCATATTTTCTCTCTCTCAAATAAATAAAATCTTAAAAAAACCCTATTACACACACATTGACAACATTGACGCAGGAATGGACATTTTAATATGACACAAAAGGCACAAAAGATAAATTTGCTTATATGAAAATAAAAACCTGTTTTGCAAACAATATAAAAAACCAAAGTTAAGTGACAAGTTCTTGAGCTACCTAGGATCCATGGAATAATATGTAAAGTTGTGTGTGTGTGTGTGAGTAGCCCTACACTTTTCCATGGAGAGGATCCATAGCTTTCAACAGAATTCCTATGGGATTCATAATCTAAAAATATTGAGAACCCTGCCCTTGGAGTAACAGAAGTGATTAACTTCATTCAGATTGGTCATTACACTGAACTAATCCAGGATTTGACAAACAGCCTGTGGGTCAAATAGAGCCCATGGCATGTTTTTGTATAGCTTGCAAGATAAGAATGATTTCTACATTTTAAAAATGTTATAAAACAAAAACAAAAGAAGACCATGAAACAAATTCTGCATGACCCATAAAGCCTAAAATATTTACTATCTGGCCCTCAGGGAGTCATATGTAACTCTTCTTTCCATGACTGAGTTCATTCTTGCCTTTGCACTTGCCATTTCCCTCCTTGAAATTATAAGCTCCCCTGATTAAATCACACTTTTTTCTTTCAAAGTCTAGTTAAAAATTCATTTATTCAAGGAAGCTTCCTTGAACCCTATATTTTCTTTGAAATTAAGTATTTGGTAGGTAACAACTGAATTTGCATTTGCATATGGCATAAGGTATTCTTGTTTCTTGTATTTATTTACTATTTTATGCTTCTTGGATACCACATCTTACATCTTGGTTCTCTAGAAGTTCTCAGCTATACATAAACAAATGTTTATTAACTAGGCCAAAATGCAAAATACAGAAAAGAAACTTGGGATTCATCTTGACTCATCTTATAATCTATGTTTAATCAATCACCAAGGTTTGCTGGTTTCACTTCCTAAATCTTTCTAAAATCTATATGACCTCTCCATTTCCACTCCTTTCTCCTGCCACATTCAGGCAATCTCCATCTTTAACAGTGGTCTCTATAAAGAGACTTTTTTCTATTAATATGATGATTTTATTTTTTTAAACTTTTATTTAAATTCTAGTTAGTGGGATGCCTGGGTGGCTCAGTTGGTTAAGCATCTGCCTTCGACTCAGGTCATGATCCCAGGGTCTGGGATTGAGACCCGTGTTGGGTTCCCTGCTCAGCGGGAAGCCTGCTTCTCCCTCTCCCATTCCCCTTGCTTGTGTTCCCTCTCTCGCTGTCTCTCTCTCTCTGTCAAATAAATAAATAAATAAATAAATAAATAAATAATCTTTAAAAAAATTCTAGTTAGCTAACATATAGTGTAATATTGGTTTCAGGACTAGAATTTAGTGATTCATCACTTACATAGAACACCCAGTGTTCATCACAACAAGAGCCCTCCCTAATACCCATCACTCATCTAGCCCATCCCCCCCCACTCACCTCCCTCCATCGGCCCTCAGTTTGTTTTCTATCGTTAAGAGTCTCTCATGCGCTGCTCCCCTCTCTTTTTTTCCCTTTCCCTATGTTCATCTGTTTTATTTCTTAAATTCCACATATGAGTGAAATCCTATGGTCTTTGTCTTTCTCTGACAGACTTCCTTCACTTAGCTCCATCCACGTGGTTGCAAATGACAAGATTTCACTCTTTATGATGGCTGAGTAATATTCCAGTGTGTGTGTTTGTGTGCACCACCTCCTCTTTATCCATTTATCAATTGATGGATGTTTGGGCTCTTTCCATAATTTGGCTATTGTTGATATTGCCACTATAAACACCAGGGTACATGTGCCCCTTTAAATCAGTATTTTTATATCCTTTGGGTAAATACCTAATAGTGCAATTGCTGCGTCATAGGGTAGTTCTGTTTTTAACTTTTTGAGGAACCTCCATACTGTTTTCCAGAGTGCCTGCACCAGCTTGCATTCCCACCAACAGTGCAAGAGGGTTCCCCTTTCTCTGCATCCTTGCCAATATCTGTTGTTTCCTGAGTTGTTAACTTCAGCCATTCTGACTGGTGTGAAGTGGTATCTCATTGCTTTTGATTTGCATTTCCCTAATGATGAGTGATGTTGAGCATCTTTTCATGTGTCTGTTGGTCATCTGGATGTCTTCTTTGGAAAAATGTCTATTCATGTCTTCTTTATCTAATTTCCTAATGTAGAAGTACAGGTTATTGACTTTAGACCTTTATTCTTTTCTAATAAATGCATTTATTGCTACATATTTCCCTCCAACCACTGCTTTAGCTGCTTACCATAAATTTTGATAAGCTGTATATTCATTTTCATTTAGTTAAAAATATTTTTAACTTTGAGACTTTATACCTATACATTTTTTGGAAGTGTATAGCTTAATTTCCAAATATTGGAGACTTTTCTTTCTATTATTGATTTCTAGTTGATTCCATTGTGATCAGAGTACATACTCTATGTTTTAGATTCTTTTAAGTTTGTTGAGCTTTTTTTTTAATGGCCCAGAATGTGGTCTATCTTGGTGGATGTTTCATTTACATTTCAGAACCATGTGTACTTCACTTCTGCTGGATGGACTGTTCTATACATGTCAAGTAAGTCAAGTTGGTTGATAGTGCTGTTCAGGTTATTTATATCCTTACTGATTTTCTGCCTGTTTAATCTATCAATAACTGAGAGGGAGGTTTTAAAGTCTCCAAGGACAATTGTGGATTTTTTATTTCTACTTTTATCTCTATCAGTTTTTGCTTTATGTAATTTGATGGTCTGTTCTTAGGTGCTATATTTTTAGGATTGTCACATGTTCCCTTAAAGAACTGACCCACAGTTTCTGAAGACTGTATGTGTTTTTGTTTTCACTCTCTCTCTCTCTCTCTTGCATTTCCTTTACATTTACTGATTCTATCCTTGAATGTGTCAAGTCTACTGATAAGCCCATTAAAGTCATTCTACAAATCTGTTACCATGATTATGATTTAAAAAAATTCTTTCTTATAATTTCATCACTCTCCTGACATTACCCATCTGGTCTTTCATTTTGTCTACCTTCTCCATTAGAGTCCTTAACATATTAATCATAGCTATTTTAATTTCCTGACCAGGATTTTCCACACCTGTGTCACATGTGAGTCTAGTTCTGATGTGCTTTGTCTCTTCAAATTGTTATTTGTTGCTTTTTAACATGCTTTGTAATTTTGTTATTGTTGAAAGGCACACATGTTGTATAAAGCAGTAGACACTGAGGTTAACAGGACTTTAGGGTGAGTATTTATACCAATCTGGCCAAGAGATGGGTTATGTCTGATGTGTGTTGTCTCTATGGGTACCAAAGGCATTAAATTCCTCTAGTGACCTTGTTTTTGTCTCCCCTGTTGGCCTTCCTTGGCCCTTCTCTTTGTGCTGCACTTCAGAAACAGTCTGTCTCTTGCAGCTCTCCCAGCTGTAATGCACTGTTATTTTAACTGGAGGCTTATTAGCTGGTTATAATGTATGGGGGAGAAGGGCATTATCTAATATTTGGATTAAGTCTCAGTCTTTGGAGTGAACAATGGGCCTATGTCTTTGAAGTGTAGCCTTCACAATTGCTTTTGTCCCTTTCCAGGGTTATGGGTTGAACTGTATTCCCCAAAAAGATGTTGAAGTCCTAATCTCTAGTACCTGTGAATGAGACTTTATTTGGAAATAAGGTCTTTGAAGATAATCAAGATAAAATGAAGTCATACTGAACTAGAGTGGGCCCTAAATCCAACAACTGGTATCCTTATAAGGAAAGATATGTTTGAAGACACAGAGGAGACACAGGGAAGAAGCCATGTCATGACAGGGAGAGGGTGGATGATGTTGCCACAAGTCAAGGAACACCAAGGATTGTCAGCAACCACCAGAATCTAGAAGAGGCAAGAAAGAGCCTTTGGAGGGAGCATATCCCTGCCAATGCCTTTATTTCAGACTTCTAGCTTCCAGAACTGTGAAAAAATAAATTTCTGTTGTTTTAAGCCAACTAGTTTATGGTAATTGGTTATAGCAATGTTAGGAAACTAATACACAGGGGTAAAGCTTTTCTCCCCCTCTGCTACCTAATACTTCACCTGGCTGTTATCATTCCCAGTCTATGCCTTTGAAACCCACTTCCCTATATACTGAGGCTTTCTTTTATTTCTTTTTTTCCCCTTATATGAGATAGGGAGACAGAGTGGGACTGGAGTAGAGCAATGTTCCCTTCCCCTTGCTGGGATGAAATTATACTGTTGCCTTAATATTATTTTTGTCTTTCTTGCAACCTATAGGATAATCTTGGAAATAAACAGCTAGAGGTCCTCAAAACTCCACAGAAAGTATTTTCAGTCCACATAAGAAGTAACTGATACTGCACAACAATGTAAATATACTTACCACCTGAACTGTACACTTAAGAAATGGGTAAGATGGGGCACCTGGGTGGCTCAGTTGGTTAAGTGGCAGACTCTTAATTTCAGCTCAGGTCATGAACTCAGAGTCCTGGGATACAGCCCTGCCTCAGGCTCCTTGCTCACCAGGGAGTCTGCTTGAGGATTCTCTCTCTCCCTCTCCCTCTACCCCTCCCCTCACTCTCTCTCAAATAAATAAATCTTTTAAAAATGGGTAAGATGTTAAATTTCATTTATGTGGGAATATATATAATGGAATATTACTCAGTCATGAAAAAGAATGAAATCTTGCCATTTGCAATGACGTGGATGGAGCTAGAGTATTATGCTAAGCGAAATAAGTCGAAGACAAATATCTTATGATTTCAGTCATATGTGGATTTTAAGAAAGAAAACAAATGAGCAAATGGGAAAAAAAGAAACAGAGAAGCAAACCAAGAAACAGACTCTTAACTATAGAGAAGACACTGATGGTTACCAGAGGGGAGGTAGCTGGGGGGATGGGTGAAATAGGGGATGGGGATTAAATAGGACACTTGAGATGAGCACCGGGTGTTGTATGGAAGTGTTGAATCACTATATTGTACAGCAGAATCTAATACTACACTATACGTTAACTAACTGGAATGAAAATAAAAAAGTAAAGTATCTGTCTCCACATATCTTACCAAAATGATCTTCATGTTGCTGCCAAGCACAATTCAGAGACTTGGAGGCTGTATGGTGCCAATGGATGGCTAATGGAAATAAGCTTTTGAAGTTGAGCTGTTGGAAGGCCCAACATGTGACTCCTCTCCTCAGCAGGTTCTGGAGTCTGCTTTGTAGGTGGGACAACCCGTGGCACCACATCCTAGAATATTTGACAATAAGAAGAGAGAGTTAGTAACAGTATTAAAGAACTTTTATGAGGTTGTAGGAATAATACTACAGATGTAACTATATGAAAGAATAGATTTAATTATCTCAACTACAGAGGATTAAACAAAGGAAAAATTCTGAAAAACTGAGCATAAGTGGTCCATAACCATTACTTCCATTTTCTCACCAGCTACTCTTACTTTATGCCTTGTAATCTTGCTTCTATCATACTATTTAACTGAAGTGGTTCTTTCAAAATTCATTAATTTTAACTTTCCAACCACATATAAGAATTGCTTTTCAGATCTCATCCTTCTGGGCCTCTCCACTTGTGACACTATTAATCACCCTCACATGACTTCTTGAAACTTTTTTTTTCACTGATTATGTGTGATTGTGAACAAGTTACTTAAACTCTCAGTGACTCTGGTTTCCCATTTTG
Source organism: Mirounga angustirostris (assembly GCF_029215605.1). Taxonomy (NCBI): domain Eukaryota; kingdom Metazoa; phylum Chordata; class Mammalia; order Carnivora; family Phocidae; genus Mirounga; species Mirounga angustirostris. Next base: position 127,016,469 of record NW_026991719.1, read on the forward strand.
TAACATGAGGATAATAATAATACTTATTTCATGGGTTTAGTATGAAGAGTAAAGTACTTAGAACTGTGTCTGTCCCATAGTAAGCCCTATATATGTCAGCTGCTATTATTCTCATTATTATAATATTTAATGTTAGGGATAACATATATCTGTTGGTAAAAGTACCTTGATAAACCTGCTTACAGTTGGTGACTCCCTCAGTGTTATGGTTTCAGGAAGATTAATTTAAAAACTTCATTTGCATAATACCTTTAAAAGAATTAATTTGTCCTGTGGGAAAAGAGGGAGAAAGCCATGCACCTGCAGAAAAGCTGTACAATGCTTGATGTGAACCTTCTCAATAACTCCTTAAGGTCACTAAACCCATAAAATGCTTATTTTCAGTGCATATGTGCATGTGTGTGTGTGGTGTAAGCTGATGAAGGGAATGAATTTCATGTTGATGTGGGATGACATCAATCATATACACAAAGGCCATAGCTAGAGATCTAAGAGAATATGCTGATGACTTGGGGAGGGTTCCAAAGTAACAGGCTAGGAAATCAAGAACTAAAGTCAAATTTATTGAGATTTTATGGGTGCAGGCAAGGAGCAGAGCATAGAGAGGGCTCTGCTGATATCTGGGTTACATTTATTGTCTCATTTCCAAACCTCCTACCTACAGGTATCATCTAAGACAGAGGCTGGCAAATTATGGCCCATGCCTATTTTTATATAGCCCATAAGCTAAGAATGGATTTTACATTTTTAAAGGGTTGTAAACAAAACCAAAAAGAAAATGAAGCCAAGACCATATGTGGCCTGCAAAGTCTACTATATTTGCTATTTGGTCCTTCAAAGTATAATTTTTCCAACCCCTGGTCTAATGCTCAATTTTTAATCAAATACTCTTCTCCCTTTACAATGGATTACTCCCCCCCAAAAAACACTCTTAAGCAAGCATATTTATTCATTTCTTCATTATTTCACCAAATACTCCTGAGCATGTGTATAACAGGTACTTTCTTAAGTACTGGGAAAATAAACATAAATAAGTCTGCAATCCCAGCCACCATTCAAGAAGCTCACAGTCTAGTGGAGAAGAAAGACAAAGGGTGATAGCTACTACTACTTATGATATTTGTAAACACAGAGTACAGTGAAAAAGTGCAAAGGAGAAAGCAGTTAACTATGCCTGGTAAAACTGGGAGGACTCCACATGATCTACGTTATTTGTAGAAGTGTTTCATTGTTTTGTATTTACTTACAAAATAAAATTTGCTCATGTGTAAAAAGAAAAAAAGGAAAGAAAAATCAAAACAACACAGAAATACATAAAATAAAAAGTGAAAGCCTCCTTTCCTCAATATTTGTCATTCCCATTCCTTCAAGAAACCTCATCAACAATAAACTGTTTGGAGGACCAACTTCCAGATCACACACAGTTGAAATCTCCAACCTTCTATACACACATACAAAAATGCATTTTTGCATTTGATAGTTTTCAGATCACTTGGGTAAATATTTAATAGTGTTACTAATGGGTCACATGCTAAATCTATATTTAACATTATAAGAAACTCTGAAACTATCATCCAAAGTAGTTGGACTATTCTGCATTCCACCAGCAATGAATCAGAACTCCTATTCTCTGCATCTTTGCTATAACTTGGTATTGTCAGTTTTTAAAATTTAGCCATTCTAATAGTTGTGCATGATATCTCATCATTTTAATTTGCATTTCTCTAATTATATATGATGTTGTACATCTTTTCATAGTCTTAATTGCCATCTGTATATCTTCTTTAGCTAAGTATCTGTTCAGATCTTTTGCCCACTAAACATTTTTTTAATTAAGATTTTATTTCTTTAGAGAAGTCTTATTCACAGCAAAATTGAGGGAAAGATAGAGATTTCTCATATAACCCCTTTCCCCACACATGCATAGGCTGCATGCTTATTAACATCCTCCATCAGAGTGCTACATTTGTTACAGCTGATGAACCTATATTTACACATCTTTATCACCCAAAGTCTACAGTTTACATTAGGGTTCCCTCTTGGTATTCTACATTCTATGGGTTTGGACAAATATATAATGACACATATCCATCATTATAGGATTATACAGCATATTTTCACTTTTTGACTGCCATAAAAATCCTCCCTGCGATTAATTTTGATATGCAATATTTCCATTCTTCAGTTAGTTTAAAATATTTTCTAATTTATATTGTGATTTTTAAAATTTGACCTACAGGTTATTTAAAAGTCTACTACATATTTTAGGGCGATTTTCTAGTTTTCTCAGTATTATTTTCTAACTTCATTTCACTGTGGCCAAACAAAAACAAACAAAAAACCAGTATAACTGTAAGTGTTCAAGGTTTTTGAGACTTGCTTTATGGCTCATGATATCATCTATTTTTCTGTGTGCATAAAAAGGATATTACAAAATACATCTCTGTCTAGTAAAGATTCCTACACTTTGAGTATTTCTCTACTAACTGACTTTAGAGCCTGAGATTCCATATTAGTTCAATCTTTGAAGTTAGGCAACACAGGGATCCTGTTACCATGTGATCTGGCTACTGGTACTTTTATATAGTTTATCAGAATGATTCAAATCCTCAGTAGAGTTAACATTTAATGAGGAAATCAAGATACATCTGAAGTAGGGCTTGTTGAGGGTGGCTTCAGATAAAACTAGTACTCAGCGGGATCCCAGGTTGTGGGAGAGCAGGACCTCAGCGGGTAAGAGACAATAAGAACAGAAACACGCATGAATGGCAACAGCTCTATGCGAGTGGCAAAAGCCAATTATTCCCACCATTGGTCTGCGCTGAAAACAGTCCATGCTGAAAACAGCAATGATGGTGGACAAGACAGGCCTGCTGAGGTCAGTTCTCCCATCCCCTGCAGCCCTCTAGTTAATGGCTCACTAGGATCCATACTAATAGTCACGTACACAGTTCCCTTGCTGCCCTTCACGTGATTGCTTTCTTGAGTTGTTTTTCCCTCCTTGCTTCCGCATACTTTACATTCTATGTACCATACGATAATAAAACCGAGAGTCCACCGGACTCGGGGCTTCACCCCGGCGCCTGCACTTCTTGCTAGTGCTATAGGCGGTGCAGCCCCTTCGGGCTTCTCTTTGTTCCAAATTATTGGACTCAGTAATCATTTCGTCTCGACAAGTGCGCTACGCGGCACCAAGGTGGTGGTGGAAAGACCCCTGAAAAGGGGAGCCCTGAAAAGGGGGTAGCTGTACTCCCTTTTTCCTAGAAAAAAAAGTCAACTTTGTCATTAATATATCTACTTCTGTTGTCTTTTGGATAGTGTTTGCATTGTATATTTCTTCCACCCTTTTACTTTCCATCTTCCTATATTTTTACATTTAACTTGTTTTTTATAAATAGCACAGTTATATTTTGTTTTTTAAAGTTTAATAATCTTTGCCATTTCATTAATGAGTTCAGTTCATTTATATTTAACATAATTATTATTTTTAAAGATTTTATTTATTTGAGAGAGGGAGAGAGAGAGAGCGCACAAGCCGGGGGGGGGGGAGGGGGGACAGAGGCAGAGGGAGAAGCAGACTCCTTGCTGAGCAAGGACGTGGGGCTCGATCCCAGGACCCTGAGATCATGACCTGAGCTGAAGGCAGACGCTTCACTGAGCCACCCAGGCGCCCCCTTAACATAATTATTGATATATTTAACTCTATCAATGTTTGCTTTCTATTTGTCTTGCCTGTTCTCTCTTGCTTTGTTTTGCACTGATTAGGTAATTTGTATTATTCCAATTCCTCCTTTGTTTACTTGTTAATTATACACTCTTTTACTGGTTTTTAAAAAGGAGTTATTCTAGGGCTTACAACATATATCTTTGATTCATTAAATTATAATGCAAATTAGAAAATTATTACTAACTCCATTTCTACTCCTTCCACAACTACTGTTATATATTTTAATTAACACACACATATCCCACATGACATGACATTACTATTTTTGTCTTATATTATCAATGGACATTCAGATCTACCCACATATTTAACCTCGCCATTATACTGCATTCCATCGTATAGCTCCAAGCTTTTATTTGGGATCATTTTCCTCTTGCTTGAAGATCATTAGGATTTCCTTTGGAGTTTAGTGGCACATTCCCTAAGTTTTGGACCATCTAAAAACACCTCTTTTACTTTCATTTTTGAAAGCTATTTTCACTGGATACAGAAATTTAGATTGAAAGTTACCTCCTCCAGCATTTTTGAAGATATCATTCCAATATCTTCATGTTGTTTTTGTTGGGAAGTCAATGTCAATCTAATTGCTGCTCCTTGTAAGGTAATACATCTTTTTTCTCCAACTGCTTTTATGTTTTCTTCTTTTTATTTTTTAGCAGTTTTTACAAAATACAGCTAAATTAGGTTTTCTTTGTATTCTTCTTCTTTGTTACAGCACTTTTTGAATATATGATTTGATGCTTGTGATAGGCATAATTCTAAAATGAATTCTGGTGACCCTTGCCAAATTATAATCCCTTCCCCTACAGTATGAATATGATGGGATTTCACTGGAGTGATTAGGCAGTGTATATGGCACAGAGGACTTTAAGAAAGACCTTTAGCTGGGCTGACCTACACCAGCAATCCCTTAAAAGGGTCAGGGCTCTTTCTAGTGAAAGAGATTTGAAGCCAGAGAGGGATTTGCTGTCAAGGAGATTCTCCATTGGCTTTGAAAGTGGAGGGGACTACAGGGCAAGTAATGCATGCAGTCTCAAGGAGATGAGAGTGACGAACAGATGGCGTGCAAGAAGGAAACAGCAACCTCAGTCCCACAGTCATGTGGAACTGAACTCAGCCAACAATCTGAATGAAGCTGGATGTGTGCATTCTTAGCCAGAGCCTCCAGAAAGGAATGCAGCCTGGCCAATACCCTCATTTTAGCCTTTAATACACTGACCAAAGAACCCAGTCATGCCATACCTGGTATTCTGATCTATAGAACTGTGGGCTAGTAAGTGGGTATGGGTTTAATCTACTAAGTTTCTGGAAAATTGGTATGCAGCAATAGCAAAATAATACAATGCTTTTATTGCTTTTAGAGAACTCTTACTCATCATCTCTTCAAATATTGCTTCTGAATATTCATTCTCTCTCTCCTCTCCTCCTAGGACTCCTATTACAAGTATATGAGACCTTTACATGTACTAGGTGCCAGGCAGTTTTACAAGTGCTGGAAATATATCAGTAAACAAAACAAATATTCCTGTCCTCATGAAGCACCTTTTAACGGTATCCTGATATCTACTATACCTAAACTGGCTCTTCCCACAGTGTTCTTCACAGTCAGTTCTAGTACCATCCAGTCAGTTCTATAACTGGTTCAATCTGAAATCTATACTTTGAACTTGATACCTCCTCTTTAAAATTTACCCTACAGGCAATTATCAAATCGTAACTTTTACTCCCTACATCATTCTCAAACCTGACAAAGCATTACAGCTTTACTTGCCACATTCTCAGTCAAAGCCCACCATTATTTCTCACTCAAAGACTACAATAGCCTTCTAGTTCATCTATCCATATACACACTTGCCCTCCCTTCAAACCATTTTGCACACTATAGGAAGAATGAACTAAAATAGATTTGTTGGTATGTCATTCCCTTTGAATGGATCCCTAAGGCCTTCAGGGTAAAGTCCAACTTCTTTATCATGTTACACAATGCCTTCTATTACCTGGTCCTGAGCTACCTCTCAGCCTCACTTCCTCCTTGTACTTTATTGCTTATTGTCTTCCAGACTCACTATACTCTTTCCTGATTCTAAAAAACTCATGTTCATACCCTTTGTTCCCCTCAAACTAGAAGTCCTTCTTACTCTGCCTTTTATTCATATTTCAAGAATCGGTAGAAGTATCATTTCATCTAAAAATTATTCCCTAAACTCCCAGAATGAACTAGAAGCCTTCTTTTGTTCTCTCATAATATTCTGTTTATGTCTCTATCTTCGTTCATACCTTTTGATGAAATTATTATTATTATTTTTTAAAGATTTTATTTATTTGACAGAGAGAGACACAGCGAGAGAGGGAACACAAGCAGGGGGAGTGGCAGAGGGAGAAGCAGGCTTCCCACAGAGCAGGGAGCCTGATGTGGGGCCTGATCCCAGGACCCTGGGATCATGACCTGAGCCGAAGGCAGCCACTTAACTGACTGAGCCACCCAGGTGCCCCGAAATTATATGTTTTTAAGTCTTTCTTCCTAGTAATACCTGGATGCTCCTTAATAGGAAGACATATGCCTCATTAATTTTTGCATTCTAACATTTAGCATGGTTCCTAGTACTTTGTAAAACTCCATAAATATTTGTGGGAATTCAAATGAAATTTGAATTACTTTTCTTCCAACTTCATATTTTCTTTAAATCTGGTAGGATGTCTGCTGTAAATCTTCACTTAAGTAAGTAATAAAAATACTGAGGTCAAGCCAAGGGTAGGTTTTGTAGAAGGCCAACAAAAACTCTTCCTTTGCCTATGGTCTGCTAATCAGTCCTTGAGTATGGTAATTTAATTAATTAATACATAACTGTATTAACTATTTAACCCATCAACATAGGTTTGTAATTCTTGTTCAAAGGTTTCATAAAAGATTTGTTAAAGTCTTGCTGAAATTTCACTCATTCATTTATGTACATTATGTCTGCCACATTTCCATAAATTATCTCTCAAAATATTTTTAAAAATAAAAATTACATCTATGTGGAATGTCTTTGTTGATAACTGTAATTTTCTAAATACACATTTACTTGAAATCTGTTCTAGAATCTAACCAGGAGATATTTAGTTTACAGATTAGTAGACTGAAAATTCTCCCTTAGAAGAATAGTGTAATGATACCATCTGAGTTCTCTTTCTGAGAACATAGTCAGAATATTGTTCTTGTTGTCTTTGCAAATATGTATTTCTATAAGCCTGAGGTAATTTTGGGCCTTATGCTTCTAAATACTAATCCTTTAGGCACATGCCACCTGTTATGTTCATCCTTCTTTTCCATCTTTTATATATTATTCTTTTAAAATAGGAACTATGAGCTCATTGTAAAACTTCCTATGTAGTCCCATGGTTTCCCTCATTTCTCCTTTAATAGAATAATTTGCTGTTTCATAGTCAAAATTATGTTTTTGAGAGCTTCCCAACCTTTAGAGTTTAAAATCATCTTAATGTAAATTAAGGTCCAACAAGTATCAATCACAATAACAGAAACTTTTGGAGAACAGCCATAGCTAGAAATTCTAGTCAGAGTAGGCAATTACATAATAGGTCAATTTGAATCTTTTCATGGTTATTACGGAAGAAGCATTACCTCCTGAAGGCTTAAAGCCAAGAATCCATTTAGCTCCCGTCAATTTTTCCTTCCAAATGTGTCTCAGATTTGTCCTTCTTTTTCCATTCCTATAGATGCCTTCATCACCTCATACCTGGACTACTGCCATAGACTAGATGGTTTCCCTGCCTCTGGTCCATCCATATTCCAATCCATTTTCCACACTATTGCCAGATTAATCTTCTTAAAACACTTTCATCATATCACTCTCCTGCCTGAGACCTAGCTCGAATGTCACCTTCTTTGTAAAATCTTCCTAATTGCCCTAGGAAGAGTTAATAGCTGCCTAGTCAATGTTTCCATCGTTCTTTGTGCATACCCTTATTAGTGCATTTACAACATGTATAATAATCACCTGTTTAATTATTTTTTTCCTTCCTATTTGCTGAGAGCTCCTTGAGGGCAGGCAAAAGAACCGGGTCATCTCTTTACAATGGCACTCAAGGCTTTATAAAATTGGCTCCGTCTTGCCCCATGACCTCAGGATCTTTACATGTGTTGTTTCCTCTGCCTACCATGTTCTCCCTCTTATTCTTTCTACTCGTTCTTCAGGTCTAAGATTAAAAATCAAATCATTGAAGAAAACTTCCCTGAGACTCTTAACTAATTAATAACTCATTTAAAAAATATTTCTTGGGTGCCAACTTTGTGCCAGGCAGTATTTTAGGCACTTGGGATATATAAGTGAACAAAAGAGACAAAAATTCCTGCTTTCATGGAGTGTATCTTCTAGTGGGAGTAGGCAGATGATTAAAGATAAAAATAATACATAAGTAAATTACATAATACATTATAAGATGATAGGAGCTATAAAAAAAATCCAGCAGGAAAAAGGGGTATGCTGGAGGTAGTAGGAGTTTTAAATATGGTGGTAAGGGTAAACCTCATTGAGAAAGATGACTTTTGAACAAAGAGGGAGTAAGTCATGAAGATACCGGGCATAAAGTAGGCCAGTGCAAAGGTTCTAAGCTGGGATTATATCAGATAAACTTTCATCCTCCTTTTAAAAATCCTTTCTATTGATGTCCTTCATGAGCCATAATGAAATTTGCTAGTATCCTCTTTTTGCCTCTCCCTCTTTCTGACCCAGCCTCTAATTTAAACCTCTATTTTCTTTTTTAAAAGATTTTATTTATTTGAGAGAGAGAGCGAGTGAGCACATGAGCGGGGGGGGGCATAGGGAGAGGGAGAAGCTGACTCCCCACTGAGCAGGGAGCCCAATGTGGGGCTTGATCCCAGGACCCTGGGATCATGATCTGAGCTGAAGACAGACACTTAACCGACTGAGCCACCCAGGCATCCTAAACCTGTATTTTCTTACTCCTAGTTAATATCTATGAAGCTATCTTCCTTCTACACCCATTTTTGTTGCTTGTGTAATATCTATATTTCAGAGTGTAAAATATTTGCCTCTATTCTGTTATTTCATCACCATCATTTATTCTTTGCTTTACAGGTAAACATAGTTACAGATCACCATCAAATGTATGCCAAATGTCTCCTATGATTTCTTGGTTATCTGAAGCTTTTTTATTTCTATTAAATCCCTTAGTTAAGCAGCATGGGAATAGTATTTCCTGCGTCTTACATATTCACTATAGCTTGAATTTATGCATCTTCCTATTGTTTAGCCATCTCATTTATATCAAGTAGTTTTCTAACATCACACCTTTTGCAGATTTCTCTAAGCAGGTTTCTTCTGGAGTTCTTTCTCTGGAAGAACTCTAAGACTGCATTAAATATATATCAATATTTATTATAATAAGTATTTATTGCATGTTAATAAATATTATGTTTATTCTTTTTATATATAAAATTTACACATGTTTACATATATGTATAAAACCTATTATATAAACATATATATAGTTACTATACATATATAATGTGTATTCAGGAATCTGGTGTTCATGGGTGAGCAGACCCTTGGTGGAAGATGTGCCACACTGGCCTGCTGCAGTGACCAGTTCTGTACAGAGTCTTTCAGAACTGGAGATTCTTTGAGGAACTGGTGAGGCCACCAAAGTTTTCTCTGGGCTGCATTTCTTCCACTTTTCCAATTCCATTTTTGGTCTTTGTTACAGGCATTTGAACCCACATCCTAATTAAGGCTCACCCATAGCCTAGGCCAAGACAGAAAAATTTGATGCATCACTCTTCTGTTGGTGGGTTTTGCTAAACGATACTTACACAGATGTGCACACCTTTGGGGTTCTTCATCCCAATTCTATGACTTGCAAGGACCCAAGGCCTTCTGCAAGCATTAACAGTCAAGCCCAGGCTCCTGAAAGCATTAAAACCCAAGCCAAGGCAGAAGACCTGACCAGACATTTTTCCAAAGACATACAGATAGTCAACAGACACATGAAAAGATGCTCAATATCACTAGGGAAATGCAAATTGAAGCCACAATGAGATATCACCTTACACCTGTCAGATGGCTAAAATTCAAAAGACAGAAATAATAAATGTTGGGGAGGATGTGGAGTAAAAGGAACCACCCTTGTGCACAGCTGCTGTGAAAAGCAGTATGGATGTTCTCAAAGAACTAAAAATAGAACCATATGATCCAATAATTCCACTATTGGGTATTTACCCAAAGAAAACTAAAACACTAATTTGAAAAGATATATGCACCCCTATGTTTATAGCAGCACTATTTACAATAGTCAAACTATGGAAGCAACCTAAGTATCCACAGACAGACGAATGGATAAGGAAGATACGGGGGTTGGGGGATGGGCAAAAAGGAGTGAAGGGGAGTGGGAGATACAGGCTTCCAGTAATGTAATGAGTATGTCATGGGAATGAAAGGCACAGCACAGGGAATATAGTCAATATAGTCAATGATACTGTAACAGCACTGTATGCTGACCCATGGTAGCTACCATTTATGCTAAGCACAGCATAATGTAAAGAGTTGTTGAATCACTATGTGGTATACCCAAAACTAATGTTACTAATGTAACATTGTGTGCCAACTATACTGAAATATATATATTTTTTAAAAAGCCACTCAAGCCCAGGGCTTTTATTTCTGGTTAGGTTGAAGAAAGTTACAAAAGATGGTTTTACAGCCCTAAAAGTGAGAATCAGCTAGATAAGCTACAAGATCATAGTTTAAAAAACTCATCAGACTTTTGGTTTCAGCTCTAACATGTAAAGAGTTTGGAAGTCATAAGTCCCATCCTCACAATAAGAATAAGCTGATCAAATTGAAAAGCAATGGCTCTTTTTGGACTTAGACTACGAGGTTGCAGGGCAAACTGCCACTCCAAAATCTGGAGAGACTGGCAAATCTAGAGAGGCAGAGCCAAGATCTATTTACCTGGAGCAGAAACTCCATTTACTTAAATGGTAATTTTGATGAATTGCTGGAAGCTGTGTGGACTACCTTGAGAGGGAGAAACTTCTGGGATCACAGCCTTAAGGGGAACCCACACTTTCATGGGATTTTACCTCCATGAATCCCACACCAGGTTCTAATGGTATAGGACCCAAAACAATTCCCACATAGTTCTGACAGGGGAGGGGGAGAGTAAACATTGCATTGTCCATAACAGAGTCTTCTCTAAACAGAGCTGTCTCTATAACAAAGACCTGCTCTCCAAGGGAAAAGACTTTATCAGGGTCTTATCCCATCTGGGGAAAGGACATTTCTCTCACTTGGGCCTTCTTAAGCCTTTCTGTCTTACCGAGAGAGATGCTATCAAATGCTGTTAAGGACACAGCCCAGGGCCACAGGCCCACTATAAAACTAAGATTTAATCATGAGATTATAGAATGCATCCCCTATACCACCATGCCATCAGACTTCAGTATTACAAGAGTGGATTATAATGAAAGATCTGCAAGATGCAGACTCTATCTGGTAAGTAGTCCTTAGGGCATTCCAAGGACAAAGAGACAAAAATCAAGGACACTAGTAAAATGTGAAGACTTTGACACCTACAGCTACCACAAACATTAAATACAGCCCAACTCCTAGCCAGATTAAAACAGAACCTCATACTAAAGGCTATTTATGTCAGTACTATTACATTATGCCTGGCTTTCAACAAAAAATTTATAAGGCACATTAAAGGGCAAGAAAAAAACAGAGTCTAAAGATACAAAACAAGCATCAGAGCCAGACTCAGATATGACAAAGAGTTTTGCATTAACAGATATGATTAATATGTTAAGGGCTCTAATGGAAAAAGTAGGCAATATTCAAGAACAGATAGGTAAATTAAAACAGATGGAAATTCTACAAAAGTATCAAAAGGAAATGTTAGAAGTAAAAAACACTGTAACAAAAATAAAGAATGCCTTTTAAGGGCTCATCAGTAGACTGGACATGGCCAAAGAAAGAATCAGTGAATGTAAAGATAGCTCAAGAGAGAAACCTCCCAAACTCATTAGCAGGAAATAAAGAAAGAAGCTGAAGGAATATTTGAAGTAATAATGGCTAAGAGTTTTCAAAAATTATTGACAAACACCAAACCACAGATCCAGGAAGCTCAGAGAATGAGGATAATAAATATCAAAAAGAAAAAAAATCTATACATAGGCATATCATTTTAAAAAATACTGGAGGAGGGGAAACACCTTACCTTTAGAGAACAAGGATAAGAATTACAGAGAACTTCTCTAAATATATTTAAACATGAGAGACTATGGACTCTGAGAAACAAACAGGGTTTTAGAGGGGAGGGGGGTAGGGGGATGGGCTAGCCAGGTGATGGGCATTAAGGAGGGCATGTACTGCACGGAGCACTGGGTGTTATACAAAAACAGTGGATCGTGGATCACCACATCAAAAACTAATGATGTATTGTAGGTACTAACATAACATAATAAAATTGAAAAAATATATATATTTAACAAAATTTGAAGATGAGGTTTGTACATTTTATTACAGCTTTATCAAGGAGTAATTGATATATAATAAACTGCACATAGTTAAAATATGCAGTTTGATTGGGTTTTACACATGAAGTCATCACTCCCAGGATAAGATGGTAAACATGTCCAACACCCTCTAAAATTTCTTCCTGTCCCTTTCTAATCCCATATAGAAAACTGAGCCTATGAATAATTCTGGATTGATCCACTCTGTTCATTCTAAATGAATAGATTTGTTATTTGAAGAATTGCTTGTATGAACATGAAGCAGAATAGTTTGGAAGTGGATTTTAACAGGGAAATCATTAAATACATATAGCTCCCTGCCTAGTTTGTTATCTAATGATCCTAAAAACTATTCTACTGCTCACTTCTACCTACAAAAGAAGATATGGGAGAATGACTTAATGCAGGAATTAGCCTCAAATCTAAACATCTGAAATCATCTGAATCATCATTGTATCCATAAATGTTCATTTCCTTGACAATCATGAAGGTAGACTTAGGGAGGTCAGTGATTCCATAAAGCAAAATAATAACTGTATTATGGGAGTTGCAGGAGAAGAAGAGTGGGGAAAAGGGGCAAAAGATTTAGTTGAACAAATTATAGCTGAGAACTTCCCTAATCTGGGGGAGGAAACAGGCATTCAAGTCCAAAAAGCACAGAGATTCCCCTTAAAAATCAACAAAAATAGGTTAACACCACAACATAATATAGTGAAACTTGCAAATTACAAAGATAAAGATAAAATATTGAAAGCACATTGGGAGATAGGAAGAGGTCCCTAACCTACAAGGGTAGACACATAAGGCTGGCAGCAGACCTGTCCACAGAGAACTGGCAAGCCAGAAAGGACTGGCGTGATATATTCAACATACTAAATGGGAAAAATATACACCCAAGAATACTTTATCCAGCAAGGCTGTCACTCAGAATAGAAGAGAGAAAAAGAGTTTCCAAGACAAACAGTAACTAAAAGATTCATGAACACTAAACCAGCCCTGCAAGAAATATTAAAAGGGGCCCTTTGAGTGGAAAGAGAGCCCAAAAGTAACAAAGACCAGAAAGGAACAGAGACAATATTCAAAAACAGCAAATTTACAGGTAATACAATGGCACTAAACGCATATCTTTCAATAATTATTCTGAATGTAAATGGACTAAATGCTCCAATCAAAAGACATAGGGTATTAGAATGGATTAAAAAAAAAAAAAAACCACTGATACGCTGCTTACAAGAGACTCACTTTAGACCCAAAGACACCTCCAGATTGAAAGTGAGGGGGTCTGGCGCCTGGGTGGCTCAGTTGGTTAAGCGACTGCCTTCGGCTCAGGTCATGATCCTGGAGTCCTGGGATCGAGTCCCATATCGGGCTCCTTGCTTAGGAGGGGGTCTGCTTCTCCCTCTGATCCTCCCCCCTCTCATGTGCTCTCTCTCTCTCATTCTCTCTCTCAAATAAATAAAATCTTAAAAAAAAAAAAGAAAGTAAGGGGGTCAAGAACCATTTATCATGCTAATGGACATCAAAAGAGAGTTGGAGTAGCCATCCTCATATCAAACAAACTAGATCTTAAATGAAAGACTGTAATTAGAGATGAAAAAGAACACTATATCTAATAAAAGGGTCTATCCAACAGGAAGGTCTAACAAATGTAAACATTTATGCCCCTAACATGGGAGCAGCCAAATATATAAACCAATTAATAACAAAATTAAAGAAACTCATTGACAAAAATACAATAAGAGTAGGGGACTTTAACACCTCATTCACAGCAATGGACAGATCATCTAAGCAGAAGATCAATAAGGAAACAAGGGCTTTGAATGACACACTGGACCAGATAGACTTCATAGATATATTCAGAGAATTTCATCCTAAAGCAGCAGAATACACATTCTTCTTGAGTGCACATGGAACATTCTCCAGAATAGATCACATACTGGGTCACAAATCAGGTCTCAACTGGTACAAAAAGATTGAGATCATACCATGCATCTTTTCAAACCACAGTGCTTTAAAACTGGAAGTCAACCATAAGAAAAAATTTGGAAGGACCACAAATACATGGAGATTAAAGAGATTCCTACTAAAGAATGAATGGGTCAACCAGGAAATTAAAAAAGAATTTAAAAAATACATGGAAGCAAATGAAAATGAAAACACAACAGTTCAAAACCTTTGGGATGCAGAAAAGGCAGTCCTAAGAGGGAAGTATATAGCAATACAGGCCTTCTTCAAAAACCAAGAAAAGTCTCAAATACACAACCTAACCTTACATCTAAAGGATCTGGAAAAAGAATAGCAAATAAAGCATAAATCCAGCAGGAGAAAAGAAATAATACGGATTAGAGCAGAAATCAATGACATAGAAGTAAAAAAACAAAACAAAGAAACAAAAAAAATCACACACAAAAAAAACGCCACAAAAAAACAGTAGAACAGGTCAATGAAACTGGATCCGGTTCCTTAAAAGAATTAATAAGATCAACAAACCCCTAGCCTGACTTATCAAAAAGAAAAGAGAAAGGACCCAATAGATAAAATCATGAATAAAAGAGGAGAGATCACAACCAACACTGAAGAAATACAATTATAAGAACATATTATGAGCAACTATATGCCAACAGATTAGGCAATCTGGAAGAAATGGATGCATTCCTAGAGACATATAAACTGCCAAAACTGAAACAGGAAGAAATAGAAAAGCTGAACAGACCCATAATCAGCAAAGAAATTGAATGAGTAATCAAAAAGCTCCCAACAAACAAAAGCCCAGGGCCAGATGGCTTCCCAGGGGAATTCTACCAAACATTTAAAGAAGAATTAATACCTTTTCTTCTGAAGCTGTTTCAAAAAACTGAAATGGCAGGAAAACTTCCAAACGCATTCTATGAGGCCAACACTACCCTGATCCCACAACCAAAGACCCGACCAAAAAGGAGAATTAAAGAGAAATATCCCTGATGAACATGGATGCAAAAATGCTCACCAAGATACTGGCTAATAGGATCCAATAGTACATTGAAAGGATTATTCGTCACTACCCAGTGGGATTTATTCCTGGGCTGCAAGTGTGGTTCAACATCCACAAGTCAATCAGTGTGATACACCACATTAATAAAAGAAAGGACAAGAACCATATGATCCTCTCAATAGATGCAGAAAAAGCATATGACAAAATACAGCATCCTTTCTTGATAAAACCTCTCTGCAGTGTAAGGATAGAAGGAACATACCTCAATATCATAAAAGCCAAATACAAAAAACCCACAGCAAATATCATTCTCAATGGGGAAAAATCGAGAGCTTCCCCCCTAAGGTCAGAGAGCATGACAGGGATGTCCACTCTCACCACTGTTGTTCAACATAGTACTAGACTCCTAGTCTCAGCAATAAGACAACAAAAAGAAAGAAAAGGCATCCAAGTCGGCAAAGAAGTGAAACTTTCACTCTTTGCAGATGACATGATACTCTATGTAGAAAACCCAAAGACTCCACCCCAAAATTGCTAGAACTGATACAGGAGTTCAGCAAAATTGCAGGATATAAAATCAATGCACAGAAATCAGTTGCATTTCTATACCCTAACAATGAAGCAGAAGAAAGAGAAATCAAGAAATCAATCCCATTTACAATTGCACCAAAAGCTGTAAGATACCTAAGAATAAACCTAACCAAAGAGGTAAAGGATCTGTACTCTGAAAAACTATAGAACACTTATGAAAGAAACTGAGGAATACACGAGGAAATGGAAAAACATTCCATGCTCATGGACTGGAAGAACAAATATTGTTAAAATGTCTATGCTAGGGGCGCCTGGGTGGCTCAGTCGTTAAGTGTCTGCCTTTGGCTCAGGTCATGATCCCAGGGTCCCGGGATCGAGCCCTGCATTGGGCTCCCTGCTCAGCAGGAAGCCTGCTTCTCCCTCTCCCACTCTCCCTGCTTGTGTTTCCTCTCTTGCTGTGTCTCTCTCTGTCAAATAAATAAAATCTTAAAAAAAAAATGTCTGTGCTATCTAAAGTAATCTACACATTCAATGAAATCCCTATCAAAATACCATCAGCATTTTTCACAGAGCTGGAACAAACAAACCTAAAATTTGTATGGAACCAGAGAAGACCTTGTATAGCCACAGGAATGTCAAAAAAGAAAACCCAAACTGGCAGCATCACAATTCTGGACTTCAGCTGTATTACAAAGCTGTAATCATCAAGAAAATACGGTACCAGCACAAGAACAGACACATAGATCAATGGAACAGAATAGAGAACCTAGTTATGGACCCTCAACTCTATGGTCAACTAATCTTTCACAAAGCAGGAAAGAATATCCAATGGAAAAAAGACAGTCTCTTCAACAAGTGGTGTTGGGAAAATTGGACAGCCACATGCAGAAGAATGAAACTGGACCACTTTCTTACACCATACACAAAGATAAACTCAAAATGGATGAAAGACCTAAATGTGAGGCAGGAATTCATCAAAATCCTAGAAGAGAACACAGGCAGCAACCTCTTTGATCTCAGCTGCATCAACTTCTTGCTAGACACATCTCCAAAGGGAAGAGAAACAAAAGCAAAAAGGAATTATTGGGACTTTGTCAAGATAAAAAGCTTCTGCACAGCAAAGGAAACAGTCAACAAAACTGAAAGGCAACCTATAGAATGGGAGAAGATATTTGCAAATGTCTTACCAGGTAAAGGGCTAGTATACAAAGTTGATAAAGAACTTATCAAACTCAACACCCCCCAAAAAAATCCAGTCAAGAAATGGGCAGAGACATGAACAGACATTTCTCCAAAGACATCCAAACAGCCAACAGACACATGAAAAGATGCTCAACATTCCCAGGCATGAGGGAAATCCAAATCAAAACCACAATGAGATACCGCCTCACACTAGTCAGAATGGCTAAAATTAACAAGACAGGAAACAACAAATGTTGGCAAGGATGCAGAGAAAAGGGAACACTCTTACACTGGTGGCAGGAATGCAAGCTGGTATGGCCCCTCTGGAAAACAGTATGGAGGTTCCTCAAAAAGTTAAAAATAGAGATACCCTATGACCCAGCAATTGCACTACTAGGTATTTACCCTGAAGGATACAAACATAGTGATCCGAAGGGGCACCTGCACCCCAATGTTTATAGCAGCAATGTCCACAAAAGCCAAACTATGGAAGGAGCCCAGATGTCCACTGACAGATGAATGGATAAAGAAGATGTGGCATGTATATACAATGGAATATTACTCAGCCATCAAAAAACGAAATCTTGTCATTTGCAATGACGTGGATGGAACTAGAGGGTATTATGCTAAGGGAAGTAAGTCAGCCAGAGAGACAAATACCATATGATTTCACTCATATGTGGAATTTAAGAAACAAAACAGATGAACATAGGGGAAGGGAAAGAAAAATAAAATAAGATGAAATCAGAGAGGGAAGCAAACCATAAGAGATGCTGAACTCTAGGAAACAAAGTGAGGTTTGCTGGAGGGGAAGTGGGTAGGGGGATGGGGTAACTGGGTGATGGGCATTAAGGAGGGCAGTTGATGTAATGAGCACTGGGTGTTATATGCAACCGATGAATCACTAAAGTCTACCTCTGAAACTAATAAAAAAATAAAAAGAAATTTAAAAAAGTATAGGAGAATGAAAGACTTTCTCAGACAAACAAAAACTGAGGGAATTCAATCACCAGCAGTTATCTCCTGCAATAAATATTAAATGAAGCTTTTCAGGGAGAAGAAAATAATATATATCAGAAACTTGGGTCTCCAGAGGAGAAGGGCATCAGAAAAGGAATAAATAAAGGTAAAAAATATTTTAAGTGTTCTTATTCTTAATTGTTCTAAAAAATAATAGTTTTAAGTAATAAAAGTAACAATGTGATGGGTAATTACAACATATAAAAAATTTAATGACTGGAAGAAAAATCATAGGGGATTAGAGGAAAGAATTGGGAATATTCTGTTATAAGGTTTATGCACCACATGTGAGGCAGAATAGTCTTATTTGGAGGTGGGCTCAGATTAGTAAAAAATACATATATCACAAACTCTGGGCAAGCACTAAAGAAGACTTAAAAAAGTATAATGAAATTTTAAGAAAGGAGATAAAATGGAATCATATAAAATGCACAATTAAAACAAGAGAAGGCAGAAAAAGAGGGGGAAGTAAATAAAGAAATGTAACATATGGACATATTAACAAAAATGGTAAATATTAATCTAAAAATATCAATAGTCACTTTATATATGAATGGCCTAAATATACCAATTAAAAAAAGATTGTCAGTGTGAACTTAAAAAACAAAGATCCAACTTTGTTTTCTCTAAGAAAGTGATTTAAACCTTCCCTGACACAAGGAGTTTAAACACAACATCGAATAACTTTTGGCTGACCACTAATATATATTTGTCTAATTGACCCCAAGGAAGCTAGTCTTTAAAGTAAAAAAAAAAAAAAAAAAAAAATAAGAATAACAACAACAACAACAACAAAATTGAGTAGAGGCATCAGAGGCTACATAATGCAGGGAAGGCCAGACAGCAGTAGAATGGCTTATGCAAAATACTAAAAGAAAAAAAAAGCCCTGTCCTATATCCAGCAACTATCCACCAAAAACTAAGGTAAAATAAAGAAATTACACAACACACAAAGAGAATTCATTGCTAGCAGACCTATCTTACAAAAAATACTAAAGGAAGCCCTTAGTCTAAAAAGAAATACCAGTTGGTAACTTGAATCCACATGAAGAAATAAACAGCACTAGTAAAGGTATTTATGCAAGTAAACATAAAAGAGAATATACATCATTTTTTCTTTTTTCTTTTAAAGAGCAACTACATAAAACAATAATTTAAAAACTATATTGTTGGGCTTGCAATATACTAAGATGTAAATCATATTACATTAATAGGACAAAGGATGGAGGAGCAAAGCTTCCCTGTGTTACTGGAATTAAATGATTATTAATCTAAAGTAGATTATATTACGTTGACATACATATTGTAATTCCCAGGGTAGTTAATAAAAAATAACTCCAGAAATTACAGTAAAAAAACATCAAAAGTTCAATCACAATAAGTTAACTTAATTACAGTAATTTTAATTATGATAAATATAAATAGATCAAACAGTCCAATCAAAAGACAAAGACTGTGAGACTGGATAAAAGAACAGAATCCAAGTATACACCATCTACATTATACCCAGTTTAGATGTGAAGAAATAAATAGGTTGAAAGACTAAAAGGGTGAAAAAGATGTATACAATGCAAATGGCAACCATAAAAGAGTTGAAGTAGTTATGCTTAGAAAAAGAAGGATATTTCATAATGATGGAAGAAGGGTCAATTCATCAGAAACACATAATAAGCAGAAACATGTGTAAAATACACATCTAACAAAAAACTCTTCTTAACTCATTCTATGAGACTGGTATCTTACATCAAACAAGACAAATACATCTTAAGGGAAGAAATTGCACTACCATGCAATGTCTCGAATGAATATAGATGCAAAATTCCTCAACAAAATGTCAGCAAACCAAACCCACCAATACAGGCATAGGCATTTTATTGCACTTCTCTTTATTGTGCTTCACAGATACTGCATTTTTTTAAAAACAAATTGAAGGTTTGTGGCAAACCCTGCATTAAGCAAGTCTATCGGTGCCATTTTTCCAACAGCATTTGTTCACTTCATGTCTCTGTGTCACTCACAATAGTTCAGACTTTTTCATTATTATTTTTTATAGTGATCTGTGATCAGTGATCTTTGATGTTACTATTGTAATTGTTTTGGGACACCATGAACTGTACCCATAGAAGACAGTGAATGTAATAAATGCGTGTTCTGACTGCTTCACTGACCAACCATTCCCCCATCTCTCTCACTTTGGACCTCCCTACTCCCTGAGACACAACAATACTGAAATTAGGCTTATTAATAACCCTACAATGGCTTCTAAGTGCTCAAGTGAAAGGAAGAGTTGTGTGTCTCTCACTTTAAATCAAGAGCTAGAAATGATTGAGCTTAGTGAGGAAGGCATGTTGAAAGCTGAGACAGGCAGAAAGTTAGGCCTCTTGTGCCAAACAGATACCAAGTTGTGAAGGCAAAGGAAAAGTTCTCGAAGGACATTGCAAGTGCCACTCCAGTGAACACACAAATGATAAGAAAGCAAAACAGCCTTATTGCTGATATGGAGAAAGTTGCAGTCATCTTGGAAGATGATCAAACCAGCCACAACATTCCCTTAAGCCAAAGCCTAACCCAGAGCTAGGCCCTAATGCTCTTCAGTTCTGTAAAGGCTGAGGGAAGTGAGAAGGCTGCAGAGGAAAAGTGTGAAGCTAGTAGAGTTTGGTTCATGAGGTTGAAGGAAAGAAGCCATTTCCATAACATCCAAGTGCAAGGTGAAGCAACTAGGGCTGATGCAGAAGCTGCAGCAAGGTATCAGGAAGATTGAGCTCAGAGAATTAACAAAGGTGGCTACACTAAACAACAGATTTTCAATGTAGATGGAACAGCAATTCCATTCCTAGATATATACTTAAGAGAACTGAAAACATGTCCGAAACTTGTGCATGAATGCCCAGAGCAGCCTTCTTCACAACTCCCAAAAGGTGGGAATAAACCAAATGTATATAAACTGATAAATGAATAAATAAAATGTAGCATATACATACAGTAGCACATTATCCAGCCATGAAAAGTAAAGAAGTACTGATTCATACTACAATATGAATGAACCTTGAAAACATCATGCTAAGAAGCAAGTTGCAAAAGACCATACACTGTATGATTCCATTTATGTGAAATGTCCAAGAATAGGAAATCCATGGACACATAAAAGGATTACATTGCCCAACCCTAGGGGTAGTAATAAGGATTAACTGCAAATGGGCAAGGGAGATGTTATTGAGGTGATGGAAATGTCAAAAATTGGATTACAGTGATGTTTGTGACCTCAATAAATTTACTAAAAATCCTTGAAGTTTACACTTAAAATGGGTCAATTTTCCGGTATATAAATTATACCTTAATACAATTTTTTTTTTCCTATTTTGCCCATCTCCCCCACCTCCCCTCTGGCGACCACCAGTTTGTTCTGCATTTAATAGTCTGTTTGTTTTTGTGTTTGTTGTTTTTTTTTTTTTTTTAGATTCCACATATAAGTGAAATTATATGGTCCTTGTTTTTCTCTGCCCAACTTATTTCACTTAACACCATACCCTCTAGGTCCATCCATGTTGTCTCAATACAAGAAATTTTAAAGACACTCTGGGCAGTAGAGAAAAGAGAAGAAAACAAAGAGAGAGAAAGTTCCTCTTTTTCACAGCCTATCAAGGATCATAGAGAGCTCACTGGGTGTTGCTGATGCTGTGGTGATGACAGGAGTGTCGGTTTTCCCATGAGGGCTGAGGGTCAAGCAATGATTCGGATCTTTTAAAACAAAAAAGTTTTTTAAATGACCAAATAAGTAAGCCACGGAGCTGAAAAGTGCAGCATAGGGAATATAGTCAATACTATTTTAATAACATTGCGTGTTGACAGATGGTGACTCCACTTATCTTGCTGAGTACTGAGTGAAGTATAGAATTGTCGAATCAATATGCTGTACACTTGAAACGAACATAACATTGTATATCAATTACACTTCAATGATAAATAAAAAACTTTAAATAAATGAACAAAAAACAATGCTGCTGGCTCAAAATTTGGAGTAGCAATGGGGGCAAAGAGAAGTGGATAGGTTTAAAAATATTCAGGAAGCAGAAGTGGCAAGATTTTGAATTGATTCTATATTGGGAATCAGGAAGAGAGAAGATGGCTCCGACTTAGCATGCCTAAAGTGGAATTCCTGTTCTCCTCCCAAACTTACTGTCTTCCTTTGCTGCTAATCTCAGTGAGTGGATCAGCATGCTGGCACAGAGTAAGCGTTCATTGATTGTCTTTGGAGTGAAAGGATAAATGAATAGAGTAGAAATACAGCCAAATAAAGCATTCACCAGTGCCTGCCAAACAGCCAGTCCTAAACTCACCCTCAAGGTCGGCTCAGCAGAAGTCTATCACAATTTCCCTCTCACTCTATCAACCGTCTGGAAAATCACCAGGTCCCATGTCCAGAAGAACATCCACCCTCCTATCAGGCAGTCCTTGCCTAGAACCTGCAGGTGTGCACAGACCCGGTTTTGCCAAGAGCCTCTTATTCTGTAAATTCTTTGCATGAGGGCAGTGGCAGATTGTACAGCCCACGTGAGCACAGAGGACGTTTGGTGTTGTAGAAACAGGGTCACAGTGGGCACCCAACTGGTGGGTCTATGTTCACTTTGGCTTCAATCACAAAGAGACTCTTCATACCAAAGAGGTTTATTAATCCAGCCCTCCCCCCACCCTCATCCTGGCAGGCAAAAAATACAACTGCCAGAAACACTACAGACACCAAGTGTTAGTCTGGCTATTTTATTGCTTCTCCCAAGGCTGACAAGCAGAGATACAGAACTGCTTGTGGTTTCTGCTACAGATACCAAAACCAGGAAGTGATCTGTCCCAGTGCAGATTTCCCAGAAATAAGAATGACATGGGGCATGCAAAGGATGCCCCCCCGGACTCCACGAACCCAGCGAAGATTCCCTTCATCATACTAGTTACCAGGTAGAGTATAACCCATTTAAGTCTGATGACAAATAAACACATTCACCTCTCATGGTTGTGAAGATTACCACTGTAAGCAGTTCCATAATGAGGTGGAATTGGAATGACACAATGTTGGTCCATAGTGTTGATAATTCTTTGTCTTTATAGTTAGTGTAAAATAAACTGTATGTAATTTTTACTATAGTGCTTCCTGAAAGGGCAATACCAGCTAAGAAAAAACTCTGTAAGAGTGCTATTGGGAATGGATTATGCAAGTGTTCCTACATATGAAAGCTGAAGTTTTTCTTTCAGCGATTGGTTAACAGTTAAATTACCCAAGGCTTTTATGATGAAACTTTTGCTGGGCAGTGTACTATGTTCATTGAACACATAATGTTTTGGTCAATCATCTGGTTAAAATCTTTAACAGTAAAGCATTCACAAAAGCATTCTTCAGAGCTGACATTCAACTAAGGCACTGAATGAACGTTTTTTCCAGCTTTCGGGTCAGTTAGTAGTTAAAAATGTTTGAAAGGTTTTTCAGAGTTGTTTTAGTAATGGAGAGCACTTCCTCGACTAACTTTTCCAATGCCCTGCCCGGTTACTCCCGACTCTTGCTAGGCATTCTTGCTCAGGAGGGGCAGACAAAGGGTAAAATCTGGGCAGAGAACACCAGTGGATATTAGAACGAAAGAGAGTCAGTGCTGCAAGGTCTTGCGGACAGCCGAGTTCCACCTTCCGAAACTCCACCGCCAAGCAGTGAAGCTTGAACAGGTTAGGCACTCTCTGGAAAGCTAGACACCAAGTCAGTGACGGACCCAGGGCGGGGAAGTCCGATCGAGTTTGAAACAATGTACGCTGGGCGTCAGTCCCAACGCGAGCTCGCTCCGGCTCCTCCGGCTCTTCCCGAGCGCTAGGCCCATCTGGCCCTGCACTGATCTCCAGGCCGACTCCGCCGCGCAACTGGCATAAACCGTGACGACAGCCCTGCGGCAAGGCACGAGTGGCCTTCTCCTCTACAGGGGTGAAGGTAAGTACCACCGCCCTGGGGCTGAGCAGACGCGGTGGGAGCCGTCCCCCTCGCCCCCGCGCCAGGCCTTAAAGCGAGCGTCTGGGCAAAACCCAACCACCGCACCCACCAAAGGCCCCCCTTCCCGATCCATGGGGCTGGACCCACCTGTGCTGGAGGTCGCGACTCCCAACTCAGCAAAACGGGAGGAACTGTAAGCAAAGAGAGCCTTGGGAGGCCGCCTTGCGCCCGCCTTTTGCTTTTTCCCAGAGCCTATCGGCCCCGGGCTCCCCTCCCCCAGTCCGTTCGGGCCCCGCAGCCTAGAGGCCCCGCCCCACTTCTTCCGGGCCTGTGCGGTGGGCGCCCTGTGCGCCCTGGACCGAAGCCGCTGCCGGGGCGTGCTAGAACCTCTGCTTCAGAAGGGTCGCGATGGGGTGCTCTGGTCCACAGGTTCTAGCACGCCCCGGCAGGAAAATAGACCCGTACAAATACACTGCGTGTGACACCTGGGTCTCCTTGTTTGCCTCTTCAGTGCTCCTCCGGAGTCTTCCCCCTTACGAGGTTGCTTATTGAGGTTTTCTGGAACAAACCTAATTATAATTGCTTATTGAGGTTTTCTGGAACAAAAATTCTTCCACTTCCTTGCACCACTTTCTTGAACTTAAGTCACATACTACTCACTGCTGGACTCCCACCAATTCACTTGAGCTATTTGAATCCAGAGTCCACATACAGTGCTTAGAACAGTGAACATTACTAGAAGGGAACGAGTCATTAGGAATGCACATCCTGTGCATGTAAAAATTCAAGAACAACACATATTACAAAAAGGACCAAAAAGTACAATGGAATTCCAGGATAGAGGGGAAAAAAATCTAGAGCAAGAACAAACAAATATAATGTACAGACATTGAAAAATGGGAAACAGCAGTACTGCAGTTATTAGAGATGAAAAATGATTGGTCTAATGTCAGACGGTGATGATAAAGGAAACGGTGTGTAGAAGTCAGGATCAACAAAACAAGCAAATGCCTTCATACTTTTGCCTTGGAATTCTTTCTGTCATACGCTCTACCCCTACTTGTTCTTTTGTAAAACTGCTACTCATTATTTTGACTCACTTTAGATAGTACCTGCTCAGTGAATCATTCTCTGTTTTCCAAGATAAATTTCTGTTCTTTTCCATGGGTTCACTATGCCCAGTGGATCCAGTACAGGCCCCCAGTATAGCAATTATCATTCTGGATTATAACTTCTCCCTTTGCAAGCCTATGTCCTTCGATGAACAAGTGGTCTCTTGAGACCAGAAAAAAATTTGCATTTTTCAAATTTATTTTCCAAGACCCTAGCACAGACCCTAACATATAGTATGTATTTAGTGAATATTTGTTGAAAATTGTCTAGAACCAGTGATTAGACAGAAAAAAAGGCTATAGCTAGGATGTGAATTAATATACAGAGGAATAACTGACTAAGGTGAGATTCTAGACTCAGGCTGGTATTCATGCAAGTATTAATGAGTGCCTACTGTATATTAAACTCTGGGTATAAAATGGTAAACAAAAAGCAGATACAGTCCATGCCCTTAAAGAACTTAAAGAACTTACAGGAATTGGCCAGGCACACAGGAAAAGGAACATTCCAGACAGAAGGAACATGATCAAAGGGCATGATCAAAGGTCCTATAATAAGAAGGAGCATGATAGTAGCAATTAGAGTGAATAAGGTCAATAAAGGTAAAGTGAAATCAACAGATAGAAAGTATCCAGAAAGAGGCAAGAGGTTGATAGCTAAAGCCTGTTAAGGGTTGGAAAAAGAAGCCAGTTGCCTTAGTAATAATAAGTATAATTTATCAAACCTGCCTTATATGCCAAATGCTGGGGTAAGTGTTCTATAACAAACACTTAAGGTAGTTAATATTATTATCCGTGCTTTAAGGGTAAGGAAATTGGGGCACAGATAAGTTAAGCAATTTTACCAAGGTCACAGAGCAATTAAGTTTCAGAGCTGAGATTCAAACCTAGGTAATCTGGCTCCAAATCTGAAGACAGGAACTATAATGAAAGCACAAGTAAAAACTACAAAGAACTCTTTCACAAAATATGTTCACTGTTCCCAGATATGTGGTATCTGTGAAAAACAACACTAAGAGCTTCAAGAGACAGTGCCCTGGAGTCAAACTGTAATGCTCTAGACAGAAGACTTGGGTTGGTATTGGCAGTGATAGTGGTGCCTTTGGTAGGTGATGCCATCACGCAGCGGTGATCATAACATTAGGCATCAGCAGCAAGCCAGAGTAGACGAGGAAGAAAATAAATGTCCTAAGTACTACTTTGTGAGACACACATGAGACTTTGGGCAAAGGACTTTACCTCCCTGACCCTCGATTACTGATTTCACAAATGGGCATAATAATAATATCTATATTATAGGGTTGTGATGATTAAATGAGACAATGTGTATAGAGTACCTAGCCATGTCTGACACACAGTAAATGCTCAGTGAGTATTGGCTGCTATGACTATGATTATTAATATCATAATGATGCATTTTAGTAACTAAAGGAAGGGAGGTATGACCAACCAGATAGGATGTGGTTCAGGTACAATTGCAGGAAGGTACCATGGAAAATCAGATAAATATTGAATGGGTGGTGAAACAAAAGTTAATTTCCTCCACTTGGCATCAATTGCATTTGTAGTTAGCACTTACTATTCTGTTACAATTGTTTGTTGATTTCCCTTATTACAATTTGTATGTGCTTGTGCGTGTGAAGTAGCTAACACTGTCTAGCACAGAGTGGGAACTTAAAGAACATTTGTTGAATGAGTCAATTAATGTCTGAATAAAAATCAATAGGTACAAATGTGCTAAAAAAAATCCAAAAACCAGTAGCATCTGGGTCTTTTTATGTTTTAGCCACACTGGCCTTCCTTATGTTCCTAGAATACACCAGGCTTATTCCTGCTCTGCTTCCAAAAATATAATTTGCTCATCTATTTGGTTTTTTTTTTTTTTAAAGATTTTATTTATTTATTTGAGAGAGAGAATGAGATAGAGAGCATGAGAGGGGGGAGGGTCAGAGGGAGAAGCAGACTCCCTGCTGAGCAGGGAGCCCGACATGGGACTCGATCCTGGGACTCCAGGGTCATGACCTGAGCCGAAGGCAGTCGCTTAACCAACTGAGCCACCCAGGTGCCCTTGCTCATCTATTTGTCTCCACCTGCGCCAAGGGTTGGCAAGTTTTTTCTGTAAAGGGTTAGATAGTAAATATTTTAGGCTTTGTGGGACACATAGTTTCTGTCTTTCACTACTTGATTCTATCTTCATTGAGCAAAAGCAGCCACAGATAACACTTAAATTATGAGTGTGAATGTATTCCATTAAACTTTACTTACAAAAACAGGCAAGAGGTAGAATTTGACCTGTGGACTGTAAGTTGACAACTCTGCCCTAGACCAAATTAGCACCATTCTTGCATGGACTATTATATAAGACCGATGTGTAGGAGCTCTCATCTTTGGCCAACATCTATATCTTAGTTTTATCAGCATCTTAATGAAGCTTTCATGCTCTCCGAATTTGTTCATAACCTTAAGAGTTGTTGAAAAGTGATTCAAATTGTATATTGCAATTTTGAATTTTGATTTATCAAAGTGGCCCTGAAAAGAACCAGCTACTAGTGATCTTTGAAAAGGTTAAAAATAATTAAGAAAAGAAAGAAAAAAAGATTCATATTAAAAGTAACCTTCATTATGTAACTAAAAGTGACTTTTATTCAGAAAATAAATATTCTGGGCATAGTGCAATGTTGAATTTGGCTGAGGCTTTGGTCTATGACAACAATTCTATATATTATATACAGAAATAAATAAATGCTAAAACTCAAAAATCATCTAGGCCATGAAAAATTCTCCTCATCTACTAATGGACAAAAATTTGGTAAAAACTGAAAAGTATATTAATTTGTGTCAGAGGATATGAACAAGGTATGAATATTTCTGACTAAACAGAAATATGACTCAGCACAAACTCAGTAGCCTATACAATAATTTTTGCAGTGAAGAGGTATTTCATTAGTTGAAAGGGACAAATTAGTTTCATTACCTGAAACTAATTTAAGTGAAAGAGAGAAGTTTGTGGAAAGATAATGGTGTGTCTCACAAAATTTAAGGAGTGGAACAATCAAAATTTGGAAAGGGCAAGGTACAGTTAGGCCTCAAGAATGGTCAAAACCAAGTATTCAAATGCCATTATGGCTCTATCATTCTTTTATCTGTATTCTCCCTGTACGTTTGTGCTTGCTCTCGCTCTTTCTCCATCTCTCCTCTTTCTCTCTCCTCCCCCAATCTCCTTTAAAAGCTTCCTTTGTTTCTCAAGTCCATGCAATAGGAAGTATGGTTATTGACACCTTCCTAAATTTTCATCTTACAGCTTCAACCACTGGAGAGAGACACTATGCCACATTGGGTCCTCTGAAAAGCAGATGCCAAGATGGAGTTACAAGTCCAGAGATCTATTGTGGGTAATGATTAAGAAGATAAAAGAGGAAGAGCAGGAGTAGGCAGAGATAGAATTCAGACCACAGTACAGGTCTCATGCTTGTTAAAGGAGAAGAAATTAGGGAGACATGGGTAGGAACTGCCTCAGCTTGCAGTGCAACTCTATGGAAGTCCCAGCCAGCCCTACTGGGAACTCTAGAGCAAAAATTGCTAATTATAAGAATCCCACATTGGGCATAAATGGCCCTAGTATCCCTTTTGTGCTCAGAAATTGCCTGGAGATGCCTAGGATGGGAATGACCTTGGATCAAATGATACAAAAATATCCCAAAAGTGCTATACCTGGAGGCTATTGTCTGACTTCACTGCTCACAGTAGGGTTTCTCTTGAAAGAAAAGCTGTAAGGTTGCTGCCATAGACACTATGGTCCCATATCCATACATCTGGGAGAAGGATTCATCATTGAAGTTTAAGTCTGGTGTCCATCCAAGGCCAATTAATTGTAGCTAAGTGAGTGATGCCACATTATAATAAAGGGTGACCAACCATCCCAGTTTGCATGAGACTGAGAGTTTCCCTGGGATGTGAGACTTTGCTAAAACTGAGATACTCTAGGTTAAACTGGGAAGGTTGGTTATCCTAGTGGTACCTATGTTAATAGGGATGGGAAAGGCATTTAAGACAATGTGTACTGTATAAACAATTGTATTTTACTGCATTTTATGGAGGAAATTCTATGGTATAGTGGTTTTATTGGATTAGGAGAATTTATGAAGGTCTCAGAACTATTCCCTTGACAATGCCAAAGATTTCAACTTTATTTCTTGTCATGTTCACTCTCTTGTGCATTTACATGCTTCATCCATCTAGAATACTTTTCTCACTGAAACCTGCTTACCGTTCTTACCACTGTTAGAGAAAAATGTCTCTTCCCCATTGCTTTGAGTTCTACAAGGAAGGAGTTCTCTAAATGAAGATTAAATCACATGATAAATGCTAAGCACACTATCATAAGCCTGACATAAAGTAACAGCTTGCATCAGTCAGGGCTCTTAGTTGCATGCAACAGAAGCTGAATCTGCATGATTTAAGCAAAAAAAAAAAAAAAAAAAAAGTTGAATAAATCTATATTGTTAATGGCATTAGACTTGCGCTCGTGCTGTTACAAAAATCATTACACCTCATAAAATATGCAAGGAAACTGTTTACAGGTATTGAACAATAGTCAGCACACAACTGAGATCTACAGTAGAAGAGAAACTCACAAGGTAAGCCCCCCAGGATCACCCCATTCTTTGCCTGGTGTCAATTTTCTGACCCCAACATAGAGAGCTAGATTCCAAGATGAGCTTGGCAGTCTCACTAAACTCAGGAGGCAAAGATCAGAGTTCAGAGTAGCTAAGCAGCTGAAATCTGTGGAACAAGGCATTAGAGAAGACAAAACGGTGCAGATGTTGAAATGGTAAACATATGTCTTGGGGTTTCCAGCAAATCTTTAAAAGTAGGGAAAAGGCTATAGAACTTAGACTTCTTGGTTTCAAGACTTACTGTAAAGCTACACTTATCAAAACAGTGTGATATTGGAGTAAGAAACAAATAAGTCAATGGAACAGATTAGAATCCAGTAATACACCTACACATATATGGTCATTTATTATTATTGTTATTTATTTTGTTTGTTTGTTCACCCATTAACCCATCAAAGAACATTTGGGCTGTTTCCAGCATTTTTCTACTGTTAATAAAGTTGCTGTGAACATTCATGTACAGGTTTTTGTGTAAACGCAAGTTTTAATTATTCTGGGCTAAATGCCCAGGAGTATAATTGCTGGATTTTATGGTAGTTACATGTTTAATATTTTAAGAAACTACCAAAGTGTTTTCCAGTGTGGCTGAAACATTTTACATTCTCACCAGCAATGTATGAGAGATCCATTTTGTATGCAACCTTTCCAACATTTTGTGTTGCCAGTATTTTTTTTTTTTGCCACTAACCTTCAGTTTATTTAAAAAAAACAACAGCACAATATCTGCAAAATGCAGTTAAATGAGGTATGCCTCTATGAGGTTTAATCCAGAAGTTTCCTAAGGAAGGAATTATATAAGCCAGGCCTCAGCTTCCTTCTACATAGCCCCACAAGATTACTTTTTTCTTTTAAGATTTATTTATTTATTTTAGAGAGAGAAAGAGAGAGAGAGAGAGCAAGCACAGGGAGGGGCAGAGGAAGAGGGAGACAGAAACTTTAGCAGACTCCTCGCTGAGCTTGGAGCCTGTCAAGGGGCTTGATCTCATGATCCTGAGATCATGATGTGAACCGGAACCAAGAGTTGGACATTTAACCAACTGGGCCACCCAGGGGCCCCAAGATTACTTTTTTTTTGCCTTGATCAATCAATAATTTTTATTTTTTATTTTTTTATTAACATATAATGTAATATTTGTTTCAGGGGTACAGGTCTGAGATTCATCAGTCTTAAACAATTCACAGTGCTCACCATAGCACATACCCTCTCCAATGTCCATCTCCCAGCCACCCCATCCCTCCCACCCCCCTCACTCCAGCAACCCTTAGTTTGTTTCCTGAGATTAAGAGTCTCTTATGGTTTGTCTCC
The DNA here is from genome assembly GCF_029215605.1 of Mirounga angustirostris. NCBI lineage: Eukaryota > Metazoa > Chordata > Mammalia > Carnivora > Phocidae > Mirounga > Mirounga angustirostris. Next base: position 127,047,492 of record NW_026991719.1, read on the forward strand.
CTCTCTAGTTTCATCCCGTTTCATTTTTTCCTCTCTTCCCCCATGATCCTCTGCCTTGTTTCTCAAATTCCACATATCAGCGAGATCATATCATAATTGTCTTTCTCTGATTGACTTACTTTGCTTAGCATAATACCTTCTAGTTCCATCCACATCATTGCAAATGGCAAGATTTCGTGGTTTTTTTGATGGCTGCATAATATTCCATGTATATATGTAGCACATCTTCTTTATCCATTCATCTGTCGATGGACATCTAGGCTCTTTCCATAGTTTGGCTATTGTGGACTTTGCTGCTATAAACATTGGGGTGCACGTGCCCCTTTGGATCACTACATTTGTATCTTTGGGGTAAATAGTAGTGCAATTGCTGGGTCATAGGGTAGCTCTATTTTCAACTTTTTGAGGAACCTCCATACTGTTTTCCAGAGTGGCTGCACCAGCTTGCATTCCCACCAACAGTGTAGGAGGGTTCCCCTTTCTCCGCATCCTCACCAACATCTGTCGTTTCCTGACCTGTTAATTTTAGCCATTCTGACTGGTGTGAGGCGGTATCTCATTGTGGTTTTGATTTGTATTTCCCTGATGCCGAGTGATGTGGAGCATTTTTTCATGTGTCTGTTTGTTGCCAGTATTTTTTATTTCAGCTGTTCTGATAGGTCTATAGTGATATCTCATTGTGGTTTTAATTTGCCTTTTCCTGATGACTAATGATATTGAGCAAATTTTCATGTGCTTATTTGCTATCTGTATATTAACTTCAATGAAATGTCTCTTTTTGTGTTTTGCCCATTTTCTGCTGGGATTGGTTTCTTTTTTTTTTTTAATCATTGAGTTTTGAGAGCTCTTTATTTTTTCAATTTTTAAAAATTTAAATTCAATTAGCCAAAACATAGTACATCATCAGTTTCAGATGTAGTGTTCAACAATTCATCAGTTGTGGATAACACCCAGTTCTCATCACATCACATGCTCTCCTTAATGCCCATCACCCAATTACCCCATCGCCCCACCCACCTCCCCTTCAGCAACCCTCAGTTTGTTTCCCAGAGTTAAGAGTCTCTCATGGTTTGTCTCCCTCTCTGATTTCTTCCCACTCAGTTTTCCCTCCCTTCCCTTATGATTCTCTGCACTGTTTCTTATATTCCATATGAGAGCTCTTTATATACCTAAGATAATAATTCTTTGTTGGATATTTGGTTTACAAATATTTTCTCCCCTTTCTGTTTTTGTCTTTTTCATTCTCTTGAGTATTCCATAAGATAAAAGTTTTGACTTTTAATGAGGTCCAATTTATCAATGTTTTTTTGGTTGCCTGTGCTTTGGGTTTTAAGTCTAAGAACTCTTTGCCCAGGCCTATACCCCAAGTATTTTTGCATGTTTTATCTAACAGTTTTATAGTTTCATGTTTTACATTAAAGTTCATTATCCATTTTGAGTGATTTTTTGATAAGGTGTGAGATGTAGGTTGGAGTTCATATTTTTGCCTATGGATGTCCAGTTGTCCCAGGACAACTGCTTGAAAGACTATCCTTACTCCATTGAATTGCCTTTCCACCTTTGTCAAAAATCATTTGGACATATTTTCATGGGTCTATTTCTTACTTTTTAATTCAGTTCCATTTTTTAAGTGTCTATCCTCCTGCCAATACCATACTGCCTTGATTACTTCAATTAACTTTTTCTAAAGCCACCAAAGCCATTAAATAGGGAAAGTAAGTCTCATAAACCACTGAATATTGAAGAAAATGAACATCAAACTCTACCTCAGACCATACACAAAATTTAATTTAGGATGAATCATAGACATAAACATAAATGCTAAAACTATGGAACATAAAGAAGAAAATGTGGAAGAATAGTTTCATGATCTTGAGTTAGCCAAATATTTCCTAGAACAGAAAAAAAAACATGAAAGGAAAAATTGATAAATTGAACTTCATCAACATTAAAAACTTCTGCACATCAAAGACATTATTATGAAAATGAAAATACAAGCCATGGACTAGGGAGAAAATAGTCACAATGCATATATATTACAAAGTTCAGATATCTAGAATACATAAAGAACTCTTAAAAATAAAAAATGTAAAAAATACAAACAAACCCAATTAGAAATAGGCAAAAGACTTGAACATATACTTTACAAAAGAAAATATAAATGACCAATAAACACATGAAAAGAGGTTCAATGTCATTTACTCCTTAGATGAAGAGGGAAAAAATCACAAAAACAACACACCAACTAAAATATATAAAATTTTTACATAATGATACTACCAAATGTTGGTGAGAATGTGGAGCAATTTGAAATCTCAGAACTTGCTGATGGCAAAATAAAATGGCACAATTGCCTTAGAAAACTATCATATTCTTATAAAGTTAAACATATACTTTCTTTATTCCCCAGGTTTTTATTTTAATTCGTTAGTTAACATACAGTGTAATATTAGTTTCAGGTGTACAATATAGTGATTCAACACTTCCATACAACACCCAGTACTCATCACTCCTTAATCCCCAGCAGCTATCTAACTCATCCCCCATCCACCTCCCCTCTGGTAACCGTCAATGTGTTTTCTAAGGTTAAGAGTCTGTTTCTTTGTTTGCCTCACTGTTTCTTTATTTTTGCATTTGTTGGTTCATTTTGTTTCTTAAATTCCACATATGAGTGAAATCATATGGTATTTGTCTTTCTCTGACTGACTTATTTCACTTAGCATTATACTCTCCAGCTCCATCCACATCATTGCAAATGGTGAGATTTCATTCTTTTTGATGGCTGAGTTATATATATACCACCTCTTCTTTATCCATTCGTCTGTTGATGGACGTTTGGGCTCTTTCCATAATTTGGCTATTGTTGATGATGTTGCTATAAACATTGGGGTGCCTATATTCCTTTGAATTACTATTTTTTATTCTATGTGTAAATACCTAGTAGTGCAATTGCTGAATCATAGGGTAGTTCTATTTTTAACTTTTTGAGTTACCTCCATATTGTTTTTGAGGAACCTCCATACTGTTTTCCAAAGTGGCTCCACCAGTTTGCATTCCCACCAACTGTGTAAGAGGGTTCCTTTTTCTCTGCATCCTCCCCAACACTTGTTTCCTGTATTGTTGATTTTAACCATTCTGACAGCTGTGAGGTTCTCACATCATCTCATCATAGTTTTGATTTGTATTTCCCTGATGATGAGTGCTATTGAGCATCTTTTCATGTGTCTGTTGGTATTGGAGGATTGTTTATCTGTAGTTTCTCAGAGTCTCAATTTTGATTATTTGTGAGCATGTTTTCTAAATAGATTTATTGAGATATAATTCATGTATCATACAATTCACACATTTAAAGTATATAGTCTAATGACTTTTAGTATATTCACAGAGTTGTGCATGCATCCATCATCACAATCACATTTAGAACAATTTTGTTACCCCAAAAAGAAACTCTGCATTCTTTAGCCATAATCTCCCAACCCCCAAACCTGCCACTGGCAACCACTAATTCATTTTCTGTCTCTAAAGATTTGCTTATTCTGATCATGTTATATATATCAAATTATACAATGTGTGGTCGTTTGTGGCTAGATTCTTTGATTTAGTTTAATATTTTCAAGGTCAATTCATGCAGTAGCATGTATCAATACTTTATTTCTTTATATGATTGAATAATATTCTATTGTATGAATATGCCACATTTTGTTTATCCATTTGCCAGTTGATGGACATTTATGTTGTTTCCACTTTATGGCTTTTGTGAATATGGTGCTATGAACATGTAGGTACAAGTTTTTGTGCGGAGATGTGTTCTCTTTTCTCTAATAGTGGAATTTCTGGGTCATGTTGGTAACACTGTTTAACCATTTGAAGAACTGTCAGACTGTTTTCCACAACACCTGCATGATTTAACACTTTCCCTAGCAATTTATGAGGGTTCCAATTTCTCCACATTTTTGTCAACACTTGTTATTTTCTTCTCTTTTTTAATTGTCACTGTCCTAGTAGGGGTGAAGTGGTATTACATTATGTTTTGGATTTGCAGTTTCCTAAGGACTAATGACATTGAGGTGTCTTACATGCATATTGGCCATTTGCATATCTTCTATGGGGGAAATTTCTATTAAAATCTTTTGTCCATTTAAAAATTTGTCTATTTGTTATTTTATTGAGTTGTAAGAATGCTTTACATATTGTGGATACAAGACCTTAGTAGATACATGATTTGCAAAATACTCTTCCATTCTGTGCATAGTCTTTTCACAGTCTTAATGGTGTCCTTTGATGTGCAAAAGATTTTAATTTTCATGATGTACACTTTATTTTTTCTTTTGTTGCTTGTGCTTTTGGTGTCATATCTAAGAAACTATTGCCTTAATAACCAAAGTCATGAAGATTTACACCTATGTTTTCTTCTAAGAGTTTTATAGTTTAAGCACTTACATTTAGATCTTTTATCCATTTTGAATTAATTTTTGTATATGAGGTGATATAGAGGTCCAAGTTCATTCTTTTGCACTGTGGGCATGTTTTTAATGTCTTATTTTTTAAAAAAGATTTTATTTATTTATTCATGAGAGACAGAGAGAGAGAGGCAGAGGGAGAAGCAGACTCTCCAATGAGCAGGGATCCCCATGTGGGATTCGATCCCAGGACCCTGGGCTCATGACCTGAGCCAAAGGCAGACGCTTAGCTGACTGAGCCACCCAGGCACCCTAATGTTCCATTTTTAAGCCAAAAATTATCATATGGCAAATGTTCTCTCAGTTCAGCTTTCTCATATCAATGTGACCTGAGATATCATTAACATTTGTTAGGGAGCCAAAGCTTCATGATCATTCTAACCCAAAGATCTTTCATTAGAAGCCAGAACTGGCATCTCTTGACTTTGTAAAAACTTGGGGTGCCTGGGTGGTTCAGTCAGTTAAACATCTGCCTTGGGCTTGGGTCATGATCCCAGCCTGCTTCTCCCTCTCCCTCTGCTGATCCCCCTGCTTGTGCTCTCTCTCTGTCAAATAAATAAAATCTTTTAAAAAAACCAAAACTTTTTAATTCATTCTTTCTTTTACAAAATGATTTACTTTTTACTGAAGCATAATTGACACGACATTACATTACAGTTCAAGTGTACAACATAATGATTCCATATTTGTATATATTGTAAAATGATCACCACAGTAAGTTTAGCTAACCTCTATTGCCCATACATAGTTACAAAATTTTGTTTTGTTGAGATGAGGATTTTTAAGATCTATGATTTTAGCAACTTTCAAATATGCAATATAGCATTATTAACTATAATCACCATGCTATATGTTACATCCCCATGACTAATTTGTTTTATAACTGGAAAATTGTACCTTTTGATTCCCTTCACCCATTTCACCTACCCCCACTGCCTGCCTCTGGCAATCACCGATTTGTTTTCTATCCTTGAACTCCTTTTTTTTACATGCCACATATAAGTGAGATCATTTGATATTTGTCTTTCTCGGTCTGACTTGTTTCACTTAGCACAATGCCTTCAAGGTCCATCCATGTTCTCGCAAATGGCAAGATTTTCTTATTTTTTAAAAAGATTTTATTTATTTGTCAGAGAGAGGGAGAGCGAGAGAGTGCAAGAGCACAGGCAGAGGGAGAAGCAGGCTCCCCGCTGACCAAGGAGACCCAAGCAGGACTCAATCCCAGGACCTGGGATCATGACCTGAGCCGAAGACAGACACTTAACCAACTGAGCCACCCAGGTGTCCCATGATTTCCTTATTTTGAATAGTCAAAGCAATCTGGAGAAAGAACAAAGCTGGAATTATCACACTGATTTCAAACTATACTACAAAGCTATAGTAATCAGTATGATACAGTATAGAAACAGTATGATACTGGTACAAAAACAGACATATAGATTAATGGGATAGAATAGAGAGCCCAGAAAAAAAAAACCCCATGCATTTATGATCAATTGATCTATGACAAAGGAGGCAGAAATATACAATGGGAAAAAGATAGTCTTTTCAATAAATGGTTTTGGGAAAATTGAACAACTACATGCAAAAGAATGAAACTGAACCACTATCTTACACCGTACAATCATAAATTCAAAATGGACTAAAGGTTTGAATGTAAGACATGAAACCATAAAACTTCCCAGGAACCATAGATAGTAAGCTCTTTGACATTGGCCTTAGGAATATTTTTTTGGACCAGTCTTCTCAGGCAAAGGCAATAAAAACTAAAATAAACAAATGGGTTACATCAAGCTAAAAAGGCTTTGCAAAAAGAAGAAAATGATCAATGAAATGAAGAAGTAATCTACTGAATGGGAAAAGATATTTGCAAATCAAACATCTGATAAGAGATTAATATTCCAAATATATAACAAATTTACATAACTTAATTAAAAAGCAAATAACCTAATTAAAAATTAAGCAGAGGACTTGAATAGACATTTTTCAAGAGAAGATATACAGATGGCCAACAGGTACATGAAGATGCTCAATACCAGTAATCATCAGGGAAGTTCTACTTCTGGGTATTTATCCAAAGGAAATGCAAACACCAAACTGAAGAGGTACTGCACACCTATGTTCATTGCATCATTATTTACAATAGCCAAGATATGGAGGCAACATGTATCCATTGATAGATGAATGTACAAAGAAGATTGGGTACACACACACACAAACACACACACACACATTGGAATATCATTCAACCACAAAAAATGAATGAAATTTTACCATGTGTGACTACATGGATTGACCTAGAGGATATTATACTAAGTGAAATAAATCAGACAGAGAAAGACAATTATCCTATGATCTCACTTATTTGTGAAATCCCAAGAGAAAACAAATGAACAAACAACACAGAGGCGGAACTCATAGGTATATGAAACAAATTGTTGGTTACTAGAGTGCGGAGGCATTGAGGTGGGCAAAATAGGTGAAGTGGATTAAGAGGTACAACTTCCAATTATAAAGTAAATAAGTCATGGGGATGTATAATGTACAGCACAGAGAATATAGTCAATAATATTATAATAACTTTGTATGGTGACAGAGTAATGACTTATTGTGGGGATTATTTCATAATGTATGAAAATTTTGCATCACTATCATATACACTTGAAACTAATAGGATATTGTATGTCAATTATACTTCAATAAAAAATATTTTCTAATAAATGTAAAAGTAGAGAGGGTTGGGGAAGATGGCAGCAGAGTAGGAGGACCCTGGGCTTGTCTTCTCCCGTGAACACAACTAGATAATTATCAATCATCCTAAATACTCCACAAATCAACCTGAAGAACTCACAGAACAAACTCCACAACTAAAGGGAGAAAAGAGGCCACATCGAAGAAGGTAGGAAGTGTGGAGATGGTTTAGGGTAGAAATGGATCACAGGTGCTGCAGAAGGAAGGGAGCTGTATTTGGGGAGAAAGGTGAGAGAGAGAGAAGCACACAGGGGAATGCACAAGGAGAACATTTCCTCAAAGACATTGGCTTGGGAAGTGAGAGGGGCTGAATTTCATGAGTTCTTGCAACCAGTGAGCTTAAAGCCTGAGTTTTAAAAGTCAGTGGGTTTGGATGGGATGGAGCCTAGAGGGCACTACCCTACTCCTGGAGAGAATGTTGGCAAACAACCTGGGGGCAGATAGCTTAGAAACATGATCTGAAAAACACCTGGGACACACGAGGAGATTATTTTCTCTTCCTGGGAAACTCTCAGGGAACCTCTCTGGAAACAAAGGAGTTGGTTGGTGCCATTTCCCCCCTGCCCCTCAGCATAAACACAGAGCCACTGGCAGGAACAAGTGCAGCAATGACACAGGCTCCTAACTTGCTTACACCAAGCCCCATACCCCTTCACTCTGGCAGGACTGCCCTTTTTAGTCAAGCTTGTCTCAGTCCCAGCATGGCAGACCCCTCCTCCAGAAGACCAGCTCAAACCGCTGCCATCCAGAGAGTTCTGCAGGGCCTCAGTTCTGGTGGAGGTGGTGACAGATCTCATTTCACAAGCAGACCAGAGCAGACATAGTTAAAACTCACCACATTCAGGCCAGGGACCAAACACTGCCCACTGCAGGCCAGGAGAACCTTTGTACATGACTGGCTTGAAGGATAGAGCAGCCAAAACACAACAGCAGAGCACATACTACACACACCAGAGTTAATCCCTGAAGCTCCAGGGCCTGGACACTATAGGACCTCTTCTTCATAAGGCCATTACTTTCAAGAGCAGGAGACATAACTGGCTTTTCTAACACAGAGAAGAAGGCAGAGACTTAGACAAAAATGCCAAGATGGAGGAATTTGTCCCAAATGAAAAAGATAAGACCACTACCAGAGATGTAAGTGAAACAAATATAAGTAACATGACCTGATGGATAATTTAAAGCAACAATCATAAGGATGCTCACTGGGCTTGAGAAAAGAATAGAAGGTATCAGTGAAACCCTTATCAGAGAGATAAATAGTTAAAAAAAATCAGTAAGAGATGAAGAATGAAATAAATGAGATTGGAAACCAGCTTGATACAATGAATAACAGGCTGGAAGAAGCAGAGGAATGAATTAGTGATATTGAAGACAAAATAATGGAAAATATTGAAGCTGAACAAAAGATAGAAAAATTATGGTATACGAGAATAGACTTAGGGAACTCAGTGACTTCATCAAACATAATAACATTTGTATTATAGGAGTCCCAGAAGAAGGGGAGAAAAAAGGGAGCAGGTTTATTTGAGGGAATAATAGCTTAAAACTTCCCTAATCTGGGGAAGGAAATGGACATCCAAATCTAGGAGACACAGGGAACTCCCATCAAAATCGACAAAAGCAGACCAACACCACGACATATTGTAATTAAATTTGCAAAATATAGTGATAAAGCAAAAAGTCTTAAAAGCAGCAAGACAAAAGAAGTCCTTAACTTACAAAGGAAAAGCTGGAGATTTCTCAACAGAAACTTGGCAAGCCAGGAGAGAGTGGCATGATATGTTCAACATGCTGAATGGAAAAAATCTGCACCCAGGAAACTCTATCCAGCAAGGCTATCATTCAGAATAGAAGGAGAGAGAGTTTCCGAGACAGACAAAAACCGAAGGAGATCATAACTATAAGAAATATTAAAGGGGATTCTTTGAGTGGAAAGGAGAGACCCAAAATGATAAAGACAAAAAAGGATCAGATAAATTCTCTAGAAACAATGATAAAAGAGTAATAAAATGGCAACAAATACATATCTATCAATAATTACTTTGTAAATGGACTAAATGCTCCAATCAAAAGATATAGGGTGTCAGAATGCATTAAAAAAAAAGACCCATTTATATACTGCATACAAGAGACTCATTTTAGACCTAAAGACATCTGGAGCCTGAAAGTGAGGGGGTGGAGAAACATTTACCATGCAAATGGATGTCAAAGAAAGCCAGAGTATGGTGTGCCTGGAAGGCTTAGTTGGTTAAGTGTCCAACTCTTAATTTCAGCTCAGGTCATGATCTCAGGGTTGTGAGATTGAGTTCCATGTTGTGCTCCACACGCATGGAGACTGCCTAAGATTCTTTCTCCCTTTCCCTCTGTTCCTCCCCAACTCTCTCTCTCTCTCTCAAAAAAAAAAAAAAAAAAAAAAAGACAGAAAGCCAGAGTAGAAATACATATATTGGACAAATTGGACTTTAAAACAAAGACTGCAAGAAGAGACAAATCCAACAAGAAGATATTACAATTGTAAATATTTATGCACCCAACATGGGAGCATCCAAATATAAAACAATAACAAACATAAAGGAACTAATAATAATAATGCAAAAATAGTAGGGGACTTTAGCACCCCACTTACATCAATGGACAGATCATCCAAACAGAAAATCGACAAGGAAATCATGGCTTTGAATGACACACTGGACCAGATGGACTTAACAGATGTATTAGGAACATTCCATCCTAAAGGAGCAGATACATATTCTTTTCATGTGCACATGGGACATTCTCCAGAATAGATCACATACTAGGTCAGAAATCAGGTCTCAACAAATACAAAAAGATTGAGATCATACCATGCATGTTTTCTGATTACAACACTAAGAAACTTGGTCAACCACATGAAAAATATTGGAAAGACCACAAATACATGCAGGTTAAACAACATGCTACTAAACAATGAATGGGTCAACCAGGAAATCAAAGAAGAAAGAAAAAATACCTGGAAACAAATGAAAATGAAAACACAATAGCCAAAACCTTTGGGATGCAGCAAAAGTGGTCCTAAGAGGGAAGTATATAGCAATCCAGGCCTACCTTAAGAAGCAAGAAAAATCTCAAATAATCTAACCTTACACCTAAAGGAACTAGAAAAAGAATGGCAAATAAAGCCTAAAGCCAGCAAAAGGAAGGAAAGAATAAAGATTAGAGCAGAAATAAGTGAGATAGAAACTAAAAAATACCCCACAATAGAACAAATCAATGAAGCCAGGAGCTGGTTCTTTGAAAAAATTAATAAAAATGATAAACCTCTAGCCAGACTTATCAAAAAGAAGAAAGGTCCCAAATAAGAAAATCACAAATGAGAGAGGAGAAATAACAACCAACACCACAGAAATACAAACAAGTATGAGAGAATATTATGAAAAACTATATGCCAAAAAATTGGACAACCTAGAATAAATGGATAAATTCCTAGAAACATATAAATTACCAAAACCGAAACAGGAAGAAATAGAAAACTTGAACAGACCAATAACCAGCAAGGAAATTGAATCAGTCATAAAAAAAACTCCCAGAAAAGAGAAGTCCAGGGCCAGATGGCTTCACAGGTGAATCCTATGAACTATTTAAAGATGAGTTAAAACCTATTCTCAAACTAGTCCAAAAAAACAGAAAAGGAAGGAAAACTCGCAAATCCATTCTATGAGGCCAGCATTACCCTGAATCCAAACCAAAGACTCCACTAAAAAAGAGAACTACAGACCAATATCCCTGATGAACATGAATGCCAAAATTCTCAATAAAATACTAGCGAGCTGAATCCAACAATACATTAAAAGAATCATTTACCATGATCAAGTGGCATTTATTCCTGGGTTGCAGGGGTGGTTCAATATTCACAAATCAATCAACATGATACACCACATTCATAAAAGAAAGGATGAGAACCATATGATCTTTCAGATTGATGCAGAAAAAGCATTTGACAATGTACAACATCAATTCATGATAAAAACCCTTAACAAAATAAGTTTAGAGAGAACATTCCTCAATATAATAAAGGCCATATATGAAAAACCCACAGTGAACATCATCTTCAATGGGGAAAAACTGAGAGCTATTCCTCTATTGTCAGAAACAAGACAGAGTACTGAAAGTCCTAGCCATAGCAATCAGACAACACAAAGAAATAAAAGGCATCCAAATTGGCAAAGAAGAAGTCAAAGTTTCACTCTTTGCAGACAACATGATACTCTATGTAGAAAACCCAAAAGACTCCACCAAAGAATTGCTAGAACTGTTACACAAATTCAGTGAAGTTGCAGGATACAAAATCAACATACAGAAATCTGTACCAATTATGAAGCAGCAGAAAGAGAATTTAAATTATCAGTCCCATTTACAATTGCACCAAAACCCATAAGACACCTAGGAATAAACCCAACCAAAGAGGTAAAAGATCTGTATCCTGAAAACTATAGAACACTTACAAAATAAATTGGAGAGGACACAAAGAAATGGAAAAACATTCCATGCTCATGGGTTGTAAGAACAAACATTGTTAAAATATCGATATTACCCAAAGCAGTTTATACATTTCATGCAGTTCCTATCAAAATACCACTAGCATTTTTCACAGAGCTAGAACAAACCATCCTAAAATTTATATGCAACCACAAAGGACCCTGAATAGCCCCTGCAACCTTGAGAAAAAAAAGCAAAGCTGGAGGCATCACAATTCTGGACTTCACGTTAAATTACAAACTGTAGTGATCAAAACAGTTTGGTTCTGGCACAAAAATAGACATAGATCAATAGGACAAAATAGAAAACCCAGAAATGAACCCACAATTATATGGTCATTTAATTTTCAGCAAAGCAGGAAAGAATATCCAATGGGAAAAGGAAAGTCTCTTCAACAAATGGTGTTGGGAAAGCTGAGCAGCAACATGCAGAAGAATGAAACTGGACCACTTTCTTACACCATACACAAAAATAAACTCAAAATGTATGAAAGACCTAAATGTGAGACCTGAAACCATAAAAATTCTAGAGGAGAACACAGGCAGTAAACTCTTTGACATGGGCCATCATGATGGACCATGCATTCTTTCTAGATATGTCTCTGGAGGCAAGGGAAACAAAAATACAAGTTAACTATTGGGACTTCATCAAAATAAACAGCTTCCACATAGAGAAGGAAACAATCAACAAAACTAAAAGGCAACCTACTGAATGGGAGAAGATATTTGCAGATGACATATCTGATAAAGGGTTAGTATCCAAAATCTATTAAGAACTTATAAAACTCAACACCCCCAATACAAATAATCCAATTAAAAATGGACAGAAGACATGAATAGACATTTTTCCATGAAGACATACAAATGGCCAACAGACACATGAAAAGATGCTCAACATCAGCCATCATCAGGGAAATGCAAATCAAAACTACATTGAACACTCTGGAAAACAGTATGGAGGTTCCTCAAAAAGTTGAAAATAGAGCTACCATATGACCCAGCAATTACACTACTGGGTATTTACCCCAAAGATACAAATGCAGTGATCCGAAGGGTTATGTGCACCCTGATGTTTATAGCAGCAATGTCCACAATAGCCAAACTATGGAAAGAGCCAAGATGTCCATCAACAGATGCATGGATAAAGAAGATGTGGTATATATACACAATGGAATATTATGCAGCCATCAAAAGGAATGAAATCTTGCCATTTGCAATGACGTGGATGGAACTGGAGGGTATTATGCTGAGCTAAATAAGTCAGAGAAAGACATGTATCATATGATCTCACTGATATGAAGAATTCTTAATCTCAGGAAACAAACTGAGGGTTGCTGGAGTGGTGGGGGGTGGGAGGGATGGGGTGGCTGGGTGATAGACACTGGGGAGGGTATGTGCTATGGTGAGCACTGTGAATTGTGTAAGACTGTTGAATCACAGACCTGTACCTCTGAAACAAATAATACATTATATGTTAAAGAAAAAAAAAAAGAAGATAGTAGGAAGGGAAAAATGAAGGGGGGGGATATCGGAGGGGGAGACGAACCATGAGAGACTATGGACTCTGAGAAACAAACTGAGGGTTCTAGAGGGGAGGGGGGTAGGGGGATGGGTTAGCCTGGTGATGGGTATTAAAGAGGGCACATTCTGCATGGAGCACTGGGTGTTATACGCAAATAATGAATCATGGAACACTACATCAAAAACTAATGATGTAATGTATGGTGATTAACATAAAATAATAAAAAAACTACAATGAGATATCCTCTCACACCTGTCAGAATGCATAAAACCAACAACACAAGAAACAGGTGTTGGTGAGGGTGTGGAAAAAGGGGAACCCTCTTGCACTGTTGGTGGGAATGCAAACTTGTGCTGCCACTCTGGAAAACAGTATGGAGGTTCCACAAAAAGTTAAAATAGAACTACCCTATGATTTAGCAATTGCACTACTAGATATTTATCCCCAAAATACAAAAATAGTAGTTCAAAGGGGTACATGCACCCTGAGGTTTGTAGCATAATTATCTATAATAGCACAGGTATCTCTAATTATGGAAAGAACCCAAGTGTCCATCATTTGATGAATGGATAAAGAAGAGGCTGAGTAATATTCCATACATAATGGAATTCCATACATAATGGAATATTACTCGGCCATAAAAAATAATGAAATCATGATATTTGTATCAACATTGATGAAAGTAGAGAGTATAATGCTAAGTGAAATAAGTCAATCAGAGAAATTAAAATACCATATGATCTCACTCATATGTAGAATTTAAGAAACAAAACAAATGAGCAAAGGGGAAAAAAAGAGAGAGAGAGGCAAACCAAGAAACAGACTCTTATTTATAGAGAACAAACTGATGGTTACCAGAGAGGAGATGGGTGGGGGGAAGTGTTAAATAGGTGATAGGGATTAAGGAGTGCCCTTGTTGTGATGCGCAGTGGGTGCCGTATGGAAGTGTTGAATCACTATATTGTACACCTGAGACTAATATTACACTGTATGTTAACTAACTGGAATTTAAGTAATATATATTATACATATATAATTTTATATATATTATATTTATAATAAATATAACATAAAATATATTATGTTCTTTATCCTTTCATCTGTCAATGAACAGTTTGTTTCCATGCCTTGGCTATTATAAATAACATTCCAATGAGCATGGTGGTTCATATATTTTTTTGAATTGGTATTGTGTTCTTTGGTTAAATGCTCAGAAGTGGAATTGCTGGATAGATAATAGTTCTATTTTTCTAACCCTAGCCCTAACTCTATTTTTAATTTTTTGAGGAATATCCATACTGTTTTCCAAAAGGCTTCACCAATTTTCATTCCCAAGAATAGTACACAAGAGTTCCTTTTCCTCCAAGTCCTCGCCAACACTTATTTCTTGTCTTTTTGATAACAGCCATTCTAACAGGTGTGAGGTAATATCTCATGGTTTTGATTTGCTTAAAAACATTTTTAATTTGAATGTACACAAATACAGAAAAGTGAACATATTATAAGTATGCAACTCAGTGACATTCACAAAATGCACACATCTGTGTAGCCACAAATTAGGTCAAGAAATAGAACATTGCCAGTATGCCAGGAGACTTCCTCAGAATAATCAATATCCAATATAAATTAGTTTTCTTGTTTTGAACTTTATATAAATGAAACCCTATATATGTGTGTGCATATATATCTGTTTTGTTTTATCTTCATTCCCAAAATATCATTTTTATGAAATTCATCCTTAATTTTGTGTGCAGCAACAACTCATTCATCCTCATTGCTGTGTAGAATTCCATTGTGTGACTATACCACAATTTATTCATCCATTCTACTGTTGATGGACATTAAGGTTGTTTCCAGTTTGGGAATGTGAGATACAATACTGCTATGAACACTCTTGTATATGTCCTTTGTGGTACATGTGCATAAATTTCTGCTAGGCACATACCTAGGAATAGAATTGCTGGGTCATAGAATATGCATATGGTCAACTTCAGTAGATAATGTCAAATTATTTTCCAAAGTTGCCTTGCCAAGAGATGTCTATTTTTCTTAAGATCCACTCCCCTACTACTTTTTGCCACTACACCCATTACTAGGATCAGATCTCAGCATGTTCCTGATGGGCAAGTACTGAGTCTGACTCAAGAGGAAATAGTTTATACTTGGTCAAAATTTGAAGATTTTGCTGAGTTACATTACCATAAATCTGAGGGAATATATACAGAAATGGATTCTAAGAGTGTTTTACCAAGAAAGATGGAATCTAAGACTGTATCAGGCCAAATTTATTGATACAGGTATACTTACAGAGATTCTGGATTTAATGCATTAGCTTGTGCAGAAGGAAGTAGCTCTAGGAGTTTCAGAAGGAAGTAGCTCTAAGAGTTTAATTGGCTAGTTGGCTAAAATTTAGACTAAATGGTGGCCTACATTTTATGAGGTTAAGATGCTAGAACTTCCATGGCATAATGTAGAGGAAATAATCCAAAGCCTTACAAGGATAGAAATGATGGGGTGATTTCATCATATACAGTCTGTACACTCACCATCACCACTACCACAGCCAACTGTCAGCACTTAACTACAAGAGAAGATGAAAATAAATACCATAATAAGTAATGAGGATAAAGCAATGAACACAATGTTTTAGTCCTCAGGGATCTTTGATGACAGCTAATTCATCAGTGTCCTTAGGAATGAAATAGATGAGCATATTATTAAAATGATACTTGATCTAAATAACAAGAAAGCTCCAGTCTTATAGAAACTTTACTGGAATCAGTAAAATGGAAATTCATGGCCTCTAAGAACCCAGTTCCAAGACCCAAGAAGTTCACAGACAGACCCAGAACTCTGTGATTGAAGGAGAGGCTAGATCCCCTGAGGAAAAACCCTGCAGCATTGCTATAAATATGTACTGTAAATCTTAGCCCAGACTTTCTCCAAAGGGACCTGTGGCCATTCACCATAGTGGCAACACTGGGAAAAAGGAAATATTCAGACCTTTGGGGGATACTAGACACTGTCTCTGAGTTAATGTTAACTTCTGAGGACCCAAATCATTATTCTGATCCATGAGTCTAAATGTGAGCTCATGGTGGTAAAATGGTAAGCAGAGTTTTGACCTATGTTTGAATCACAGTGACTAAATAGGTAGGATAACTCACCCTGTGGCTATTTACCCTAGTTCTTGAATATACAATTGAAGCAGATATATTCAGACAATGACAGAATCTCCACATTTGCTATTTTATCCAAGAAATGAGAGCTATTATTGTAGGAAGAGTTAAGTATTAGCCTCAGGAACTTCACCTTCATACAAGGATAGCAAACCAAAAGCAAAACTTTAATGCTTGTGGAAACTGTAGGAAATAGTAACACTATCAGAGACTTAAAAGAAAGAGGGGTGTTGATACATATCACATTCTCATTTAACTCTCCTGTTTGGACTGTGCTGATATAGGAGGGAACTTGGAGAATGTCTATGAACTCTTATAAACTTTATCAGATGGTAACAGCTGCTTTCTAGATGTGCTGTATTTACTAGAACAAATCAACACACCCCCTGACATCTGGTATGCAGCTATTGACTTAGAAAATGCTTTTGCTTTATATTAAAGTTTGCAAGGATCAAAAGAATCAGTTTAGTTTTACCTGACGGGGCTAACAGTACACCACGACAATCTGGCCTTATGGCTGCAATCTGGCTCTGTGCCATAATATCAAATATGCTAACTATCCTGATGTTCCAAAAAATATTACACTGGTGTTCTACATTGATAGCATTACAATTATTGTACCTGATAAGGGGGAAGTAGCAAGGACTTTAGATTCCTTAGTTAAACATGAGAATCGGAAGATGGAAAACAAACACCATAAAAATTCAGATCATACCATCTCAGTGAAATTTCTGGGGGTCAACTGGTCAGGAGAATTTTTGGATATCTTCTTATAAAGATTACCTGGATATTGTGCCTAACGTGCCAGGAGAAAAGAAGAATACTTAGTTCCATTCCCTTGGAGGGGACAAGCCATCCACCTGGTGGCAGGTTGACTACATAGGGTTGCTTCTGTCAAAGGAGGGGGAAGACATTTGACTTCACTGGAATAGACAGTCACCCTGGGTATGATTCACTCTAATGTTTCTGCTAGCACTACCATGTGTGCACTTGTGGAATGCCTTATTCGCTATCGTGGTATTTTAATGACATTGATTCTGAATAAGAAACCCATTTCACAGCAAAAGAAGTACATAAATGGGCTCATGCCATGGAATTTGTTTTACCATATGCCATATCACCTAGGAACAGCTGGACTGATTGAACAGTGGGCGGGCTGCTGAAGACTCTGTTGTGGCATCAGTTTGAAGATAATATCCTAGGTGGGTGTGGAGTGGCTCCAGTAACCAACTTGCAGAATTTTTGCTTCTTGTCCTGGTAACTTTGAGTTTGCTGGCTTGGAGGTCTTATTTACTAAGGGAGGATTTGTTTTCAGCAGGGAACACAACAGTGGTTCCATTGGATTGGAATTTGAGACTGCCGCCTGCTATTGGATATTTGGAGGTTCTTATGCCACCTGAACCAACAGTCAGGAAAGGAGGTCACTCTACTGGCTGGAGTGATTGATCCTGATCTCCAAGGGAAACTGGGTTTCTGCTAGACAAAGGGGTCAGGGGACTATGGCTGGCACCCAGAAGATTCTCTGGGGTACCTCTATAGTATGTGCCCAATAGTAAAAGTTAATGCGAAACTGTATCAAACAGAAAATAGGTAAGACAAAAAGGGATTCAAACCTTTTAGAAATAAAACTGTGTGTCTCCCCACAAGGTGGCAAAAGCTGGAGCAAGGGTTATTTGAATAGGTAGTGAAGAAAGAATGCTTTAGATATTAACTAGATATTCAGAACCAGAGGCTGTATAAATAGAAATGAGACATTTTCTTACGTGTTTTTGAATGTATGTATATATATACATTATATGTGTATATTTGACTAATTTCTCTTTCTCTGTCCTCTTTCTCATTATTTTATATAAAGATTGTTGTTGGAGGTTAACTTTACAATTTAGTCTTTAGGGAACAGTATTTTCAGATGGGCTATGCCTGAATTTGAGGAGAAATCAACATGGTCCAGAGATGTATACAATGACTATTGGAATTTTGTCACTCCTCATTTTGGAGAGACTATGACAGTGTCTTGTTTGTATGGAGGATAATTACATATTGTTAACCAAATACAAAGGGTTATTTTGTTGGTATATGGAAATGAAAATACATGTGGAAGGGTGTGTATGGATGCTTACTAGCCAAATGAGTTGACTATGCTGGTTATTAAGGAATTTTTTCTTAAGATTCAAGCCCACATTCTGTATTTTGCTTTGTGATATTGGAGTGCATGTTAAGCAAACCACATTTATGTTTTGCCTGCTGGCTCCCTGGTAGGCTTTGCCAATAGGGAGTGCTTGAGCAGCATAAATTCCTGCCTATAATGGCAGCTGAATCCAGTTTGCAGTTTTCCCAATGTTTCCAGAACATTGCACCCCCTCAGACATTGCACCCCTTCAGACACCCCACCACCAGCCAGAAGTGTCTCCTCCTCAGAAGTCTTCCACTGGGGACCCTCCTCTGTAATCAGAGATAGGAGCGTATGCAGACCTGTGCCCCCACTCAGAGATCTGAGTTTCATATCTGCAGGATGTCTCCTCCTCACTTCTAGGACTTAGTGATTGCAAAATTTCTCTGTGTTTCCTAGCCCTAGGGGTGGTAGCTGCTTCCTGCCATTGTGATATCTATGATGACTTATTATTCTCTTTTTGCTTTTTTATTTGTCCAATGCTTGGTCAACAATTCTTTATATTAATTTCCTTATGACAAAACAATTTGTGGTTTCTGATAAAATAGTAATGTGGTTTCTGTCTCCTGACTGGACCCTGATTGATACAAGCAATTTATAGGCATACCAGCAGTGTAAAAACGTACCCTTTGTTCCATAAGCCAGACAACAGAATTATTAGTCAATGTTAGATTGGGTTTTTTTGTTTTGTTTTTTAAATTTTATTGTTATGTTAATCACCATACATGACATCATTAGTTTTTGATGTAGTGTTCCATGATTCATTGTTTGTGCATAACACCCAGTGCTCCATGCAGAACGTGCCCTCTTTAATACCCATCACCAGGCTAACCCATCCTCCCACCCCCCTCCCCTCTAGAACCCTCAGTTTGTTTTTCACAGTCCATCGTCTCTCATGGTTCGTCTCTCCAGAATCGATCCTAGGTCATAAATCAGGTCTCAACTGGTACCAGAAGATTGGGATCATTCCCTGCCTATTTTCAGACCACAATGCTTTGAAACTAGAACTCAATCACAAGGGGAAAGTTAGAAAGAACTCAAATACATGGAGGCTAAAGAGCATCCTACTAAAGAATGAATGGGTCAACCAGGAAATTAAAGAAGAATTAAAAAAAATTCATGGAAACCAATGAAAATGAAAACACAACTGTTCAAAATCTTTGGGATGCAGCAAACGCAGTCCTAAGAGGAAAGTATATAGCAATACAAGCCTTTCTCAAGCAACAAGAAAGGTCTCAAGTACACAACCTAACCCTACACCTGAAGGAGCTGGAGAAAGAACAGCACATAAAGCCTAAACCCAGCAGGAGAAGAGAAATAATAAAGATCAGAGCAGAAATCAATGAAATAGAAACCAAAAGAACAGTAGAACAGATCAACGAAACTAGGA
Organism: Mirounga angustirostris; assembly: GCF_029215605.1. Lineage (NCBI taxonomy): Eukaryota > Metazoa > Chordata > Mammalia > Carnivora > Phocidae > Mirounga > Mirounga angustirostris. Next base: position 127,067,481 of record NW_026991719.1, read on the forward strand.
GCTGGTTCTTTGAAAGAATTAACAAGATTGATAAACCCCTGGTTTATCAATGAAAAGAGAAATGACCCAAATCAACAAAATCATGAATGAAAGAGGAGAGATCACAACCAACACCAAAGATTGTTTTTTTAATCTTAGCCTTTTTTGTGAGTGTGTAAGGTATTTCATTGTGTTTTAATTTAAAATTTCCAGATGATTTATAACATCAGGACATCTTTTTATATTTTTTATTGGCCATTTGATAACCCCTTTTAGGGCAATGTGTGACTTTTTCCTTGAGTACAGTTGGCACACAATGTTACATTAGTTTCAGGTATACAACATGGTGATTCAACATCTCTCTCTGTAATGCTATGCTCACCACAAGTGTAGCTACCATGGGTCACCATACAGTGCTGTTACAATATCATTGACTATATTCCCTGTGCTGTGCCTTTCGTTCCCATGACATATTCATTACGTTACTGGAAGCCAATATCTCTCACTCCCCTTCACTCCTTTTTGCCCATCTCCCACCCCCTCCCCTCTAGCAACCATCAATTTGTTCCCTGTATTTATAGGTATGATTCTGCTTTTTGTTTGTTTATTCATTTGTTTTGGTTTTTAGATTCCACATATAAATGAAACCATATGGTATTTGTCTTTCTCTGATTTATTTCACTTAGCATAATACCATTAGGTCCATCCATGTTGTCACAAATGGCAAGATCTTATCCTGTATAATGGCTGAGTAAATTTCCATTATATATATATATGTGTGTGTGTGTGTGTGTGTGTGTGTGTGTTCATCTATGGATGAACACTTGGGTTGCTTCTGTATCTTGGCTATTGTAAATAATGGTGCAATAAACATAGAGGTGCATATTTCTTTTTTTTTCTCTTTATTTCTTCAAGTTTTTATCTGTTCTTATCAGTTTAAGTTTTATTTAAATTACAGTTAGTTAACATACAGTGTAATATTAGTTTCAGGTGTACAATTTAGTGATTCAACACATACAATACCTGGTGTTCATCACAACAAGTGTGAAGTGCATATTTCTTTTTGAACTAATGATTTTGGGTACATTTGGGTAAATATCGAGTAGTGGAATTATTGGATCACATGGTATTTCCATTTTTAATTTTATGAAGAACCTCCATACTATTTTCCACAGTGGCTGTATTAATTTACATTCCCATCAGTAATGCACGAGGGTTCCTTTTTCTCCACATTCTCACCAACACTTGTTCTTTCTTTCTTTCTTTCTTTCTTTCTTTCTTTCTTTCTTTCTTTCTTTCTTTCTTTCTTTCTTTCTTTCTTTTTTATTATTTTTAGCCACTCTGACAGGTATAAGGTGATATTTCCTTGTGGTTTGATTTGCATTCCCTGATGATGAATAATGTTGAACATTTTTTCATGTTGGCCATCTGGATGTCTTCTTTGGAAAAATGTCCCCTGCCCTTTTTTAAATTGGATTATTTGGGGTTTTTTTGATGTTGAACTGTGTAAGTTCTTTATATATTTTGGATATTAACCCCTTATTGGATATATCCTTTGCAAATATCTTATTCCATTCAGTAGGTTGTTTTGTTGATGATTTTCTTTGCTGTGCAAAAGATTTTATTTTGGTGTAGTCCCAATAGTTTATTTTTGCCTTTGTTTCCCTTGCTTAGGGGACATTTCTAGAAACATGTTGCTACAGCTGATGTCAGAGAAATCACTGCCTATGTTCTCTTCTAGGATTTTTATGGTTTCAGGTCTTACATCTAGGTCTTCAACCCATTTTTAGTTTATTTTTATGTATGGTGTAAGAAAGTGGTCCACTTTCATTCTTTTGCATGTTACAGTCCAGTTTTCCCTACACCATTTGTTGAAGAGAGTATTTGCCATTGCATATTCTTGCTTCCTTTGTTGAATATTAGTTGACTATATAATTGTGAGTTTATTTTTGGGCTCTCTATTCTTTTTTTTTTTTTTTAACATTTTCTATTTATTTTTTCATTTTATTTATTTTTTATTTTATTTAAATTCAATTAGCCACCATATAGTACATCATTAGTTTTTGGTGTAGTGTTCAATAATTCATTAGTTGCATATAACACCCAGTGCTCATCACCTCACATGCCCTCCTTAATGCCCACCACCCAGTTACCTCATCTCCCCACCGACCCCCTTTTCTACAATCCTCAGTTTGTTTCCCAGAGCCAAGAGTCTCTCATGGTTTGTCTCCCTCTCTGATTTCTTCCCAAGTTTCCCTTCCTTCCCCTATGATCCTCTATGCTATTTCTTATATTCCACATATGAGTGAAACCATATAATTGTCTTTCTCTGATTGACTTATTTCACTTAGCATAATACCCTCCAGTTCCATCCATGTCAATGTAAATGTTAGGTATTCATCCTTTCTGATGGCTGAGTAATATTCCATTGTATATATGAACCACATCTTCTTTATCCATTCATCTGTTGAAGTACATCTCATCTCCTTCCACAGTTTGGCTATAGTGGACATTGCTGCTATGAACATTGGGGTTCAGGTGCCCCTTCTTTTCACTTCATCTGTATCTTTGGGGTAAATACCCACTAGTGCAATTGCTGGGTCATGGGGTAGCTCTATTTTTAACTTCTTGAGGAACCTCCATATTGTTTTCCAGAGTGGTTGTACCAGCTTACATTCCCACCAACAGTGTAAGAGCATTCCCTTTTCTCTGCATCCTTGCCAACATTTGTTGTTCCCTGTCTTGTTAATTTTGGCCATTCTAACTGGTGTAAGGTGGTATCTCATTATGGTTTTGATTTGTATTTCCCTGATGACAATGTGGAGCATTTTTTCGTGTGTCTGTTGGCCATTTTATGTCCTCTGTGGAGAAATGTCTGTTCATGTCTTCTGCCCATTTCTTGACTGGATTATTCATTTTTTGGGTGTTGAGTTTGATAAGTTCTTTAAAGATCTTGGATACCAGCCCTTTATCTGATATGTCATTTGCAAATATCTTCTCCCATTCCGTAGGTTGCCATTTAGCTTCCTTTGCTGTACAGAAGCTTTTTATCTTGATGAAGTCCCAATAGTTCATATTTACTTTTGTTTTCCTTGCATTTAGAGACGTGTCTTGCAAGAAGTTGCTGCAGCCAAGGTTGAAGAGGTTACTGCCTGTGTTCTCTTCAAGGATTTTAATGGATTCCTGTCTTCACATTTAGGTCTTTCATCCATTTTGAGTTTATCTCCTTGTATGGTGTAAGAGAATGGTCCAGTTTCATTCTTCATGTGGCTGTCCAGGTTTCCCAGCACCATTTGGTGAAGAGACTGTCTTTTTTCCATTGGATATTCTTTCCTGCTTTTTTGAAGGTTAGTTGACCATAGAGTTGAAGGTCCTTTTCTGGGCTCTCTATTCTGTTTCATAGATCTATGTGTCTGTTTTTGTGCCAATACTATGCTGTTTTGATTACTACAACTTTGTAGTATACCTTGAAATCCGGGATGGTGATACCTCCAGCTTTGTTCTTTCTCAAGATTACTTTGGCTATTTGGAATCTTTTGTGGCTCCATACAAATTTGGTACTATTCATTCTAGTTCTGTGGAAAATGCTGTTGGTATTTTAACAGGAATTGCATTGAATCTGTAGATTGCTTTGTGGATATGGACATTTTAACAATATTAATTCTTCTAGTCCATGAGATTGGTGTATCTTTCCATTTGTTTTTGTGGTCTTCAATTTCTTTATCAATGTTTTATTGTTTTCAGAGTGCAGGTCTTTCACCTCCTCAGTAAAATTTGTTCCTAGATACTTTATTATTTTTGGTGTAAATTGTAAATGTAAATTATTTTCTTAATTTCTCTTTCTGCTACTTCATTATTGGTGTTTGAAAATGAAATCAATTTCTGGGTATTAATTTTGTATCCTGCAACTATACTGAATTCATTTACTACTTTTAATAATTTTTGGTAGAGTCTTTAGGGTTTTCTATATATAGTATCATGTCATCTGCAAATAGTGACAGTTTAACTTTTTCCTCTCCAATATGGATGCCTCATTTCTTTTTGTTGTCTGATTACTGTGGCTAGGACTTCCAGTACTATGTTGAATAAAAGTGGTGAGTGTGGACATCCTTGTCTTGTTCCTGATTTTAGAGGAAAAGCTCTCAGTTTCACCATTGACTATGATATTAGCTGTGGGTTTTTCATATATGGCCTTTATTATGTTGAGGTATGTTCCTTCTAAACCCATTTTGTTGGGAGTTTTATCATAATGGATGTTGAGTTTTGTCAAATGCTTGTTCTGCAATGTATTGTGATAATGATATGATTTTTATCCTTCATTTTGTTGATGTGGTGTATCATGCTGATTGATTTGCGAATGTTGGACTATCCTTATATCTTAGGAATAAATCCCGGAATGTCTGACTTTCTATTGGGTTGCTTTGTTTACTCTTATTATTATAATCCTTCATATATTCTAGATATGAACACTTTTCTATTGCACATGCAGTAAAAATCTACAATCACTTTGTGACTTGGCTTTCATTCTCTCAATGGTATTTTGAATGGATAAACATAATTTGTTAATTTTAATGCAATACAATTTTACAATCCTATACTTTTTATGTACTAAGAATTCATGGTCATGATGGTCCTCCCTTATATTCTGGAAACCTTATTGTTTTGTCTTTTATTCTTATATATACAACCTACCTATAATTGGGGCTTTTTGTTTTTTCGTTTGCTTATTTTGTACGGTAAGAGGTAGGGCATCATTTTGTTTTTTTCCAAGTGGATATCCCATTGATCCAGCACTATTTATTGAAAAACCCACCCTTTCCGTACTCTTGTGCAATGCCACCTTTGCAATAAATTCAGTATCTAAATATGCATGGGTCTGTTTCTGGACTCTCCATTCCATTCCAATGGACTATTTGTCTATTTGTGTACCAATACCCAAAGTCCTAATTAAACTGGTTTTATAATCTTTCTTGCTAGAGCATAGTCCACCTTGTTCTCTTTCAAAGATGTCTTGGCCTTGTGCATTTCTATATAAACAATCAGGTTGTCAAATCTCACAAAATAAACTTGTGGAGATTTTGGTTGAGATTAAATTCTATCTGTATATCAATCTGGAGGGAACTAACATTATTTCATATTGTCTTCTATATCATCAATATGATAGTGCTGGTTATCTTCTAATTACTCATCCAAACCCATCATTCTATTTCATCCTGCCCACTGTTCTAAGCATATAGACTATGTTAATGGAATTCCTTGCCCTCTGGCTTCTGGTTAGGTTTGGCCAATGGGGTACCCCAGAAGGAGATCACAATGAGAGGGGAGGGTGAGGTCAGAGTATTTATTCCACTGAGTCTCTCCTTGAAAGGTTGTCTTGGCCTGGCCTCAACTGAAATTATTGCTTATTTTAAGGCATTTATCTCTACAGGACTTATCTTTTTGGATTCTAATAACTGTTTCCTCTCCTTGTCCCTCCTGGACTAGGCTTGGTAACCACAACCCCACTGTTATTAGCCCTAGGTCCTATGGTATCCTTGTGGTTCCCCTGTGATATACTATACCTTTGTAAATAGTTACTTTTGTAAATACCCTTTCCCCATTTATTCTAATTGAATAATCTCTTTCCTATGGGAATCCTAACTAATGCAACGGTATAGCCTTCTATTTATTCAGATCATCTTGGATTTCTCTAAATAATGCTTTAAATTTCTGTGTAGAGCTCTTGCATATCCTTAATTTGATTTATTCATACATATTTGATAACCTTTGATTCTATTGTCAATGATATGTTTTTAACATTGCATTTTAACTTTTTTCTCCTAGTATATAGAAAAACAAGTGATATTTATCTTGATTTTAATAATTATATTTTTAAAAATATTTTGTTTATTTATATATTTAGAGAGAGTGTGAACAGGAGGAGGGGGAGGGGAAGAGGGAGAAACAATCCCAAGCAGATTCCATGCTGAGTGTGGAGCCTGATATGGGGTTTGATCTCATGACCCTGAGATCATGACCTGAGCCAAAATCAAGAGTTGGAGGCTTAACCGACTGAGCCAGCCAGGTACCCCATTATCTTTTTAATTCTAATAATTTTTAATTAATTTGGAGTTCAATGTACACAATATAGTTAAAATAATGACACTTTTATTTCTTAATTTTCAATCCTTCTGTATTTTATTACTATTTCTTACTTTATTTAATTAAATACAATTTTGAATAGGAGTGCTGGTAGCATGCATTTTTGTCTCACTTCCAACCTTAGGAAGAATGCTTCCAGTATTTCACCATTGAGTATAATATGCAGTACATGTTTTTGTGGCTACCTTTTATCAGATTAAGGCAGTTCCCTTCTATTCCTAGTTTGGCAATGTTTCTAAAAATTATTATTATTATTATTTTTAAAGATTTTATTTATTTATTCATAAGAGACAGAGAGAGAGAGAGGCAGAGGGAGAAGCAGGCTCCCAAGCAGCAGGGAGCCCAATGTGGGACTCAATCCCAGGACCCTGGGATCATGACCTGAGCCGAAGGCAGACGCTTAACCATCTGAGCCACCCAGGTGCCCTCTAAAAATTATTATTATGAATAAATGTTAAACTTTGTGAAATTCTTGGTCTGCATATATTAAGATGATGATTATTCAGTTAATGTTGCAAATATACTGATTTTCCTTTTTAATTTTTAATTTGAGTGTAGTTGACACATAATATTACATTAATCTCAGGTGTACAACATAGTGATTCAACATCTTCATATGCTATGCTATGCTCACCACAAGTGCAGCCACAATCCATCCCCACACAACCCTCTTACAATATCATTGATTGATTTTCAAATGTTAAGCCAACCTGGCATTCCTGGAATAAACCCCATTTGTTAATGATATATTATACTTTTTGTGTATTGCTGGTTTGGGGAGCTAATATTTTCCTTAGTACTTTTGCATCTATGTTTATGCATAAGACTAGTCTGCAATTTACTTCTTTGATAATGCCATTGTAAGATTTTTAATCAATATTGGGCTGGTCTCAAGAAACAAATTGGAATGTTTTTCCTATTTATCTATTCTCTGAGAAAGTTTCAGTAATTTTGGTGGATTTTTTCCCCCTTTAAATGTATGTAGAATTATCAGTAAAGCCACCCAACCTGGAATTTTCTTTGTAGGAAGAAAATTATTTACAGCTTCAATTTCTTTAATGACTCTAGGACAACTGAGATTTTTAAAAAATTTATTTTTGTGAAAATGTGGTAAATTCTATTTTTTTCCAGGAATTTGTCTTCTTTACTTATCTAAAATTTCTACTTTATGGACATAAAGTTATTCATAATATCCTCATGATTATTTTAATATCTATAGGATCTATAGTGTTGTCCCCCTTCTATTCTTATTACTGATTATTTGTACCTTCTCTTTTTCTTCTTTATTGTTCTTTCCAGTATTTTATCAATTTTATTACATTCAAAAGTAAAACCTATTGTTTTTATTGATCTTTTTAATTTGTTTTCTATTTTATTAATTTATTGTATTTATATTTTCTTTACTCCCACCTACTTTTAGGGGGCTTAATTTACTGTTATTTGTCAAATTTCTTGAGATGGGGGAACAGGTCACTGCTTTTAAGTCTTACTTCTAATAATGCATTTAAGATTATAAATTTCCCTATACACCAATACTGAAGCAGCAGAAAAAGAAATCAAATAATAGATTCCATTTACAATTGCACCAAAAACAATAAGATCCTTAGGAATAAACCCAAACAAAAAGGTAAAAGATCTGTACTCTGAAAACTATAGAACACTTATGAAATAAATTGAAGAGAACACAAAGAAATGGAAAAACATTCCATGCTCACAGATCAGAAGAACAAATATTGTTAAAATGTCTATACTACCCAAACATTTAATGCAATCCCTATCAAAATACTACCAGAGCTTTTCACAGTGCTAGAACAAACCATCCCAAAATTTGTATGGAACTACAAAAGACCCTGAACAGATAAAGCAATCTTGAAAAAGAAAAGCAAAGCTGGAGGCATCAGGATTCTGGACTTCAAGCTATATTACAGAGCTTATAGTCATCAAGACAGTATGGCACTGGCACAAAAACAGACACATAGATCGATGGAACATAATAGACAACGCGGAAATGGATCCACAACTTTATGGTCAACTAATCTTTGACAGAGGATGAAAGAATATCCAGTGGAAAAAAGGACAGTCCCTTCAACAAATGGTGTTGGGAAAACTGGGCAGCAACATGCAAAAGAATGAAACTAGATCACTTTCTTACACCATACACAAAAATAAATTCGAAATGGATGAAAGACCTAAATGTGAGACAAGAAACCATTAAAATCCTAGAGACAACACAGGCAGCAACCACTTTGACCTTGGCTATAGCAACTTCTTACTAGAAATGTCACCAGAGGCAAGGGAAACAAAAGCAAAAATGAACTATTGGGACTTCAGCAAGATAAAAAGCTTCCACACAGTGAAGGAAACAATCAACAAAAATTAAAGGCAACCTATGGAATGGGAGAAGATATTTGCAAGTGACATATCTGATTAAAAAGTTAGTATCCAAAATCTATAAAGAATTTATCAAACTCAACAGCCAAGAAACAAATTATCCAGTTAAGAAATGGGCAGAAGACATGAATAGACATTTTCCCAAAGAAGACATCCAGATGGCTAACATGAAAAGATGCTCAACATCACTCAGCATCAGGGAAATAGAAATCAAAGTCATGATGAGATATCACCTCACAACTGTCAGGATGGCTAAAATTAATAACACAGGAAAGAACAGATGTTGGTGAGGATGGGGAGAAAGGGGAGCCCTCTTACACTTGTTGGCTGGGAATGCAAGCTGGTGCAGCCACTGTACAAAACAGTACGGAGGTTCCTCAAAACATCAGTTTAGATATAATGTATTTTTATTATCTCTTAGTTAAATATACTTCCTAATTCCCATTATTTATCTTTTGATCCTTGAGTTACTTTTGAAGCTTCTTGTTTAATTTTTAAAATATGTGGGGTTTGGGCCTTATTGTTTGTTTTTGATTCTGAACTCAATTGATTTATGACCAATTATATAATCAACTTTTATAAATATTTCATATGTATCAGACAAGTATATGTGTTCTGCAGTAGTTAGATTGTGTTTATTATGTGTCAATTCGGCCAAGTTTGTTAATCAATGCTGGTAATATTGTATACTTGTGTGGCAGCCATGGTAGTGTGCCACTTAGTATTCCCTTTAGAAAAGTATCTGCTACAAGAAATACACTTAGCTGGTGGCTCAGTCATTAAGCGTCTGCCTTCGGCTCAGGTCATGATCCCAGGGTCCTGGGATTGAGCCCCGCATCGGGCTGCCCACTCAGCGGGAGCCTGCTTCTCCCTCTCCCACTCCCCCTGCTTGTGTTCCCTCTCTCGCTGTGTCTCTCTCTGTCGAATAAATAAATAAAATCTTAAAAAAAAAAAAAAAAGAAATACACTTAGCTGAAAGACCGCAGCTGCAGCAGTTTGGGTATCTGACACACTATTTGATGGAAGGCCATACTTTCCCTGGGCAGTTACCAACCAATAACTGAACACTATGAGGATACTAGAGCCTATTTCTACCCAATGCAATACTCTTCTAAAGGCAAATTTTGCTCTTAAGCTTCCATTTGGATTGACCAGGACTTTATTACAGCCTAAGGATCTTCCTTTCCAATCCTCCTTCCATCCCTCCTCCTTTCACAGGTGTCACATTCAGATCTCAGTCTGAAGACTCTTCCTATTCTTGCCCCTGTCTCTCTATGACTTTCACAGATGTTGCCCCCTTTAAAGATATCATCTGGTTATTTACTTTCTCTTTGTACCACTTGTTCTATTTTCTTTGTTCTTTCTTCTTTTATTAATACAACATTCTTTTATTATTGCACTTTTCCTTTTTGCTAGAAGTTATATACTCTTTTACTAAAATTTTCTATTTTTCTTCTAAATCTCTCAATAACATAAATTCTTGATTTACCAAAGTATAATATAAATTGGTACTTTTAGCTGTTCCCAGACAATGCAATGTTCTCAGATTATACCATTTACTCCTTTCCAACTTATATGCTATTTTGTGATGTAGTTTAATTTTACATATATTTGAAACTCCATAACTTATTGTAACTATTGTTTATTCAATCAACATTTGCTTAGATTACTCATGCCTTTACCATTTTTTGTCATCCTTTCCTTTCTGTATCCATTTTTGGATCATTTTCCTTCTACTAAAGAAAACAAAGAGCACCCATTTTGTACTTCTTTTAGTGGTGTATCTACTATGGAAAAGTTATGTTAGATTTTTTGAGACTAAAGTTATTTTCATTTCACCTTCCTTTTTAGAGAACAAAATTTCCATATTTAGAATTCTAAATTAATACTTGTTGAAGATGGTATTCCATTGTCTTCTGGCTTCCATTGTTCCTGTTAAGAAGTCAACTTGAATTCTAGATTTTGTTGTTACATAGGAAGTATTTTGGGTTTTTAGCAACTTTACTATTGTATGTCTAGTTTATTTTTAATTTATTCTACTCAGGATTTATATAATTTCTTGAATTTCTACCTGGATTTCCTTCTTCAGTTTTAGAAAAGTCTCAGCCATTATTTCTTCAAATGTTCTTCTGCCTCATTCTCTTTTTTCCTCTCCTACTGAATCACCAATTTAATATATGGTATACTTTCTCACTGCTCCCCTGCTGCCTCCCTTTTGGCACAATACTTGACAACTAGTCTATTTTTTATTTCTATAATTTCCTCATTTAAAGAATGTTATGTAAATGGAATTATATCACATGTAGCCTTTTTTGGATTAGCTTTTTTCACTCAGCATAATTTCTTTAAGATTAATCCAACTTTTTGCATGTATCAATAGTTTGTTACTTTTTATTGCTGAGTAATATTTCATGATATGGATGAACCATTAACCACCCATTGAAGGACACCTGGACTGATTATAGTTTGGGGCTATTACAAATTAAGATGCTATGAACACTCATATGCAGGTTTTTGCAGGAACATAAGTTTTCATTGCTCTGGAATAAATCCTCAAGAGTGCAATTTCTGGGGCATGTGATAATTCCATGTCAGTTTTTAGAAAAAGGAACACCAAACTTTTCTGTAGAAGGTGTACCATTTTACGTTCCCATCAGCAAAGTATCAGTGATCAGGTTTCTCTGCATGCTAACCAGCATTGATGTTATCACATTTTTAACTTTACACATTCTCATAAATTAATAGGACTATATCATTTTACTTTTAATTTGCTGTTCCCTAAAGGCTAATTGTGCATGTTCTCTTTTCATGACCTTATTTTCCATTATATCCATCCATCTTTGATGAAATGTCAGTTCATGTCTTTTGTCCATTTTCTGTTAAAGTGTTCTTTATGTAGTCTAGATACTAGTTCTTTGTTGGATACATGATTTTCAAATATTTTAGCCTAGTCTGTTGCTTGTCCTTTCATCTTTTTTTTTTAAAGATTTTATTTATTTACTTGACAGTGAGAGACACAGCGAGAGAGGGAACACAAGCAGGGGGAGTGGGAGAGGGAGAAGCAGGCTTCCTGCGGAGGTGAGAAGGGAGGTGGAGTAGGGAGCCCAATGCAGGGCTTGATCCCAGGACCCTGGAATAATGACCTGAGCCGAAGGCAGATGCTTAATGACTGAGCCACCCAGGCACCCCTTGTCCTTTCATCTTTATAACAGGCTCTTCACAGAGCAAAAGTTTTTAATTTTGACAAGATCCAATTTATCTGATTTTGTTGTTGTCATTGTTACTTGTATTTTTGGTGCCATATCTAAGAAACCATTGCCTAACCCAAGGCCATAAAGATTTACTTCTATGTTTTCTTCAAATATTTGCATAGTTTAGCTCTTACATTTAGGTTTTTGACCCATTTTGAGTTAAATTTTATATGTGGTGTTAGGCAAGAGTTCAATTTCATTCTTTTGCATGTAGATATCCAGTTTTCCCAGAACATTTGTTAAAGAGACTGTTCTTTTTCCCATTGAATGGTCTTGACACCTTTGTAGAAAATCAATTGTACATAGATGTTTGGGTTTATTACTGGATTCCCAAATCCATTCCATTACTTTACAGATTCCATCACATATTCTTATGCAAGTACCACAATGTTTTGAATACTATAGTGGTATGGTCTGAATGATTGTGTTCCCCCAAAATTCATATGTTGAAATCCTAACCACCAAGATAAGCTATTAGGAAATGGGACTTTTGGGAGGTTATTAGGTCATGAGGTCAGAACCTTCATGAATGCGATTAGTGCCCTTAAAAAAGAGGTTCCAGAGAAATCCTTTGCCCCCTTCTGACATGTGAAGACACAGCAAAAAGATGGTTATGTATGAACTTGAAAGCTTTCACCAAACACCAAATCTGCCAGTGCCATGATCTTGGACTTTTCAGCTTCTGGAACTGTGAGAAATAAATGTGCATTGTTTATAAGTCACCTAGTCTATGATATTTTTTATAACAGCCCCCCAAAGCTAAGACATGCAGGTTTGTAGTAAGTTTGAAATAAGGAAGTGTGAGTACTCCAAATTTGTTTTTACTTTTCAAAGTTATTTTGGCTATTCAGACTCCCTTGCAATTCTATATGCATTTTAAGGTTGGCATTTCCATTTCTTCCCAAAAGGCCACTGGACATTGATGGAGGTTGCATTGAATCTGTAGATCACTTTGTGGAATGTTGCCATTTTAACAATGTTAAATCTTCCTATCCATAAACATGAAAAATCTTTGCATTTATTTAGGTCTTCTTTAATACTAACTTTGAGTGTAGTTTGCTATTCTTTTTCTAGCTGTTAAGGTGAAAATTAGGCAATGTATTTGAGATTTTTATGCTTTTTAAAATATGGGCATTTAAAGCTATAAGTTTTCCTCTAAGAACTGCTTTTTGCTGCATCCTATAGGTTTTGGTATGTTGTGTTTCTGTTTCATTCATCACAAAGCATTTTCTAATGTCCCCTGTGATTTCATCTCTGATCTACTGATTGTTTAAGAATGTGTTGTATAATGTTAGTATATTTGTGAGTTTCCCAACTTTCCTCCTATTACTAATGTCTGGTTTCATTCTTCTTTTTCTACTTCTTTGAAGTGTAATTTTAGGTCATTTATTTGAGATACTTCTTATTTAATGTATGCATTTATTACTATAAACTTTGGTCTTATTATTGCTTTTGCAGAATTCTATAAATTTTGGTGTGTTGTGTTTTCATTTTCATTTCTCTCAAGGTATTTTCTAATTCCCCATTTGATTTCCTCTTTGGTTCATTGGTTGTTCAAGAGTGTGTTATTTAGTTTCTACATATTTGTGAATTTTACAATTTTCCTTCTCTTACTTATTTCTAGGCTTATTCCATTTTGGTTTGAAAAGATACTTTATATGATTTAATTTTTCTACAATTTATGACTTGTTTTGTGACCTACCATGTGATTTACTCTGGAGAATGTTCCCTTTACACTTGAAAAAATATATACTCTGCTGTGGGGTAAAAAGTTCTGTATTGTCTGTTAGGTCCATGTGGTCTATAGCATTATTTAGGTATGATGTTTATTTAATACTTTTATGTCTTGATAGTCTATCAATTACTGAAAGGGAGTATCGAAGTCTCCTACTATTATCATATTGGTGGCCATTTCTCCTTTCACTTCTGTCAATGTTTGCTTTATATATTTGGATACTCTGATGTTTGGTGCATATATATTTTGGTTTTTCTTTCTAATAAATGGACCTTTTAATCATTATATAATGTTCTTCTTTTTCTCTTGTGACAGTTTCTGATTTAAAGTCTATTTTGTTAATATAAATATAGCCACCCCTGCTTTCTCTTGTTCATCATTTGCATGGAATATTTTTTCCTATCCCTTTATATTCAGCCTATACACATCCTTAAAGTTAAAGTGAGTCTCTTATAGAAACATATAGTTGGGTCTCTTTATTTAAATCCATTCAGCTACTTTTTGTCTGACTGGGGATTTGATCCATTTATATTTAAGCAATTATTGATAAGCATGATTTACTATTACCATTTTCTTAATTGTTTTTGTCTTCTTTTAGTTCTTTTGTCCCTCCTTTCTTTCTTGCTGTCTTCCTTTGTGTTTGTTGATTTTTGTATCAATATTTCATTATTATCTCTTTTGTGTATCTAATATAGGTACTTTCATGCACCCCAAAGGTGCTGTTGTGCAGTGCCCAGCTGCATGCCCCCAGCCACCTTCAATGTCACACCCAGGCCCACCTACCCTTGCACTCCCAGGAGCCCCAGCATGAGGCCCCCAGCTGCCACAGTGCTTTAAGGGATCTGCCATAGGACTAGTGGCCCAGACCAAATTTTGCTAATACTGCTGCCCAGCTCCCAAGTTCCCCAGTGGGCATGTCCTCTTAGAGCTGGCCTGCCTGGGTCCCACTAACACCACAGAGAGCAAGCACAGCCCACAACAGGCAGAGAATCAGTGCAGACAGAGTGACACTGAGTCAGTGGCTCAGACACAATGGCAGGACATAAGCAACACACATAAGATACTCTCCTAAATTACCAGATTCTGGTGAATAGGGGAAACTGCAGAGCAGGGCACTCCAGGACTTCTTCATAAAGTCACTACTTTCTTTATTTTAATTTAAATTCCAGTTAGTTAACATAAAGTGTAATATTGGTTTTAGGTATACAGTATAGTGTGATTCAGCACTTCCATACATCAGCTGGTGCTCATCACAACAAGTGCACTCTTTAATCCCATCACCTATTTAACTCATCCCCCTCCCACCTCCCCTCTGGTAACCATCAGTGTGTACCCTATAGCTAAGAGTCTGTTTCATGGTTTGCTTCTCTGTTTCTCTTTTTTCCCTCCCATTTGCTCCTTTGTTTTGTTTCTTAAATTCCACATATGAGAGAAATCATATGGTATTTGTCTTTCTCTGACAGACTTATTTCACTTAGCATAATACTCTCTAGCTCCATCCATGTCATTGCAAATGGCAAGATTTCATCCTTTTTGATGGCTGGGTAATATTCTGTTGTATATATACCACATCTTCTTTATCCATTCATCAGTCAATGGACATTTGGGCTGTTTCCATAATCTGGCTATTGTAGATAATGCTGCTGTAAACACTGGGGGTGCATATATTCTTTTGAATTACTGTTTTTTATTCTATGTGTAAATACCTAGTAGTGCAGTTGCTGGATCATAGGGTAGTTCTATTTTTAACTTTTTGAGGAACCTGCATACTGTTTTCCACAGGGGCTGCACCAGTTTGCATTCCCACCAACAGTTTACCCTTTTTCCATATCCTCACCAACACCTGTTTCTTGTGTTGTTGATTTTAACCATTCTGACAGGTGTGAGAGGATATCTCATTATAGTTTTGATTTGTATTTCCCTGATGATGAGTGATGTTGAGCATCTTTTCATGTGTCTGTTGGCCATCTGGATGTCTTCTTTGGAAAAATGTCTATTCATGTCTTCTGCCCAGTTTTTAACTAAATTATTTGTTTTTTTGGGTGTTGAGTTGTACAAGTTCTTTATATATTTTGGACACTAACCCTTTATCAGATACATCATTTACAGATATTTTCTCCCATACTGTAAGCTGCCTTTTAGTTTTGTTGGTTGTTACCTTTTTTGTACAGCTTTTTATCTTGATGAAGTCCCAATAATTTATTTTTTACTTTTGTTTCCCTTGCCTCAGGAGATATATCTAGAAAGAAGTTTCTATGGCCAATGTCAAAGAGGTTACTGGCTGTGTTCTTCTCTAGGATTTTTTATGGTTTCAGGTCTCCATTAAGGTCATAAAGTCACTACTTTCAAGAGCAGAAGACACAGCTGACTTTCTTAACACAGAGAAACAGACACAGAGAGGCAGACAAAATTAGAAGACAGACAAATTTATCCCAAATGAAAGAACAAGACAAGGCCATGGCCAGAGATCTAAGCAAAACAGATATAAGTAACATGCCTGATACAGAATTTAAAGCAATGATCATAAGAATATCCACTGCACTTGAGAAAAGAGTGGAAGACATGAGGGAAACTCTTAACACAGGGGTAAGAAATAACATAGCAGAGAAGGGGTTCCATAAACGAAAGGAGAAACACACTTGATGGAATGAACAGCAGGCTAGAAGAAGCAGAGGAATGAATTATTGACCTAGAAGACAGAGTAATGGAAAGCAATCAAGCTGAGCAAAAGAGAGAACAAAGAACTATGCAAAATGAGGATAGACTTAGAGAACTCAGTGACTCCATCAAATGTAATAACATTAGTATTATAGGAGCCTATGTAGAAAACGAGAGAGAAAATGGGGCAGAAATTTATTTGAAGAAATAAGAGCTGAAAATTTCCCTAATCTGTGGAGGGAAACAGATATCCAGATCCAGGAGGCACAGAGAACCCCCAGTAAAATCAACAAAAGCAGACCCACACAAAGACATATTATAATTAAATTTGCAAAATATGTGATAAAGAAAAAAATCTTAAAAGCAGCAAGACAAAAGAAGCTATTAATCTACAAAGGAAAGCTCATAAATCTGGCAGGAGATTTTTCAAGAGAAACTTTGCAAGCCAGAATGGAGTGGCATGATATATTTGAAGTGCTGAATGGGGAAAATCTGCAGCCAAAAATATCCAGCAAGTCTATCATTCAGAATAGAAGGAGAGATGAATTTTCCAGACAAACAAAAACTAAGAGTTCATAACCACTAAACCAGCCCTGTGAGAAGTATTAAAGGAGACTCTTTTTGTGGAAAGGAGAGACTAAATGGACAGTATGGTGGTAGGAAACACAAACACATTAAAAATGAATATTTCTGTAAAAAAATCAGTCAAGGAATTCACACAAAAAAGGATATAAAATAATAACATATTCCTAAAACATGGGGATGAGAGAAGAAAAGACTGGGTTCAAATTACAACTACCACGAACTTAATATAGACTGCTATATGCAGAAGATGTTATATACAAACCTAATGGTAACCGTATATCTAACCCACTAATAAACATGCAGAGAATAGAGAAAAGAAATCCAAATATATCACTAAAGAAAATCAGTAAAACATGAAAAAAAGAAAGATAAGGAAGGATCAGAGAAAATCTTCAGGAATAATCACAAAATAAATAATAAAATGACAATAATACATATCTATTAATAATTAATTTTTTAAAAAGATTTTTTATTTATTTTTTGACAGAGAAAGAGACAGCAAGAGAGCAAACACAAGCAGGGGGAGTGGGAGAGGGAGAAGCAGGCTCCCTGCTGAGTAAGGAGCCTGATGCGGGGCTCAATCCCAGGACCCTGGGATCATGACCTGAGCCAAAGGCAGATGCTTAACGACTGAGCCACCCAGGCACCCTATTAATAATTAATTTGAATGTAAATATACTCAATGCTCTAATCAAAAGACATAGGGTGACAGAATGGACAAAAAATAAGACCTATCTATATGCTGCCTGCAAGAGACCCATTTTAGACCTAAAGATACCTGCAGATAGAAAGTGAGAGGATGGAGAAACATCTGTCATGCAAGTGGATGTCAAAAGAAAGCTGGGGTAAGAATACTTATATCAGACAAAGTAACAGGCTGTAACAGGAGACAAAGAAGAACACCATATAATAATAAAGGGGACAATCAAACAAGAAAATACAACAATTTAAGTGTTTATACACCCAACATAGGAGCACCCAAATACATAAAACAGTTAGTAACAAACATAAAGGAACTAATAGGTAATAATACAATAATAGTAGGGGACTTTAATACTTCACTGACATCAATGGACAGGCCATCTAAACAGAAAATCATCAAGGGAACAATAGCTTTGAGTGACACACTGGACCAGATGGATTTAACAGATATATTCAGAACATTTCATCCTAAAACCACAGGATACACATTCTTTTCAAGTGCACACAGAACAGTCCCCTAATAGATCACATATTATCCCACCAGACAAATCTCAACAAATTCAAGAAGATCGAAATCATACCAAGCATCTTTTCTGACCACAACACTATGAAATTAGTAATAAAGTAATAAAGGGATTATTTCTGGGCTTTAAGTGCCCACTGAATAATTTCAAATATGCCTCTAAATAATCATCAATGGCTTTTATACCTTTAAGCTAATTCTCTTTTCCCTCCTTTCTCATTCTTCTTCTATCCTCTTCCTATTCCTTCACATTATGCTATCCATTTATACTGTGGTATTCCTCATTCATCTTCTACAAAGCCTTTTAAAATTTATCCTTGGACTGGGGCACCTGGGTGGCTCAGTCGGTTAAGCGGCTGCCTTTGGCTCAGGTCATGATCACAGGGTCCTGAGATTGAGCCCCGCATCGGGCTCCCTGCTCAGCGGGAAGCCTGCTTCTCCCTCTCCCACTCCCCCTGCTTGTGTTCCCTCTCTCGCTGTGTCTCTCTCTGTCAAATAAATAAATAAAATCTTTAAAAAAAAATTTATCCTTGGACCTCTCACCTTCCACATTCTAAGCATTAAAGTATTTAAGGTATACAATATGTATAAGTCCAATTAATCTCCCACGTTATTACCTGTATCTCTAAGAAACTGACCTTAAACTGAAAATCTCACAGCTTTCAAAAAGATGAGTCATAAGCATTTTTATAATCCCTACGCTGATACATTATTTACTAGTGCCAACACAGACCACAGTACTGTTTCAATTAATGGCTAGACATGTTTATGATTACAAAAAAAATTTCTTTAATCTTTTTAAAAAATTTTAATTATTTATTTGAGAGAGAGAGACAGAGAGAGTGACAGAGAGCACAGGTGGGGAGGAGAGGGAGAAGCAGGCTCCCCGCTGAGCAGGGAGCCCGATGTGGGACTCGATCCCAGGACCCTGAGATCATGACCTGAGCTGAAGGTAGACGCTTAACCAACTGAGCCACCCAGGTGCCCCACAAAAAATTTTCTAAATTAAAACCCACAGAAAAATAATTAAATCTACAGTGACAATATCTGGACATTCCTCAGTAAATTCCATTGCAGTGTGAATGCAAATGTGTAGATTATCATTCTAAATTAATTAGACACCCCATGCTTGCATGTTCAGTCAATTGAGTTCTCACATATACCAAGTTAGTGAAGGAGGTAAGAATGGTGTAGTGGAGGAGGCACTTGGCTCAATCAGGAGAATGAGTTCTTGTTTGGCTGTGCTACTAACTGTATTTTTGAGCAAGCACCATAATCTCTCTTAGCTTCAGAATTGTCTCTTCTGTAAAATGAAGAGGTTAGAGTAAAAAATTCCTTTTATTTGTATTTTGCTTTAGAGTTTAAAAAATTATTTTATGGGAACTATCTAATCTGACCTTATAATAGCCTGTGAGTTAAGCTAAGTATATATATTTTTCTATATTAAAAGTGAGACCCAGGGGCACCTATGTGGCACAGTTGGTTAAGCGTCTAACTCTTGGTTTTGGCTCAGGTCTGATCTCAGGGTCCTGAGATCCAGCCCCACATCAGGCTCCCCACTCAGTGCAGAGGCTGTTTGGGTTTCTCTCTCCCTCTCCTGCACTCCCCCCAAAATAAATCTTCTTAAAAAATTAGGCCCAGATTGGCAAAAGAACTTGTTCGAGGTCACACAAGGCGCAACCAGAGCTAGAACCTTTCTATTTCAATGTCCTTTCTATACTACCATACTGACCTTTTAAAGTCTTTTAGGGGCCAGATTCACTGATCATCCTCAAACAGAGTTCCCTGAGGAAAGCCATACCAATTACTAGTCCATGATTTTTCCTTGTTCTCAGATGTAAGCTCATGGCAACCTTCTCCTTTTATATAACACACTTGGCATACTCTGTGCCATTTACCTCCATCTATCTCCTGCTGAACCACTGTACTCCCACTTTCTGAGGTTTTAGAAGGTGCTAACACAATCTGCTGGGGTATGATACTTTATTTTAGAGGCGGTGAGGAAGCTGAGGGCTTGAGAATGTAGAACTAGGAGACATAGGGGAATGATGGCCTGGGAAGAGAAAGACAGTTACCTATTTTAAATTGTTTTTCTTCTAAGATGCTCACAATTTAAACAGTAATCTTTTAGCCTGATAACATTTTTTGTTAATCACTCTATCTCCTGAGTCATTCTGATCCCTGAGGCAAAGAGCCAGTTTTCTTCTGCAGGAAGGTTATTGCTTCTCCTAATGTCTGGGGGATGGGAATATTTTGAGGATTGGTATTTGGGCTTGGTGAGGAAGCAGGAAGGGCATGCCAAGGGCTAGGACAAATCATTCTGTCTTCTTGTGAGTGTCATTCCAAGTCTTAACAATTACCCAACTATTTCATTCAAACATTAGTTTTGAGTAGATATCCATGACCTTCCTTCCTTCCTTCCTTCCTTCCTTCCTTCCTTCCTTCCTTCCTTCCTTCCTTCCTTCCTTCCTTCTTTCCTTCTTTCCATCTTCTATCATCTATCTATCTACCATCTATCTATCTATCCATCTATTATCTATATCTATCTATCATCTATCATCTAATCTATATCATCTATCCATCTATCATCCATCATTTATCTATTTATCATCTATTTATCTAATCATTTTAATCTATCCTCTCTTCATCATGTTGTGCTCTGTTGGGCACAAGAATGCAAATACAAAAGCTCAAGTCAGTTTCTACCTTCAATGACCTCATGTCATAAGCACAACACATGACTATGAGCATAATATGCTTTCAAACTACTACATGTATATAACATTGTTTTCTTCTTTGTTCACTAAATATGAAGTAGGTTTGAAAAGATGTTGATATTGCTTCTGTGAAAAGCATTTGTTGGTTTTAGTAAATCCTGCCTGGTATTCTCAAAAGGGGACGATGCAGTGGGAGATGTTCCTGGCCAGTTTGTCAGAAATGCTGCCAAAGTGTGAAATAAGCCAATGTTTCTTTGGTGCCCTTCCAACCTCCCTGACTACTGTCTCTCAAATCTCTGATGCCTTCAAACTGTCCCCCAGCTTTCCAAGCCCTCTTCCTATTGCATCTCACCCAAATCTGCCTTACTTGGGCAGTTCCTCCTTGGAGTTTTCTATTTAGTCTTTTGCTGGTCAAAATGTATCTATACTCTTTTTCACAATGTAATAGACTTAGAAATATTAACTCTTCAGAGATAGGCACCGATTCAGGATACACTTAAATAGAGGGCAGTTATATCCACCTCTGGTCAATTCTGTAATTAATGCATAAAAAATGGGATTTCTCCTCCTTATACCAGACTGTTAGAACTATATAGCCTATGCCATTTGTCTTCTTTATCATCTTTCTCTAAGTCAAATTTCACAGCAGCTATCTTATTTTGCTTCAAGATTCTATTGATGTTTTGCTCTCTATTATGGATACTGTAATTTAGAAAGAACCCTGGACTAATTTCTAGTGACAACTTTAACACTAAATTGTACAATTTAGTTATCATAGTTGAAAGGAACCCAGAGTTCATTTTGGATAGTGGTTCCAAATCTTTTTCACATCATGGTACAAATAGAGAATAGTATTTGTATATCTTACTGAGACAAACAGGTAAGGTTGCTTGCAGCCAGAGGCAACTGGCCTAGAGATTCCAGCTACCGAAAGCCTTGTCTGTTCACCATGAGGGCTGAAGGAATCAATATTGTATTGTATACCTATAGTACATTTGTGGAGAACCATTTGTGCTGAAAACAACGTACCAATTGGAAAACTTTGAGGTTTCCCTTTTTTCCCCTACCATCCTCTCATTCTGAAGATGAATTTCCTATACAAAATCTTTCCAAGCAGATTTCCATTCTTTCTTTGAATATGGCCAGTGTTGGGAAACTCACTGCTTATCAAGGAAGGAAATTGATTCCACTGTTGGCAAAGTCGAATGGTTATATAGTTCTACTTGTTATCAAACTAAAAGTTGCGTCTCACAATAGAACATATTCCTTCAGGTTGGATTTGGTCACAGCAAACTTAAGTAGAAGTTTTGCACCTTCTTTCCTCTGTATACTATACTTTTACTAATGAAGACAATTTTACTAACTTTTATTTTTAGTAATTATACATTGTTGATTCATAGGCTTACTGTCAACTAAGTCTTCTACATCTTTTTTCACATATGAAGCTCTTAAGCCAAGTCTGTTCCATCCTGTGTATTTGAAGGATTTTCCCAATCATCACATCTCAGTTTTTAAAATACTAGGTCCATTTCATCTTTTTTCATCCCTATCCAAGTTATTGGCAAAAATATTGAACAGGCCAAGAACTACCAGTCTCCTGTATTTGATACTTTCTATCCCCTCACTTAACATTTCTTGAGCACCTTTTATGTGATGAACAAAACACCTGCAGTTCCCTTCCTCATGGAGCTTATGATTAATCCAGTAAACAGAACTGTTTTGGTGGAATTGTTCAATTAGTTGTGAACCCATCTAATTGTGTTGTCACCTTGCCATTTTTTTTTTCATAAACATCTCATGCACAACTTTGTCAAATGCCTGGATTGTTCAGTCTAGTTATAGTATATATATAGCATTCACCTTATCAACTAACCTAGCAAACCTTAAGAAGGAAGTGTAACATGTCTGTGAAAAGGTATGAAATTATAAGTTGGAAGATTAGCTGTCATTTGCCAATGAGTGCACAGAAAGAATTTGTGGGAATGTGTCCCTGGCTTGCTTGAGGAGAAAGGCTCCAAGGGAAACCAGAAATATGTCTCTGCATGGAAAGAGAAGAGGAACTTTAGGGGGATCATGCAATGAGAAGGGAAATGTCAGAGTAATTGAGAGTGACCACATAGCTTAAAGAAATGATAGTAACTCCAAAAGTATGAAGTAAAGTAGTCAGTTGAGGCCCAGGTGGGAGGTCCAGGTGGGAGGGATAAGATTTTAGGTATTAAGAGAAACATAGCCAAGATGGTGGTTCCTAAACAGGAATATTTTCTACAAATTTGGTCATTACAAGTGAGACAAAGGACATCCAAAAGACTATGAATTAAGCAGTGTGGAAGAGATGTGTCTGGCCAGCTACATATGCCAGCTACTGACAATGTTGTTATATATTGTTTTGTGTTAATTGAGCTTCTTAATGTAACATTGTGCCAAGGGTATACAATATGCAAAATATGATGCTTAGGGGAAAAAAAAACTGCTTGCCTCAGTACAACAGATATTTCTAGCTGTACCATATACCAAAATAGAGTTTTCATAGTAACTTAATTTGGGCCTTTTGTTCTATCAAAAATTAGCATGGAGTTTTCAGTAGGAAATTAGAGTATTCTGTCAAAACTGTTGGTCACACATGTTAGTTCTTGGAGATCAGCACTTTTTTTTTCTTCTCATCAATAATCCTTTTTTAGTAATCAGTTCTAAAGCCCTGACTAAACTTAACATTGAGATCACATTTTATAAGTTTTGAAATTTCCCTGTATTCTTTTGAATCTAAGGACTATAATATTCAGCCTCTATTTTTAATAGACCTTATATTTTAGAGAAGTTTTATATTCATAGCATAAATGAGCAGAAAGTACAGAGACTTTCCATAAAATCTCTGTTCCATACATGCACAGATTCCTCTCCTATTAATATCCCGCACTAAAGTGGTACATTTGTTACAATTGATGAACCTACATTGACATATTTTTATCACCAAAAGTCCACAATGCATGTTAATGTTCACTCTTGGTGTTGTGCATTCTATGGGTTTAGACAAATGTATAATGACATCTATCTACCATTATAACATCATATAGAAGTTTTATTGCACCAAAAATCCTCTGTGCTCTGACTTTTTATTCCTTCCTATCTCTGAACTCTGGCTACCACTGATCTTTTTTACTGTCTCCATAGTTTTGCCTTTTCCAGAATGTCATATAGTTGGAATCATACAGTATGTAGCCCTTTCAGATTGCCTTCTTTTATTTAGTAATATACATTTAAGTTTCCTCCATGTCTTTTCATCGCTTGATAGCTCATTTCTTTTTAGAGCTGAATAATATTCCATTGTCTGGATGGACCACAATTTATTTATCTATCCACATACTGAAAGACATCTTGGTTGTTTCCAAATTTTGGAAATGATGAATAAATCTTCTCTAAACATTCATATGTAGGTTTTTCTATAGAAAATTTTAACTCATCTGGGTAAATACCAAGGAGTACAATTGCTGGATCATATGGTAAGAGTATTTCTAGTTTTTAAGAAACTGCCAAACTTTCTTTCAAAGTGGCTGCACCATTTTTGCATTCCCATCAGCAATAATGGGCATTGTTACACATCCTTGTTGGATTTTCATCATCCTCATAGGTGTGTGGTGCTATCTCTTTGTTATTTTCATATGCAGTTACTAATGACTTACGATGTTGGGCATCTTTTCATATGCTTATTTGCTATCTTTATATCTTCTTTGGTGAGGTGTCTACTCAGATATTTTGCCTATTTAAAAAATTGTGGTAAGGACATTTAACCTGAAATATTCCCTCTTAACAAAATTTTAAACATACAGTAGTGTTTCTAACTATAGGCACTATGTTGTACAACAGATCTCTAAAACTTATTCATCTTGCATAACTGAAACTTTATACCTGTTGAACAACAACTCCTCATTTCCCCTTCCCCCAGCCCCTGGTAACCACCATTCTACTCTCTGTTTCTATGAATTTGACTATTTTAGATACCTCATATAAGTGGAATCATGCAGTATTTATCCTTCTGTGATTGGCTTATTTCACTTAGCATAATGTCCCCAGGGTTCATCCATGTTGTCACATGTGGCAGGATTTCCTTCTATATGAGGCTGAATAGATTCAAATGTACATATTTAGCACATTTTCTTTTTTCATTCATCTGTCAATGGACATTTAGGTTGTTTACATGTCTTGGCTTTTGTGAATAATGCTGCATTGAAGATGCAAGTGCAGATACATTTTTGAGATCCTGATTTCAATTCTTTTGGACATATACCCAAAGTGGTATTGCTAGATCATATTGTAGCTTCATTTTTAATTTTTTGAGGGGCCTCCATATGTTTTCCACAGTGGCTGAACCATTTTACATTTCCACCAACAGTTTACAAGGGTTCCAATTTCTCTACATCCTAACTAACACTTATCTTTTGGTAATAGCCATCTTAACAGGTGTGAGGTGATATCGTGTTTCAGATTTGCATTACCCCAATGATTCATGATGCTGAGCACCTTTTGGAGATCCTCTTTCATTCTCCATAAGTCTTCAAAGATCACCAAAAAGAATTTCATCCATAATTTTTCGTATGAATATGATTCATCTGGTCAGAAGACTTGAGGCTATTGGGTGAACTACATACTTTCCTCTGTTCCATCACCTATATTGGGCTTAAAATCTGTCTTCCTAAAATTGTAATATGTCTAGTGTAAAAATTATTATCTTTTACAGAAAGAATGGGGGTAAAATGGTAGCTAAGTAATTCTGATCTTTTAAAAAATCACATCTTGGCATATGGCCCAAGCATTTTCCCCATGTGAATCAGCATATATAAGTGGTGCTCAAAAGATAAATCTTGGTGATATATCTTGTAATGGGAATCCGAAGACCTGATTTTTAAATCCCAGTTCCTTCCCTGTGCTCATATTTGCTGTTTTGATTTTTGGCAAGTTGCTTTCCCTCTATGGACCTTAGTATCAAATGAGTTGGGGCAAATGATGCCTAAGATCTTTTACAGATTCTGTGGTTCTAAGGGTGTATTTGAATATGAAACTTCTATAGAAATAGATACTTACCACTTATGTTATTCATTGTTCCTAAAGACATCATAGACCCCCTTTGTGTTCTTCCTATGTTTTATTTTTAATCCTGTCCGTTTCTAGAAGTATTTTAGCCAATTCAGAACAGTGATTATAGATGTTCATTGAATCAAAGAACTGTATAGTTTCATCTCTCATAGCATGTTCACAGTAAGAAACACAACAAATTAGAAAGAGTCATTTGCAAAGATACCATTGATTTACCAGTAACATCAAGTTAAAAATAAATACTCATTAATAAAAAATACTGATGCAAAATTTGGAAATATCTAATTACACTACCTGTAGATATAGACTTTTAGAATGTTAGATGTTACAGGTGAAAAAGATGTTCTGGGTAGTAGAGACCAACTTTTCCACTCTCCTCTGGTTTTCATGAGGAAAGATTTACCTTTCTCTTTCCTGGCACCTGTCTGTTCCCTCACCTACTTATATTGGTGAATTCCTGACTGATGAATTTGGGAGTATAAATGAGCATGTGTAACTGAGCCTCCTCCTTCTTCTGTTCCTTTGGCTGCCCTCTGCCCACATGCATTTGTGTCTGTTTCGTCCTTAAGTGTTACAGGGACAGGCTTTCACATAAGGATACTTGTGGTTATATAGTAGTGCCTGTAAATGGCTGGATAAGTCTGACTGATTCTTTGATGCAATCAATATTAGGGAATCCACATTCTCCAATATTAGTTTTATCAGTAATAAAGCTGCTGTTTTGATCTCCATGTACATGACTTATCTTTCAATTGGTTCCAAACTCTGGCAAAGAAGGGGGGGGAGCGTTTATTGGGGTCCTCTAAAACCCATATAATCAGAAAGTAAAACTCCTACAAACCTAGAAAGTGAATGCAACCTCTGGGGACCTCAGTCCCCTATCTGGGGAGTCATTCCAATGAATGTCTTATCAGAACACAAATGTCTATTTTCTTGGCCAAGACTTTGTGGATCTTCTGATGTAATATTCTTCCATTACTTCCATTAACAGACTAAAATGCGTACCTACTGACTATTTGGTACTGGACACTCCAGTAACTTTGGAAAACTCCCACCAGAAAGTACACAAGGTGTGGTTCTTATAAAAAACAAACAAACAAAACAACCCTTAGACTAGCACCTTCCACATAAGCTTGTAGGTTCTTTTTTTAACAAGGCCAAGAAATATTTCCAGGGGTATCTCAGCACTGTCACGTTGAATGAGGGACTGAGTTGAAATGTGAGGCTTCCTGCAGACTCTAATGGATTATTACTTCTAGACTGAATGGGCTTGTTGTCAAAGGGGATCTTCCAGTATAACAGAAATCTTCTCTCCTTACCTTTAATTGTTTGTGATCTGAATTTAGGAAAAAAACCTTCTACCCCCAACCTCTTAAAATGCAGTTAGGAGAAAGTTCCTATAATTTTATTTTAGGAGAGAAAAAAACCCTTTGATCACTGCAGTAAATGACTCCAGTACCCTTCAGAAGGGACAGGAAAAACCATGCTGAGTAAGATGCTGGCCTTCTATTTGTGATTCTGTTATGTTAATCTATAAAGTATCCAATTCTAATGTCCTTTTTTTCTGGCTGGAGAAATCCCTTAGCAAATACTTAGCAAATTAACAGTCTGTGTTCCTTTGCCAAAGCTCCCATATCATCCCTTTCACTTGGAGCAAAAATATGGACCAAAAGTGGGAGAGAAGGAATAACTATACTGTTAAAGAACTAAAAAGAGTGGCTTTGAGATGATATTTTTAATACTTCTTGAAGTAAGGGAAAGGCAAAGGAAATTGTGATGCCTTGCAAACTGTGCAAGTCATGTCAGTCTAGGCTACATTTTATTTAAATGTGGATGAGAAACCTGTAATCTATAATCTCATTTATTATGATGTGTTTTATTTTTCCTTATTTTCTTATCAAAGTTTATTTTTTTAAGTTTTTTGTTTTTAAAATTTTAATTCCAAGATAATTAATATAGAGTGTTGTATTAGTTTCACATATACAATATAGTGATTCAATAATTCTATACATTACTCAGTCCTCATCATGATAAATATACTTTTCAATCCCCTTCACCTATTTCACCCACCCCCCCCACCTCCCCTCTGATAACCTTCAGTTTGCTATCTATAGTTAAGAGTGTTTCTTGGTTTGTCTCTCTCTCTCTTTTTTTTTCCCTTTGCTCATTTCTTTTGTTTCTTAAATTCCACATATGAATGAAATCATATGATATTTGTCTTTGACTGACTTATTTCATTTAGCATTATTCTCTCTAGCTCCATCCATGTCATTGCAAATGGCAAGAATTCATTCTTTTTTATGGCTGAATAATATTCCATTATATATATATATTATATATATAATATATATATCACACCATCTTTATCCATTCATCAATCAATGGACACTTGGGTTGCTTCCATAATTTCACTATTGTAAATAATGTTGCAGTAAACATATGGGTGCATGTATCACTTTAGATTAGTGTTTTTTGTATTTTTTTGGTAAATAGCCAGTATTGTGATTACTGGATCATATGGTGGTTCTATTTTTAACTTTCTTAGGAACCTCCATACTGTTTTTTTTCCCCAGAGTGGCTGCACCAGTTTGTATTACCACCAACACTGCAAGAAGGTTCCCCTGTCTCTGCATCCTCTCCAACATCTGTTGTTTCCTGTGTTATTAATTTAGTCATTCTGACGGTTGTTAGGGGATATCTCATTGTAGTTTTGATTTGCATTTCCCTGATGATGAGTGACGTTGAGCATCTTTTCATGTGTCTGTTGGCCATCTGGATGTCGTCTTTGGAAAAATGTTTATTCATGTCTTCTTCACATTTCTTAACTGGATTATTTGGTTTTTGGGTGTCGAGTTGTAAATGTTCTTTATATATTTTGGATACAAACACTTTATCAGATATAACATTTGCAAATGTCTTCTCCCATTCTGTGGGTTTCCTTTTCGTTTTATTGATTATTTCCTTTGCTGTGCAAAAGCTGTTTATTTTGATGTAGTCCCGATACTTTTTTTTTTTTTTTTGCTTTTGTTTCCCTTGCCTCGGGAGACATATCTAGAAAAAAGTTGCTATGACAAATGTCAAAGAGGTTCTCCTCTAGGATTTTTCTGGTTTCAGGTCTCACATTGAGGTCTTTAATCCATTCTGAGTTTATTTTTGTGTATGGTATAAGAAAGTGGTCCAGTTTTATTCTTTTGCGTGTAACTGTCCAGTTTTCCCAACACCACTTGTTGAAAAGACTGTCTTTTCCCCATTGGATGTTCTTTCCTACTTTGTCAAAGGTTAGTTGACCATATAGTTGTGGGTTCATTTCTGGTTTTTCTATTCTGTTCTATTGATCTATGTGCCTATTTCTGTGCCAGTACCATGCTGTTTTGATCACTATAGCTTCGCAATAAAACTTGAAGTCTAGAACTGTGATGCCTCCAATTTTGCTTTTCTTTTTCAAGATTGCTTTGGCTATTCAGGGTCTTTTGTGGTTCCACACAAATTTTAGGATGGTTTCTTCTAGCTCTGTGAAAAATGCTGTTGGTATTTTGATAAGGATTGCATTAAATGTGTGGATTGCTTTGGGTAATGACATTTTAACAATATCTGTTCTTCCAATCCATGAACATGGATTGTCTTTCCATTTCTATCCTTCATCTTCAATTTTTTTCATCAATTTTCTTTTTTGGAGGTTAAATTTGATATTTAATAAAAATTCAGTAGTAAACATGAGTTAAATCAGAAGTTTGGTGAGCTTCCATTTTCTAGGTTAATTTTTTAAAAATTTTATTTTATTATGTTATGTTAGTCACCATACAATATATCATTAGTTTTTGATGTAGTGATCCATGATTCATTGTTTTCATATATCACCCAGTGCTCCATGCAGTACGTGCCCTCCTTAATACTCGTCACTGGGCTAACCCATCCCCCCACCCCCCTCCCCTCTAAAACCCTCAATTTGTTTCCTAGAGTCCATATTCTCTCATGGTTCATCTCCCCCTCCGATTTCCCCCCCTTCATTTTCCCCTTCCTTCTCCTAATGTTCTCCATGCTATTCCTTATGTTCCACAAATAAGTGAAACCATATGATAATTGACTTTCTCTGCTTGACTTATTTCACTTAGCATAATCTTCTCCAGTCCCATCCATGTTGATGTAAAAGTTGGGTATTCTTCCTTTCTGATAGCTGAGTAATATTCCATTGTATATATAGACCACATCTTCTTTATCCATTCATCTGTTGAAGGGCATCTCAGCTCTTTCCACAGTTTGGCTATTGCGGACATTGCTGCTATGAACATTGGGGTGCATATGACCCTTCTTTTCACAACATCTGTGTCTTTGGGGTAAATACCCAGGAGTGCAATTGCTGGGTCATAGGTAGCTCTATTTTTAACTTTTTGAGGAACCTCTGCACTGTTTTCCAAAGTGGCTGTACTAACTTGCATTCCCACCAACAGTGTGAGAGGGTTCCCCTTTCTCCATAACCTCTCCAACATTTGTTGTTTCTTGCTTTGTCAATTTTTGCCATTCTAACTGGTGTAAGGTGGTATCTCAATGTGGTTTTGATTTGAATTTCCCTGATGGCTAATGATGATGAACATTTTTTCATGTGTCTGTTAGCCATTTGTATGTCTTCTTTGGAGAAGTGTCTGTTCATGTTTTCTGCCCATTTTTTGACTTGATTATTTGTTTTTTGGGTGTTGAGTGTGAGAAGTTCTTTATAGATCTTGGAAATCAGCCTTGTCTGTATTGTCATTTGCAAATATCTTCTCCCATTCTGTGGGTTACCTCTTTGTTTTATTGACTGTTTTCTTTGCTGTGCAGAAGGTTTTTATCTTGATGAATTCCCAAAAGTTCATTTTTGCTTTTGTTTCACTAGCCTTTGAAGATGTATCTTGAAAGAAGCTGCTGTGGCCAAAGTCGAAGAGATTACTGCCTATGTTCTCCTCTAGGATTTTGATGGATTCCTGTCTCACATGGAGGTCTTTCATCCATTTTGAGTTTATCTTTGTGTATGGTATTAGAGAATGGTCGAGTTTCATTCTTCTGTATATAGCTGTCCATTTTCCCCAGCACCATTTATTGAAGAGACTGTCTTTTTTCCATTGCATATTTTTTCCTGCTTTGTCGAAGATTATTTGACCATAGAGTTGAGGGTCCATATAGTCAATGTTTTATAGTTTTCAGAGTACAGGGCTTTCACTTCTTTGGTTAGGTTTATTCCTAGGTATTTTATTATTTTTGGTGCAGTTGTAAATGGGATTGATTTCTTAAATTATTTTTCTGCTGCTTCATGATTGGTTTATAGAAATGCAACAGATTTCTGTACATTGATTTTTGCATCCTGTGACTTTACTG
Organism: Mirounga angustirostris; assembly: GCF_029215605.1. Classification (NCBI taxonomy): domain Eukaryota; kingdom Metazoa; phylum Chordata; class Mammalia; order Carnivora; family Phocidae; genus Mirounga; species Mirounga angustirostris. The sequence continues at coordinate 127,098,600 of NW_026991719.1, forward strand.
AATTTGTGTATCAGTTCTAGCAGTTTTTTGGTGGAGTCTTTTGGGTTTTCTATATGTAGCATCACGTCATCTGCAAAGAATAAAAGTTTGACTTCTTTCTTGCTAATTTGGATGCGTTTCATTTCTTTTTGTTGTCTGATTGCTGAAGCTAGGACTTCTAGTACTATGTTGGATAAAAGTGGTGAGAGTGGACATCCCTCTCTTTTTCCTGACCATAGGGGAAAAGTTCTGTTTTTTTCCCACTAAGGATAATATTAGCTGGGGTTTTTCATATATGGCCTTTATTATGTTGTGGTGTGTTCCCTCTAAACCTACTTTGTTGAGGGTTTTTATCATGAATGGATGTTGTACTTTGTCTAATGTTTTTTTCTGAATTTGTTGAAATGATCCAATGGTTCTTATCCTTTCTTTTATGAATATGATGTGTCATGTTGATTGATTTATGAATATTGAACTACCCTTGCAACCCAGGAATAAATCCCACTTGAGTGTAGTGAATAATTTTTTTAGTGTATTGTTGGATTCTATTTGCTAATATTTTGTTGAGGATTTCTGCATCTATGTTCATCAGGGATATTGGCCTGTAGTTCTCTCTCTCTCTCTCTCTTTTTTTTTCTTGGTGTCTTTATCTGGTTTTGGAATCAGGGTAATGCTGGCCTCATAGAATGCGTTTGGAAGTATCCTTGCATTTCTATTTTTTTGGCATAGTTTGAAAAGAATAGGTTTAAATCTTTTTTAAAATTTGGTAGAATTCCCCTGTGCCATCTGGTTCTAGACTTTTGTTTGTTGGGAATTTTTTTCCTTACTGATTCAACTTCTTTCCTTGTAATCTGTGTGTTCAAATTTTCTATTTCTTCCTGTTTCAGTTTTGGTAGTTTATATGTTTCTAGCAATTTATCCATTTCTTCCAGGTTGTCCAACTTGTTGGCATACAATTTTTCATAACATTCTCTTACAGTTGTTTGTATTTCTGTGGTGTTGGTTGTTATTTCTCCTCTTTCATTTGTGATTTTGTTTATTTGGATCCTCTTCCTTTTTTTGATGAGTCTAGCTAGAGGTTTATCTTCTTTGTTGATCTTTTCAAAGAAGAGCTCTTGTTTCATTGATCTGTTCTATTGTTTTTTAAGTTTCTATATCACTTATTTCTGCTCTAATTTTTATTATTTCCTTCCTTCTGATGGTTTTGAGTTTTGTTTGTTCTTGTATGTCTAGCTCCTTTAGGTGTAATGTTAAATTGTTTATTTGAGATTTTTCTTGCTTCTTGAGGTAGGCATGTATTGCTATAAACTTCCTTCTGAGAACAGCTTTTGCAGCATCCCAAATATTTTGGACTGTTCTGTTTCATTTTCATTTGTCTCTGTGTAATTTTCTATTTCTTCTTTGATTTCTTGGTTGACTCATTCATTATTTGGTAGCATGGTTTTTTTTTTTTTTGGTAGCATGTTTTTTAACTTTCATGAATTTGTGCTCTTTACAGATTTTTTCTTGTGGTTGATTTCTAGTTTCATAGTGTTGTGGTCAAAAAAGGTGCATGGTTTAACTTCTATCTTTTTGAATTGTTGAGACTTGTTTTGTGGCTAATGTGATCTATTCTGGAGAATGTTCTGTGTGCACTTGAATGTCTATTCTGCTGTTTTAGTATGGAATGTTCTGAATATACCAGTTAAATCTATCTGATCCAGTGTGTCCCTCAAAGCCATTGTTACCTTGTTGATTTTCTGATGGCATGGTCTGTCCATTGATGTAAGTGGGTGTTAAAGTCCCCTACTATTATTGTATTACTATCTATTAGTTCCTTTATATTTATTATAAACTGTTTTATGTATTTGGGTACTCCCATGTTGGGTACATAAATACTTTCAATTGTTATATCTTCTTGTTGGATTGTCCCCTTTACTACTGTATGTGTCCCTCTTTGTCTCTTGTTACACTCTTTGTTTTAAAGTCCATTTTGTCCAATGTAAGTATTGATACCGCAGCTTCCTTTTGACATCCATTTGCATGATAGATATTCTCCATCCCCTCACTTTCAATCTGCAGTAGTCTTTAGGTCTAAAATAAGTCTCTTGTAGGCAGCATATAGATGGGTCTTGATTTTTTATCCATTCTGATACACTGTGTCTTTTGTGGATTGTTAGTTCATTTATATTCAAAGTAATTATTGATAAATATGTATTATTGCCATTTTCTTACTTGTTTTGTGGTTGGTTGTTTATGTAGTTTTTTTATGATCATTTTTTTTCTTGCTCTCTTTCAGTTTTGTTGGCTTTCTTTGGTCATATACTTGGATTCCTTTCTCCTTATTCTTTGTATATTTGTGACTGGTTTTTGATTTGTGGTTACCATTAGGTTTGTATATAATATCTTCTGCATATGGAAGTCTATATTTAGTTAATGGTCATTTATGTTTGAACCAACTCTTTTCTCCTCTCCTCCCCCATGTTTTAGGTATATGGTGTCATATTTTACATTCTTTTATTTTATGACTCCCTTGACTGATTTTTAGAGAAATACTTATTTTTACTGCTTTTGTGTTTTTTACTTTTTATACTCTCACTTTTGGTCTTTCCTTTCCACTCAGAGTCCCCTTTAATATTTCTTATAGGGCTTGTTTAGTGGTCATGAACCCCTTTCGTTTTTGTTTGTCTGGGAAACTCTTTATCTCTCCTTCTATTCTGAACAATAGCCTTGCTGGGTAGAGCATTCTTGGCTGAAGATTTTTTCCTTTTAGACCTCTGAATATATCATGCCACCCCCTTCTGGCCTGCAAAGTTTGTCCTGAAAAATCTGCTGATAGTCTTATGGGAGTTTCTTTTGTATGTAACTGTATTCTTTTCTCTTGCTGCTTTTAAATCTTTTCCTTATTGCTACTTTTTGCCATTTTAATTACTATGTGTCTTGGTGTGGACTTCCTTGAGTTGATTTTTGGCGGCGGGGGGAGGGGAACTCTGTGCCTCCTGCATCTGGATATCTGTTTCCTTCTCCAATATAAGGAAGTTTTCAGCTATTATTTCTGCAAATAAGTTTTCTGTCCCCTTTTCTCTCTCTTATTCTCTTGAGATCCCTAGAATGTGAATGTTATTATGCTTGATGGAGTGGCTGAGTTTCCTAAGACTATTCTCATTTTGCATAATTTTTTTCCTCTCAGCCTGATTATTTTCCATTACTCTGTCTTCCTGGTCGCTAATTCACTCCTCTGCTTCCTCTAGCCTGGTATTTATTCCATCAAGTGTATTTTTAGTTTCATGTATTGTGTTCTTCATCTCTGATTGGTTTTTTTAATCTCTTTGTTCAGGCTCTCACTGATGTCCTCCTCTCTTTTCTCAAGTCCAGTGAGTATCTTTATGATCATTGCTTTAAATTCTCTATCGAGTGTATTACTCATAACCATTTTTGCTTACATCTCTTGCTGTGGTTTGGTCCTGTTCTCTCATTTGAGACATATTTCTGTGTCTTCATTTTATCTAACTCTCTGTTCCTATTTCTCTGTATTAGGAACATCAGCTATGTCCCTTGCTCTTGGTGGTAATGGCCTTATGAAGAAGAGGTCTTGTAGTGCCCTGGAGTTCAGTGTCCCCTGTTCCCCAGGGCCTGGAGTTTCAGGGACTGTCTCCTATGTGTGTTGTGTATGCTCTGCTTTTTAGTCCTGGTCTCTTTTTCCTTCAGTCCAGTTGTCTGAAGAGGCTCTCTTTGCCTGTTGTGGGCAGTGTGTGGTCCCCAGCAGGGGTGGGGCACATTTTAACAAGGTATATGCTGGTGTGCTTGTTTAATGAGAACTTCTGCCACAACCATAACAAATCATGCAAATCCCGCAGGTTGGGAGATCAGGTACTGATGGTGTTTGTGCTGGTCTTCTGGGGGTGGGGGTGGGGCCAAAGCACTAGGGTCATTCAGGTGCTTACTGAAAACAGGTGGCCTTGCCCCTGTCTGTCCTGCCTCCAGGCCCTCATTGCATTGTTGCCCTGGTTGTCATGGTGGGCCTTATATGGATCATGGTCAGCATCCTCCTGGGTGGGCCTGGCAGTGGCTTTCCTTGCATCCAGCAACTCTTCACCAGTGAGTTTGGGATTCTTCCTTGCTCTGCTGTGGAGGTCACTCTGGTGGGCACTCTGGGCCCGTGGGCAGAGGCTCAGGGTCGGGTGGGGGTGGCCTGGGTTTTCTGTCTCTTCCTGACAGGCTACCTCTAGCTGCCCTCAGTCTGTCTCCTGGCATCCAACACAATCTTCCCCCTACCACCCAGTTGCTTTAGCTGGGAATTCCAATCTCTGCTAGTTAGAACTCTGTGCCCTGTTGGAGTCAGTGGAGTCTGAGTGAGGGGCAGGAGGATTCCACTGGACATTGGAAATGACACCCTGGTTGCTCTGCAAGCTCTATGCTGAGCTCTGAGATGGTGAGGGGACTCTGTACCTTGTTATTGGTGACACTTCACCTAAGTACTTAAAAAATTTTATCAATAAAAACTTCAGTGTTTACTTGTATGTATTTATAAAAGATATGTATTTATTTATAAAAGACAAAATATAACTACATTTAAAAATAATCAATTTACTTAATATTAAATATACAGTATATATTCAAATTTCCAATTGTATCATAGATGTTAAAAAAATTTACAGTTTTTTAAAGATTTTTATTTATTTATTTATTTGAGAGAGAGAGAATGAGAGAGAGAGCAGGAGATGAAGGAGGGTCAGAGGGAGAAGCAGACTCCCTGCCGAGCAGGGAGCCCGATGCGGGACTCGATCCTGGGACTCCAGGATCACGACCTGAGCCGAAGGCAGGCGCTTAACCAACTGAGCCACCCAGGCGCCCCAAAAAATTTACAGTTTTTTAAAGCTAGGATACAAATAAACCACATATTGTGATTGGTGGTCTTTTTAAAATTTGTTTTTCGAATTTTTGTGCAAAATTTACACATCTAGATTCATGTAATCATCACCATAATCACCATAATCAGGATATAGTACTGTTCCATTACCCTAAAAATCTTATTTTTGCTATCCCTTTTTTAGTCATATCCTCCTCCCCACCCATTATCCCTGGCAACCACTTATCTGTTCTCTCTTCCTATAGTTTCTTCTTTTACAGAACGCCATATAAATGGAATTGGTTTGTAATCTTTTGAGCCTGGCTTTTTTCAGTTAGCATAATACCTTTGAGAACCAGTGAAGTTTTTTAATCGATAGTTGTTCTTCTATATGGTTGAGTAAACTTCCATTATGCAAATGTATCACCATTTATCTGTTCACCCATTAAAGAACATTTGAGTTGTTTTGTTCTTACATGCAGCATATATTTGGATCATGTTCTCTTTTATCCAACCTGATAATCTCTCTCTTTTCATTGGTGTGCTTAGATCATTTAATGTAATTATTGATATGTTTGGAATTAGGTCTACTATTTTATATTTTGTTTTATTTTTGAACTTTTTAAATATTGCATTGTAATTTAGTTATAGTACTTTTAAGTACTGTACAATATTTTTAGTGGTTGCTCTAAGGATTACCAAATGTATACTTTTCACAATTTATTTAGAATCAATAAATTTAGAATAAATTCAAATCAATATCTTACTAATTCAATTGAAATGTAGAAACCATTCCACCATATAGATACCTTTACCTTCCACATATTTATGCTATAGTTGTATTATATCTACATAATTGAAAATCCTCTCAGGTATTTACCGTTTATGTTGCCCTTTTTTTCATTCCTGATGATATAATTTTTCTTCTGTTACCATTATTTTCTTTCTGAAGAACTTTTTATCAATCCTTCTAAAGCAGTTCTCTGTTTCAAATTCTCTTAGTTTATTTTCATCTGAGAATGTATTTATTTCACCTTCATTATTAAGGATATTTTTACTGGATTTAGAATTCTGATTTGACAGTTCTTTTATTTCAACACTTGAAAGATTGTGCACTTCCTTCTGGACCTCATGGTTTTGGTTGTGAAATCTTGTTTTTAGTCTTTCACCCAAAACCTACCCACTCACTTCCATGATTGTACTATGTCCAGAGTCAAGCAGAAAAAGGACAAAGAAAAGGAAAAAAGCAGTGGGATTTATTTCTGCCCTCTTGGATCCACAGTTGCATCCAAAGGAAAGGAATATTCCCCTCTGACTTTTGGCTCTTACATCCCTCCCTTGCCAGCCAATATTACTGCGACAGGATTGCCTGAAGGCTGGGGCACAAAATAATGGAATAAAAGGAGGCAAAAAAGTGAGAGATTCCCCATCCTTGAGCTTAGGTATTACATTTTCTACTCTTTAAGCCAGACTTCGTCTGAATCTCTCTTTTTACTACAGTATTCACTTATGAGTTTGGAGTTGCATTGAGTCCCCTCATGAAGGGATATCAGAAAACAAACAAACATTGTACTGGTTTGAGGTACTTCAAATTCTGGTGTTCTTCCATGATACATTTACAACTGAACATCATTTGGAACTTGGTCAGGGAATGTTCCAGGTTCAACCTGGCTTACTTAGTTCTGAGTCTCTGACCCACCTGCCTTCCACTTGTCAGTGTAGGCCAGACTGACCTGCTGCAAACCTCAGGATACCTTCATACCAAAAGAAATAATTACCTGTGCCCATAAGACTGAGTGGTAATTCAGTTATGACTCACATTGCAACTGGTGAGCAACTGAGCCTAAATTGGCTTTATCAAAAGGGCAATTTGTTGGCTCATGTAACAGAATAATCCAGGGATAGATCAAGTTTTAGGTAATATAACCTAATCTAGGACCTCATAATCTCATCAAGACATGAGCTCTCTCCATTTCTCAGTTATGCTTTTCCTAACATTGTATTCATTTTCATATAGCTTCTTCCCCCATCGTGGCAAGATGGTTACCAATAACTTCTCATTTACAATGTCATGACTTTAAGTCCAGCAGAATAGAGAGAACTTCTATATTTTCTTGAACAATATTCTTAGTATTATCTCTGATTGAAACAGAATGGTTTACTTGAGTCACATGCCCATATTCTAATCACATATTCTGGCCTAGGAGTGATTGGCCAGGCCCGTGTTACATGTTTACTCTGGAAAACAAAGATAAAGTTAGTACTCAAAGCACATAAACAAAACATATCACTGATCATCAAGGATGATCTTCCCAAAGTAAAATCAGGGTGGCACTAACAGATAAAGAGGGAGTAGATGATGAGAGAAAGAATGAACAGATATATTCTACACCTGCAGGTCTAAAAGTCTGGTTTCTGGAGCAGCAGCAGCAGCAGCATAACCTAGGACATGTTAGAAGTGCAAGTTTTTGGGTCTTATCCCAGACCTATTGAGTCAGAAACTATTGGTATGGGGTTCAGAAACCAGTGTTTTAACAAACCTTTTAGGTGATTCTGATGTACACTAAGGTTTGAGAACCACTGAACTAGAGAATAAGAAGATAAAAGGTCTGGAGGAAAGTATAAGAAGGAGGGTTAGCCCTGGCCCTAACCCTAACCTTAACCCTAGATATGAGGGAAAAAAAGATTTAGTATATATATGCAATAGAATATTACTCAGGAATAAAAAAGTGAAATCTTGCCATTTGCATTGACAAGGATGGAGCTAGAGAGTATTTTTTTAAAGACTGTATTTATTTATATGTCAGAGAGAGAAAGGCCACATGCAGAGGGAGTGGCAGGCAGAGGGAGAAGCAGGCTCCCTGCTGAGCAAGGAGCCTAATGTGGGACTTGATCCCAGAACCCTGGGATCATGACCTGAGCCGAAGGCAGATGCTTATGTGACTGAGCCACCCAGGCATCCCAGGAACTAGAGAGTATTATGCTAAGAGAAATGAGTCACTCACAGAAAGACAAACACCATATGATTTCACTCATATGTGGAATTTAAGAAACAAATGATCAAAGGTAAAAAAAAAAATAGAGAAAGGCAAACCTAGAAGCAGACTTTCAACTATAGAGAACACACTGATGGTTACCAGAGGGGAGGTGGGTGAGGGAATGGGTTAAATAGGTGATGAGTATTTAAGAGGGCACTTGTGATGAGCACAAGGTATTGTTTTGAAGTGTTGAATCACTATATTGGACACCTGAAACTAATATTACACTGTATGTTAGCTAACTAGAATTTAAATAAAAATGCACAAAAAAAGAGACATTAACATTATCTGTAATATTTGTGGTTGTTACAATGAGAATGTGTTCATGAATTACTTAGGTATTAATTTCTTTTAAAAGAAGAGAAAGCCTAGGGGCGCCTGGGTGGCTCAGTCGATTGAGTGGCTGCCTTCGGCTCGGGTCATGATCCCAGGGTCCTGGGATCGAGCCCTGCGTCAGGCTCCCTGCTCAGTGGAGAGCCTGTTTCTCCCTCTCCCTCTGCCTGCTGCTCTGCCTACTTGTGCTCTCTCTATATCTCTATGTCAAATAAATAAATTAAATAAATAAATAAATAAATAAATAAATAAATAAATCTTTACAAAAAGAAGAGAAAGCCTAGATCCTTGAAGAACACTGAAACTTAAGGGATAGGCAGAAAAAAGTAATTTTGCAAAAGAGACTTCAGAGAATATCCAGAGAAGTAGAAAACCAGGAGAATGTGGTAGCAAGAGAAGTCAAGGAAAGATAAGGTTTTAGAATATGTTTACTTATTTGTTGGATAGCTCCCAAATTATAAGGTAAGGTCTAAGAGAGAAGAGACCTTGATTGTCTTTTTTCTGCTATATCCCTAACACCTAGAAAAGAACCTGGCACATAGTAGACACTTGTGATAGAAATTTCTAGTACTCCCCAATCTCCAGTTTTCCTCTCCTTCTAGGCATGGGAGAAGATTACACTTCTTTTTTTTTTTAAGATTTTATTTATTTATTTGACAGAGAGAGACACAGCGAGAGAGGGAACAGTGGGAGCAGTGGGAGTGGGAGAGGGAGAAGCAGGCTTCCTGCAGAGCTGGGAGCCCGATGTGGGGCTCTATCCCAGGACCCTGGGATCATGACCTGAGCCAAAGGCAGATGCTTAACGACTGAGCCACCCAGGCATCCCAAGATTACACTTCCTTGCTCCCTTGCAGTTAAGTGAGGACATGTGACTAGTTCTCGCCAGTAGACCAAATTTTTGATTACTGATGTAAAATCAACCAGTTATGTCTCCCCTGAGGTGGTGACCAAGAAGACCATATGTTCCAGATGGTATAGCTAGGTGATGGTAGAGCTTTCATTACTCTGAGTCTCTAAATGACTGTATAAAGATAACCCTATTGACCATTTTTGGATATGTAGTATGAGGAAGAAACTAGCTTTTGTTGCACTAAGGCAATGTCATTTGGAGGATATTTGTTACAGCAACAGTCTAGTCCATCCTAATTGATATGACATTCAACAGATGTTTCTTCAATGAATGAATGAGTTAAAGAGGAAGACCACCAGCCCAAGTATTTGGTGAATGAGGAGAAGTAAGTGGAAGATCTATAGATGAGGTCAAAGAAATATACTAGGGTTGCAAATTGGCATGCAGACAATAATTGTGATTCAGGTGCCAAAATCTTCAGCTTTTAGAGGAAAAACACCTGCAGTTTTATGGACTACAAGAACAAGTACAGGGAAATCATTATGTAAGATCATTATATATCTTAATAACATGATCTCCAACAGACCAGGCTTCTAAATTTAATCTTAAACTTCTACATCACACTAGGCTATGTATGTGAACTAGAAGACAAGAGGATGAAAACTTTTAGAGGTGGTGGATTGAGTCTCTGCTTGTTTCTCCAAATAATTTACCTTAAAAATAATAAAAGGCTTAATTAGGACTCACTTTTCTCGGTTAATCATCTAGTTTTCTACAAATTTATTATTGCTGATTTCTTTTAAAATTAACCTTATTGAGATACATTTTATCCAGCATATATTTAAAATATTCAATTTAAAGAGCTTTGAGAAATGTATACATCTATGAAATTACCACCAAATAAGGATACTTAACATTTCTATAACCCCCAAAAGTTTCCTTGTGCACATTTGTAATCCATCCATCCCTGTACCCCATATCCCGGCAATTATGGATCTATTTTGTCTCACTGTAGATTAGTTGGCATTTACTAGGCTTTTATATGAATTCAATTATACAGTATGTAGTCTTCTATGTGTCACTTATTTTACTTACTATAATTATTTTGAGATGTATCCATGTTACTTCGAGTATCAGTCATTGGTTCTTGTTTTTTCAGAGTATATTGAATTTATACACAACATTTTATTTATCAATCAGTTGAATATTTGTGGTGTTCTCTTTTTTGGCTATTAAAATTAAATTGCTGAACATTCACATTCAAGTCTTCACGAGGGAATATGTTTTCATTTCTCTTTGGTAAACACTTAAAAGTGGAATTGCTGGATCTTATAGTTGTATTTTTAACTGCCAAACTGTTCACCAAAGTGTCTTTAACATTTTACATTCTTTTAGGCAATAGTGTGAGATCCAGTTCCTCCACAATCTCACCAATATCTCTTACAGTTTTTAAAAAAATTATTATAGCCATCCTACTGGCTGTGTAGTGGTACATTGTTGTGGTTTTAATTTGCATTTCCCTAATAAACTAGTGATGATGAACATCTTTTCATGTGAGTATTAGCCATTGTTTTGTGAAGATTCTGTTTAAATCTTTTGCCTATTTTAAAGTCAGGTCGTTTGTCTTCTTATTTTGTTGAAAGAGTTCCTTATATATTCTGGATGCACCTGTATCAATTCTGGATATATCTTTATCAGTATATGTATAGTGAATGTTTTCTCCCAGTCTATATCTTGTCTTCATTTCTTACTAGTGCCTTTCAAAGAGCAAATGTTTTCTTTTTGATAAGGTTATGTTTGTAAAGTTTTTATTTTATGGTGTATGATTTTCTGTGTGTCTTATCTAAGGAGTATTGTCCTCCTACAAAGTTGAAAATATTTTCTCTGATGCTTCCCTCTGGAAGTTTTACAGTTCTGTCTTCTACATTTAGCTCTCTGGTCCATTTTACTCTTTTTTTAAAGCAGCTTTATTGAAGTAAAATTGATATACAAAAACTACACATATTTAATGTGTGCAATTTGATGAGCTTGGACACATGCATATATCCATGAAACCATCACAATTAAAGTAATAGATGTATATCCATTATCTCTAAAAGTTTTCTTGTGCCTCTGTGTTTGTGTTTGTGTGTGTGTTTGTGTTAAGAACACTTAATATGAGATCTATCCCCTATAAAAATTTTGAAGTGTACAATAAAGTATTGTCACCTGTAGACATTATGTTGTACAGGAGAACTCTAGAACTTATTCAACTTGTATAACTGAAACTTTATACCCATTGAACAAAACCTATTCTCTTCCACCAGCCCTGGCAACCAACATTCTATTTTCTGCTTCCACGAGTTTAACTATTTTAAATATTTCGTATATGTAGAATCATGCAGTATTTGTCCTTCTGTGACTGGTTAATTTCATTAGCATAATATCCTCCAAATTCATCCATCTTGTTGCAAAGAACAAGCAAGGTTCCCTTCTTTCTTAAAACTGAAAAGTATTCATATATATATATACACACACATACATATACCGCATTCTCTTTTTTTTAAAAAGATTTCACTTATTTTTGAGAGAGAGATTGGGAGAGAACACGAGTAGGGGGAGGGGCAGAGGGAGAAGCAGACTCCCTGCTGAGCAGGGAGCCCAATGTGGGACTTGATCCCAGGACTCTGGGATCATGTCCTGAGCTGAAGGCAGATGCTTAACCGACTGAGACACTCAGGCACCCTATACCACATTCTCTTTATCCATTTATATGTCAATGAATATTTGGATTGTTTCCATATCTTGGTTATTGTGAATGATACTGCAGTGAATATGGGAGTACAGATATCTCTTTGAGATCCTGATTTCAGTTTTTGCCATATCTATTCAACATAGTATTAGAATTCTAGCCAAAACAATTAGACAAAAAAGAAAGAAGAAAAGAAAAGGCACTCAAATCAAAAAAGAAGAAATAAAATTACCTATTTGTGGATGACATAATTTCATATGTAGAAAGTTCTAAAGACTCCACAAAAAACCATTAGAACTAATAAATAAATTCAGTGAAGTGGCAGGATACAAAATCAACATGCAAAAATAAGTTGCATTTCTGTACACTAACAATGAACTATCCAAAAAGGAAGTTAAGGAAACAACCCTATGGTTTCAGTCCAAGATGGTGATGTGGGACCATCCTGATCTCACCTCCTCTATGGAACACACCAAATTACACCTATTTACAGAGCAGTTCTTCCTGAGGAAGAACTGAGGGCCAATTGAACAGCTTCCGCACAACAAAAGAGAGAATAGCAAAGGAGGAGCAAGATGGCAGAGTAGGAGATCTAAATTTCATCTGGTCCCAGGAATTCAGCTAGATAGGTATCAAACCATTCTGAACACCTACAAACTCAACAGGAGATCAAAGAAAAGAATAGCAGCAACTCTCTGAACAGAAAAGCGACCACTTTCTGGAAGGTAGGACGTGTGGAGAAGTGAATCCAAGGTGATATTCGGGAAGATAGACCGCAGGGGGAGGGAGTTTCCGTCAGCTGGCTACCAGCAAGTGATAGAGCAGCGGAGCACAAAATCAGAACTTTTAGAAGTCTGCTCCAGTGAGGGATGTCAGTCCAGTGGCTAAGTGGGGGGTGGAACCCTCACTGGGACAGTGTGGTCTGAGGACCCTTGGGGTCACAGAAAGACCGGGGGTGACTGAGTGCAACAGAGCTCCCAGGTATCGGAGCAAGGAAGCCGGCTGCAAAGACAGAGCCGAGGGGTGGGCTATCAGCTCGGGGTTGCCATAAACCATGGTCCGTGGCACAGTCGGGCCACTACTCTTCCAGCAGGGACCCAACAGGCGGCAGATCTGGACTCCCCTTCCTCCCCTGGGAGGAGTGGCACTGGAGCCCCCCACAGGAAACTGCTGGGTTTGGAGACTCCAAACAGGGTTGTTTACCTGAGATAGAAATGCTGGTTCACAGGCCGGATGAGCACAGAGTGTGGCCAGAGACCGGGGAGACAGGAGTGATTAACTGCTTTTCTCTGGGGGCTCACTGAGGAGTGGACCCTGAGCTCTGGCTCCTCCCGGCGGAGATTGGGAGGCCACCATTTTCACTCTCATCCTCCAAAGCTGGACGGAAAGCTTGCAGGGAACAAAAGCTCCCGAGAGCAAACCCGAGCAGATTACTTAGACTGGCCCCCGGCAAGGGTGGGGCAATTCTGCCTCAGGCAAAGACATTTGAGAACCACTGCAACAAGCCCCTACCCCAGAAGATCAGCAAGAACAGCCAGCCAAGACCAAGTTTACCGATCAGTGAGACTGGCAGAACTCCAGCACTAGGGGAATACAGCACATAGAATTCATGGCTTTTTTCCCCATGATTCTTTAGTCTTTCAAAGTTAATTTTTTAAATTTTCTTTTTTTTCGGAATTTTTCTTTTTCCCTTTTTCAACCAATATCTTACCAATCTTTTTAAAAAAATCTTTTCTATTTTTCATTTTTAGAGTCATATTCTATCCCTTCATTGTAGTTAACCTTATTTTGGTATATATATAAGTTGTTGTCTCTTTAAAATTTTGGGATACAATTTCTCCTAACAGACCAAAATATACCCTAAATCTCTAGTGTATGGCTTTGTTCTAGTCTCCTGCCTGATCACATTCTGTCTTTTTTTTTTTAATTTCTCTTCTTTCTGTTTTCAACAAACTTCTTATCAATTCCTTTTATTAAATCTTTTATAATTTTCATCTTTACAGTCATATTCCATTCCTTCATCATATTTACCCTTATTTTTGTACATATATAATTTTTCTTTCTTTAAAATTTTGGAGGCAGTTTCTTCTAACAGACCAAAATACACCCAAAATCCAGTGTGTGGCACTGATCTATCTATTCACCAGCCTGATCATATTTGATCATATTCTTTTTTTTTCTTTTTCTTCTTTTCTTTTTTCTTTTTTCTTTGTTTCCCTTTCTTTCCCCCTGGTTTGAGTTCTCTTCTGATTTGTTTAGTGTATATTTATTTGGGGTCATTGTTATCCTGTTAGCATTTTGTTCTTTCATTCATCTATTCTCCTCTGGACAAAATGACAAGAAGAAAAAACTCACCTCAGAAAAAAGAGCAAGAGGCAGTACTGACTGCGAGGGACCTAATCAATAAGGACATTAGTAAGATGTCGGAACTAGAGTTCAGAATGACGATTATAAAGATACTAGCTGGGCTTGTAAAAAAGCATGGAATATACTAGAGAAACCCTTTCTGGAGAAATAACTAAAATCTAACCAAGTTGAAATTAAAAAAAAGCTATTGATGAGGTGCAATAAAAAATGGAGGCTCTAAGTGCTAGGATAAATGAGGCAGAAGAGAGAATTAGTGATATAGAAGACCAAATGATGGAGAATAAAGAAGCTGAGAAAAAAAGAGATAAACAACTACTGGGTCACAGAGGGCAGAATTCGAGGGTTAAGTGATACCATAAGTTGAAACAATATTAGAATAATTGGGATCCCAGAAGAAGAAGAAGAAAGAGAGAGAGGGGCAGAAGGTATATTAGAGCAAATTATAGCAGAGAACTTCCCTAATTTGGGGAAAGAAACAGGCATCAAAATCCAGGAGCCACAGAGAACCCCTCTCAAAATCAATAAAAATAGGTCAACACCCTGACATCTAATAGTAAAACTTACGAGTCTCAGAGACAAAGGGAAAATCCTGAAAGCAGCTCGGGATAAGAGATCTGTAACCTACCATGGTAGAAATATTAGATTGGTGACAGACCTACCCACAGAGACCTGGCAGGCCAGAAAGGACTGGCCTGATATATTCAGAACACTAAATGAGAAAAATATGCAGCCAAGAATACTATATCAAGCTAGGCTGTCATTGAAAATAGGAGAGATAAAAAGCTTCCAGGACAAAGGAAAACTAAAAGAATTTGCAAACATGAAACCTGCCCTGCAAAAAATATTGAAAGGGGTCCTCTAAGCAAAGAGAGAGCCTAAAAGCAACATAGACCAGAAAGGAACAGAGACAATATACAGTAACAGTCACCTTACAGGCAATACAATGGCACTGAATTCATATCTTTCAATAGTTACCCTGAATGTAAATGGGCTAAATGCCCCAATCAAAAGACACAGGGTATCAGATTGGATAAAAAAAACAAGACCCATTGATATGCTGTCTGCAAGAGATTCATTTTAGACCCAAAGACACCCCCAGATTGAAAGTGAGGGGGTGGAAAATCATTTACCATGCTAATGGACACCAAAAGAAAGCTGGGGTGGCAATCCTTATATCAGACAAATTAGATTTTAAACCAAAGACTATAATAAGAGATGAAGAAGGACACTATATCATACTTAAAGGGTCTATCCAACAAGAAGACCTAACAATTGTATCTATGCCCCTAACATGGGAGCAGCCAATTATATAAGCCAATTAATAACAAAAGCAAAGAAACACATGGACAACAATACAATAGTAGGGGACTTTAACACCCCCCTCACTGAAATGGACAGATCATCTAAGCAAAAGATCAACAAAGATAAAGACTTTAAATGACACACTGGACCAAATGGACTTCACAGATATATTCAGAACATTCCATCCCAAAGCAACAGAATACACATTCTTCTCTCATGCCCATGGAACATTCTCCAGAAAAGATCACATCCTAGGTCACAAATCAGGCCTCAACTGGTACCAAAAGATTGGGATCATTCCCTGCCTATTTTCAGAACACAATGTTTTGAAACTAGAACTCAATCACAAGAGGAAAGTTGGAAAGAACTCAAATACATGGAGGCTAAAGAACGTCCTACTAAATGAATGCATCAACCAAGAAATTAAAGAAGAATTTTAAAAATTCATGGAAACAAATGAAAATGAAAACACAACTGTTCAAAATCTTTGAGATGCAGCAAAGGCAGGCTAAGAGGAAAGTATATAGCAATACAAGCCTTTCTCAAGAAACAAGAAAGGTCTCAAACACACAACCTAACCCTACACCTAAAGGAGCTGGAGAAAAAACACCAAATAAAGCCTAAACCCAGCAGGAGAAGAGAAATAATAAAGCTCAGAGCAGAATTCAATAAAGTAGAAACCAAAAGAACAGTAGAACAGATCAACGAAACTAGGAGCTGGTTCTTTGAAAGAATTAATAAGATTAATAAACCCCTCATCAGACTTATCAAAAAGAAAGAGAAAGGACCCAAATAAATAAAATCATGAATGAAAGAGGAGAGATACAACCAACACCCAAGAAATACAAACAATTATAAGAACATATTATGAGCAACTAGATAATCTTGAAGAAATGGATGCATTCCTAGAGATGTATAAACTACCAAAACTGAACCAGGAAAAAAATAGAAAACCTGAAAAGACCCATAAACACTAAGGAAATTGAAGCAGTAATCAAAAATCTCCCAAAAAACAAAAACCCAGGGCCAGATGGCTTCCCAGGGGAATTCTACGAAACATTTAAAGAAGAATTAATATCTATTCTTCTGAAACTGTTCCAAAAAAAAAAAAAAGAAATGGAAGGAAAACTTCCAAACTCATTTTATGAGGCCAACATTACCTTGATCCCAAAACCAGACAAAGACCCCATCAAAAAAGAAAATTACAGACGAATATCCTGATGAACATGGAAGCAAAAATTCTCTCCAAAATACTGGCCAATAGGATCCAACAGTACATTAAAAGGCTTATTCACCACAACCAAGTGGGATTTATCCCTGGGCTGCAAGGTTGGTTCAACATCCACAAATCAATCAATGTGACACAATACATTAATTAATAAAAGAAAGAACAAGAACCATATGATCCTCTCAATAGATGCAGAAAAAGCATTTGACAAAGTACAGCATCCTTCCTTTTTTTTTTGAGTTTTCAAAGGTCAGTTTATTCTTGTTTTTTTTTAAATTTTATTATGTTATGTTATGTTAATCACCATACATTCCATCATTAGTTTTTGATGTAGTGTTCCATGATTCATTGTTTGCATATAACACCCAGAGCTCCATTCAGTACATACCCTCTTTAATACCCATCACCAGGTTAACCCATCCCCCCACCCCTCTCCCCCCTAGAACCCTCAGTTTGTTTCTCAGAGTCCATAGTCTTTCTTGATTAAAACTCTTCAGAGTGTAGGGATAGAGGGTACATACCTCGATATCAGAAAAGTCAACTATGAAAAACCCAGAGCGAATATCATTCTTAATGGGGAAAAACTGAGAGCTTTCCCCCTAAGGTCAGAAACATGGCAGGGATGTCCACTATCACCACTGCTATTCAACATAGTACTAGAAGTCCTAGCCACAGCAATCAGACAACAAAAAGAAATACAAGGCATCCAAATCAGCAAAGAAGAAGTCAAACTCTCACTCTTTGCAGATGATATGATACTTTATGTGGAAAACCCAAAAGACTCCACCCCAAAACTGCTAGAACTCATATAGGAATTCAGTAAAGTGGCAGGATATAAAATCAATGCACAGAAATCAGTGGCATTTCTATACACCAACAACAAGACAGAAGAAAGAGAAATTAAGGATTCGATCCCATTTACAATTGCACCCAAAACCAGAAGATACCTAGGAATAAATCTAACCAAAAAGGCAAAAAATCTGTACTCAGAAAACTATAAAATACACATGAAAGAAATTGAGGAAGACACAAAGAAATGGAAAAACGTTCCATGCTCATGGATCAGAAGAACAAATATTGTGAAGATGTCAATGCTGGATAGAGTAATCTACACATTTAATGCAATCCCTATCAAAACACCATCCACCTTTTTCAAAGAAATGGAACCAATAATCCTGAAATTTGTATGGAACCAGAAAAGATCCCGAATAGCCAGAGGAATGTTGAAAAACAAAAGCAAAGCTGGTGTCATCACAATTCCAGACTTCAAGCTCTATTACAAAGCTGTCATCATCAAGACAGTATGGTACTGGCACAAAAACAGACACGTAGATCAATGGAACAGAATAGAGAGTCCAGAAATGGACCCTCAACTCTATGGTCAACTAATCTTTGACAAAGCAGGAAAGAATGTCCAATGGAAAAGACAGTCTCTTCAACAAATGGTGCTGGGAAAATTGGACAGCCCCATGCAGAACAATGAAACTGGACCATTTCCTTACACCACACACAGAAATAGACTCAAAATGGTTGAAAGACCTAAATGTGAGACAGGAGTCCATCAAAATCCTAAAGGAGAACACAGGCAGCAACCTCTTCGACCTCTGCTGCAGCAACTTCTTCCTAGAAACATCACCAAAGGCAAGGGAAGCAAGGGCAAAAATGAACTATTGGGACTTCATCAAGATAAAAAGCTTTTGCACAGCAAAGGAAAGAGTCAACAAAACCAAAAGACAACTGACAGAATGGGAGAAGATATTTGCAAATGACACATCGGAAAAGGGCTAGTATCCAAAATCTATAAAGAACTTAATGAAACTCAACATGCAAAGAACAAATAATCCAATCAAGAAATGGGCAGAAGACATGAACATTTTTCCAAAGAAGACATCCAAATGGCCAACAGACACATGAAAAAGTGCTCAACATCGCTCGGCATCAGGGAAATCCAAATCAAAACCTCAGTGAGATACCACCTCACACCAGTCAGAATGGCTAAAATTAACAAGTCAAGAAACAACAGATATTGGTGGGGATGCAGAGAAAGGGGAACCCTCCTACACTGTTGGTGGGCATGCAAGCTGGTGCAGCCACTCTGGAAAACAGTATGGAGGTTCCTCAGAAAGTTGAAAATAGAGCTACCCTACGACCCAGCAATTGCACTACTGGGTATTTACCCCAAAGATACAAATGTAGTGAGCCAAAGGGGTACATGCACCCCGATGTTTATAGCAGCAATGTCCACAATAGCCAAACTATGGAAAGAGGCAAGATGTCCATCGACAGATGAATGGATAAAGAAGATGTGGTATATATATGCAATGGAATATTAGGAAGCCATCAAAAGGAATGAAATTTTGCCATTTGCAATGATGTGGATGGAACTGGAGGGTATTATGCTGAGCGAAATAAGTCAATCAGAGAAAGACGTGTATCATATGATCTCACTGATATGAGGAATTCTTAATCTCAGGAAACAAACTGAGGGTTGCTAGAGTGGTGGGGGATGGGAGGGATGGGGTGGCTGGGTGATAGACACTGGGGTGGGTATGCGCTATGGTGAGTGCTGTGAATTGTGTAAGGCTGATGAATCCCAGACCTGTACCTCTGAAACAAATAATACATGATATGTTAAAGGAAAAAAAAAGAAGATAGTAGGAAGGGAAAAATGAAGGGGGGGGAAATCGGAGGGGGAGACGAACCATGGGAGAGTATGGACACTGAGAAACAAACTGAAGGTTCTAGATGGGAGAGTGATGGGGGGTGGGTTAGACTGGTGATGGGTATTAAATAGGGCATGTATTGAATGGAGCACTGGGTGTTATATGTAAAGAATGAATCATGGGACACTACATCAAAAACTAATGATGTAATATTTGATGATTAACATAATAAAATAAAATTTAAAAAAAGATAGAATAGCAAAACAAGAGCAGGAGAGATGGAGACACAGTAATGAAGGGAACCCCTACCCCAGATGTTGCAAACTGCAGTGGTAAGAGATAGTACTGAAGGACTGGGAGCACAGTCATCTGTCCCTGGGCGCAGGAAAAAAAACATGGTTTAAAAGAGAAACTTGCTCATAAAATAGAACTAGAACTCCAGCAAACAACAGAATAGCTGGTGGAACTCTCCGGGTCAGAGGGACTGGTGAGCGACATGGTTTGTGCTCCCCCTTCCCCTTGAAAGCACTGACCCGAGCACAGTCTGGACACCATAGCCAGTTTGAGGTTTCAGTGAGCCCCAGGTCCCTTACCTCACATCCGCCCTGAACTCCTGGGGCACAGAAAAAACACAGTTTAAAAGATCAATTAGCATATAAAAGAGCCAGCACTAGAACTCCACCAAATGGTGAGGGAGCTGCTGGAACACTCTCTGGATGGGAGAGGCTGACAGCCATGGTCTATTCTCTCCATTCCCACCTTGAAAGCACAGACCAGTACACAGTCTTGGCATCAAAATTGGTCTTTGCCTCAGTGAGCCCCAGGCCAGCCCCAGCCGTCCCACCAAGGTGGCCACAGAGCAGTGCACGCTGGGATACCCCCGGTTAGTGCTCAGTACAGCTCCAGCCATTGTGCCAAGGTGACACAGGTGCAAGGCACCCAGAACACTCCAGGATCACAACACTTTGGCTTCAGATGCCTTGCTAGGGAGCCTCCAATGCAGAGTGCTCTGGAACCTCCTGTCTGATGTCTGCTTTAGATCCAGCTGCCCCACCAAGGCACCCCTGTGTGGAGCACCCCATAACATCCCTGTCCATGCCAGCCTCAGCTCCATTCACCTGGGCAAGGCATCCACTACGTCAAGCACCCCAGGACACCCCAGCTTGCACCCACTTCAGCTTCAGCTGTCCTGCCAGGGCACACTTCGTGGGGAGAGCCCAGGGACCACACCAGTCCATGTCCACTTCAGCTTTAGCCATCCTGTCAGGATGCCCCCTGCATGGAACACCCCAAGACCCCCTGACATGTACCCTACCCTGGCTCCAGTTGCCCTTCCAGTGTACCCTCTGTGAAGAGTCCTGGAACATCCTGGTTTATATCCACTTCAGCTTCAGCTATCCGGCCAAGATGTCTTCTGTGCATAGGTGTCCAGGACCCCCCAGCTTGCATCCATTTCAACTTCAGCTAATCCTGTCAGGGCACCTTCTGTATGGAGAGCCCAGGGACCTTCCGGCCCACACACAGCCTCAGCTCCAGCCACCTTGCCAGGGCACCCCACATGGAAAACTTGAACTACCCTGGATAGCACCCACCTGCTGTGTGGAGAGCCCAGGGACCATACTGACCTGTACCTACTTCAAGCTTTAGCTTTCCTGCCAGGGCACCCACTCTGTGGAGAGCCCTGGGACCCCCAACCCATGCAGGAAACTTACTTGAGGAAATAATAGTTGGAAACTTCAGTAACCTAGGGAAGGAAATAGACATCCCATTTCAGGAAGCACCAGAGAATTCCAAACAGGATGAACTGAATGAGGTCCACACCATGACACAAAGTAGTTAAAATGTCAAAGATTAAAGATAAAGAGAGAACTTTAAAAGCAACAAGAGAGAAGCAAAAACTTACCTACAAGGGAAACCCTATTTTTCAGGAGAAACTTTGCAGGCCAGAAGGGAGTGAAATGGTATATTAAAAGTACTGAAAGGAAACCAAAAACCTACAATCAAGAATACTCTATCTGTCAAGGTTATCATTCATAATCGAGGAGAGATAAAGAATTTCCCAGACAAATAAAAGTTAAAATGAGTTTATCACCACTAAACCAGGCTTACAAAAACTGTTAAAGGGACTTCTCTAAGTGGAAAAGAAAAGGCCAGAAGTAGACATAAGAAAATTATGAATAAAAAGATGTGAAATATGGCAGCATATACATAAAATGTGGAGGAGGAGTTAAAAAATGTTTTTTTTTAGAAAGTGTTTGAACCTAGATGATTGTCAACTTAATATAGACTGTTATATACTTAGGATGTTACCTCATGGTAACCACAAACTCAGAACCTGTAAGAGATACACAAATAGAAAGCCACACATAACAGTACAGAAACTCATCAATGACAGAGAAGGAGTGAGAGAAGAAGAAAGGAACAGAGAACTACAAAATCAACCAGAAAACATTAACAAAATGGCAATAAGTATATACCTGTGAATAATTACTTCAACTGTAAATGGCCTACGTGCTCCAGTCAAAAGATACAGGGTGGCAGAATGGATAAAAACACAAGACCCATTTTTATGCTGCCAATCAGAGACTCACCTCAGACCTAAAGACCTATACAGTCTGAAAGTGAAGGGATGGGAAAATGTTTACCATGAAATTGGAAGTGAAATAAAAAAGGCCTGAGTAGCGATACCTATATCAGACTAAATATGCTTTAAAACAAATACTGTAATAAGAGACAAAGAAGGGTATTGCATAATGATAAAGGGATCAATCCAACAGGAAAATATAACAATAAACAGAAATCATACCATGCATCTTTTCAGACCACAAAGGTATGAAACTAGAAATCAGAAAGAAAATGGAAAAAACACAAACACATGGAGACTATACAATATGATATTAAACAACCAGTGAGTCAATGAAGAAATCAAATAAGAAATCAAAAAATACATGGAGACAAATTAAAATGAAAACAAAACAGTCCAAATCTTGGAACATAATGAAAGCAGTTCTAAGAGGAAATTATATAGTAATACAGATCTACCTAAAGAAAGAGGAAAAAGCTCAAATAAGCAATGTAATCTCACACCTAAAGGAACTATAAAAAAGAGAACAAAGCCCATGGTGAGTAGAAGGAAAGAAAGAATAAAGATCAGAGCAAAAATAAATGACATAGAGACTAAAAAAGAAAAGAAAAGAAAAGAAAAATTAATGAAAACAAGAGCTGGTTCTTTGAAAAGCAAACAAAATTGGTAAGCCCTTAGCTAGATTCATCAAGAAAAAAAGAGAAAAGACCCAAGTAAATACAATCAGAAATAAAGGAGAACTAACACTGATACCACAGAAATACAAAGAATTATGTGAATACTACAAAAAATTATATGCCAAGAAATTGGACAACCTAGAACAAATGGATAAATTTATAGAAACATATAATCTTCCAAAACGGAATCAGGAAGAAACAGAAAATCTGAACAGACCAGTTACTAGTAATGACATTGAATTGATAATCAAAAAACCACCAAAAAATGAGTCCAAGACCAGATGGATTCACAGGTAAATTCTATGAAACATCTGTAGAAGAGTTAAAACCTTTTCTCCTCAAACTATTTCAAAAAATAAAAGAGGAAGGAAAGTGTCCAAGTACATTCCATGAGGCCAGATTACCCTCATATCAAAACCGGAAAAAGACACCACAAGAAAAGAAAACTACAGGCCAATATCCCTGATGAACATAGATGCAAAAGTCCTTCACAAAATATTAGCAAATTGCACCCAACGATACTTTAAAAAGATCATTTGCCACCATTGTGGCTTTTGTGTGTGGGATTTATTTCAGAGTTGCAAGGATGGTTTCATATTTGCAAATCAATCAATGTGATGCACCACATCAAGAAAATGAAGGTTATAAGTCATATGATCATTTCAGTCGATGCAGAAAAAGCATTTGATGAAATTCAATGTCCATTCATGATATAAACTCTCAACAAAGTAGCTTTAGGGAGCATACCTCAACACAATAAAGACAACATATGTAAAAACACAGCTCATATCATACTCAATGGGGAAAAATGGAGAGATTTTCCTCTAAGATTAGGAACAAGACGAGGATGTCCACTCTCACCACTTTTATTCAACAGAGCACTGGAAGTCCTAAACACAGCAATCAGATAAGAGAAAGAAATAAGAGGCATCTATGTCAGTATAGACAAAATTAAACTGTCACGATTTGCAGATGACATGATATTATATGCCAAAAACCATAAAGACTCCACCAGAAACTGTTAGAAGTAGAAATTAAGAAAACAATCCCATTTACAATTGCACCAAAAATAATAAAATACCTAGGAATAATCTTAACCAAGGAGGCAAAAAATCTGTACTCAGGAAACTATAGAACATGGATGAAAGAAATTGAAGACAAGAAAACAAATGGAGAGATGTGCCATCCTCATGGGTTGGAAGAATTAATATTGCTAACATGTCCATACTACCCAAAGCAATCTGCAGATTCAATGCAATTCCCATTGAAATACCAACAGCATTTTTCACAGAACTAGAACAAACACTAATTTTTTAATGGAACCACAAAAGACCCTGAAGAGCCAAATAATCTTAAGAAAGAAAAACAAAGGTGGAGGTATCACAAGTTCAAGATATACTACAAAGCTGTAGTAATCAAGACAGTATGTTACTGGCACAAAAATAGATTAGTGGAACACAATAGAGTCCAGAGATAAACCTACACTTATACCATTTATACAGTGAATTAATCTACAACAAAGGAAGCAAGAATATACAATGGGAGAAAGACAGTCTCTTAATAAATGGTGCTGGGAAAACTGGACAGCTACATGCAAAAGAATGAAACTGGACCATTTTGTTACAATGTACACAAAAATAGATGTAAAATGGACTAAAGACTTTCTTAAATTTTTTTTCAAGCAAAATAGCCTTTATTCAAAAAAATTTTTAAAGATTTTATTTATTTGAGAGAGAGAGAATGAGAGATAGCATGAGAGGGTGGAGGGTGAGAGGGAGAAGCAGACTCACTGCTGAGCAAGGACCCCCATGAGGGACTCCATCCCCGGCCTTCAGGATCATGACCTGAGCTGAAGGTAGTCGCTTAACCAACTGAGCCACCCAGGTGCCCAGTTTTTATTCAAATCTAATGGAAACGGGTCACTATACTTTGCAAGACAGGGAAAAACAAAATTTAAAAAATCATTTTCTTTTCTTTTTTATTATAAAACAATATAATCGCAATACCAGAATATGGAACTCTACAGTTTATTCCCTATGGGTCACTGCAGGTATCAATTTTCCTCGACTGTGTATTCATAACTTTGTTAAGTCCAAAAGTATGAAACCAAAGTGGTAGGAAACTTAAGACTTCACACTTTCACTAAATGGCAAACATCAAAGGGCGTCAATTTGAGGACAAAAATGGCTGAACTCACTGTACCTACCTATGTCAGCATTCCAGCCTGCAAGCCGTCCAAGTTCTGAGCTCCCTGTAGGAAAGGCCAGGCTGAGGCCCGTGGTGGTTTGGATATTCTACTGTGGGCTGTGAGTAAAGGGGGTTTTCAAAGAAAAGATTGTTTTCAGTCGAGCAGGAAGGCCTGGCGCCAGGAGGCTTTACAGAGAGGAAGCACTTAGATTGAACAATTGTAGACACACCATTAGGGGAGTTAAAAATGTACCGCAGTGACATATGTTCTACTTGGATCACTTGTGCTACGGCGACAAAACATGTACAAAAGACTTCTCGGGGAGTTCCAGCTGTGCTCCTAGCCAGTTAGGACCTCGCGTGGGACCTGGATCTAGACCCAGATGGCGATCTGGATGCAGACCTGGATCTGGACTCAGACCGAGACTGTGTTTTTGAAGCTGACTTTGATTTGGAGTGTGATTCTAACAGAGGGTTGGGTTTGGACTTGGAATTGGACCTTAAATTTTTAGTGACAAATTTAATTTATTTAATACATCTAAGATCATTCATATCCTCTGTTTCAGCTTCTGTCCACTTTTGTAGCTTGTATTTTTTTTTTAAAAGATTTTATTTATTTATTCATGAGAGACAGAGAGAGAGAGAGAGAGAAGCAGGCTCCCAAGGAGCAGGGAGCCCGATGCGGGACTCGATCCCAGGACCCTGGGATCATGACCTGAGCCGAAGGCAGACGCTTAACCATCTGAGCCACCCAGGCGCCCTGTAGCTTGTATTTTTTCAGGAATTTGTCCATTTCATCTAAATTTTCAAATATTCTTGCATACAATTATTTACAATATTTACTTATTACATTTTGCCCAAATGATAAGTGGTGATATGCTCTTTTCCATTTCTGATATGGCTGACTTGTTTTCTCTCTTATTTATTTTCTGGATCTGTGTAGCTGGAAGTTTATCATTTCTGTTTGTTGTTTGTTTTCTATTTCATTACTTTATCCTCTTTATAAATTTTCTTTTCTTCTACTTCATGTTTACTTTGTTCTCTTTTTTTTAAAGTTTTTATTTAAATTCCAGTAGCATACAATGTAATTAGTTTCAGGTGTACAATTTAGTGATTCAACACTTCCGTACATCACCCTGTGCTCATCACAGCAAGTGCCCTCCTTAGTCCCCATCACCTAGCTCACCCATCCCCCCCCCCACCTCCCCTCAGGTAACCATCAGTGTGTTCTCTATAGTTAAGAACCTGTTTCTTGGGGGCCCTAGGTGGCTCAGTCATTAAGTGTCTGCCTTTGGCTGGGGTCATGATCCCAGCATCCTAGGATGGAGCCCCGCTTTGGGCTCCCTGCTCCGTGGGAAGCCTGCTCCTCTCTCTCCCACCCCACCTCCTGCTTGTGTTCCCTCTCTCGCTGTGTCTCTCTCTGTCAAATAAATAAATAAAATCTTAAAAAAAAAATCCGTTTCTTGATTTGCCTCCCTCTCTTCCCTCCCCTTTGTTTCTTAAATTCCACATATGAGTGAAATCGTATGGTATTTGTCTTTTTCTGACTGACTTATTTCATTTAGTATTTTTCCTTCCTTTTCTAGCTTATCAATCATTAATTTTAGACATTTTATCTTTTTTCCCCAAATTTAAACCTTTAATTTTTCTTCTAACCTCTGTTATTTTAATTCTACAATTTTTCATATGTTGCATTTTCATTATCATTCAGCTAGAAATATTTTCTAATCTCCCTCATTTATTCTTTCACTCATGATTTATATTTAGAAGTGTGTTTTAAAATTTTCAAATATTAAGATTTTCTTCAGTGTATTATTATTTATTTCTAATTTAATTCCACTATGGCCAGACAACTTCCTCTGTATAATTTCAATCATTTTATATTTATGGAAACATGTCTTATGGCCTAAAATACAGTCTACCCTTGTGAGTGTACCATGTGTACTTTAGAAGAATGATGTGTATTATGCAATTGTTTGGGATAGTGTTTTACAAATATTAAGTCAAGATAGTTGATAGTGTTGCTTATGTTATATATATTTTTACTGATTTCTATTTTTAGTTGAGTCAATTGCTGAAACATGGACAGCAATAAATGGACAATAATTGTGAGGTTGTCCATTTATTGCTGTCAAAGTATATTTCATGCATTTTGAGGCAAATATACATATATCATTATTATGTCTTCCTGATAAATTGCTCCTTTTATCCCTATGAAATGTCCCTCTTTATCTCTGGCATTACTCTTTAACTTGTAGTCTATTTTATCTCATATCAACATAGCCATGCCAGCCCTCTTATGCTTACTGCTTGTATGATACATCTTTTTCCAACCAATTACTTTCAACTTATCTGTATCTTTATATTTAAAATGTGCTGTTTTGAGGTAGGATATAATTATATTTCTTTTACATATGGATAATCTCTGAATTTTAATTGGAGTGTTTAGACCATTATTATTAATATGATTGAGTTTGTTTACCATTGTAATATTTTTACTTTGTCCCCTCTATTTTATTGTTCCTCTGTTTCCTGTCTTCTTTTAGATGTTTGCAATATTTTAAGTATTAAATTTTATTTATGATCTTTTTAGATAATGTGTTTTCTGTGTGTGTATGTGTGTGTTTTATTTTAATGACTTCTCTAGGGATTTAAATATACATTATCAATTTTTCATAGTCCACTTACAGTTAATATTGTACTACTTCTTGGAAAATGTAGACACCTTGGAAACACATAGATCTCTTTACATCTCCTGACTATTCTTTATGTTCTGGTTCTCGTATGTATTAGGACTACATACATTAAAGAACTTTCAAGAAAATGGGTGATGGGTATAAGGAGGGCACTTGTGATGAGCACTACGTGTTATGTGTAAGTGATGAATCACTAAATTCTATTCCTGAAACCAATACTACACTATATGTTAACTATAATTTAAATAAAAACTTGAAAAAGAAAATTATCAATGTTTTAAGTCCTATTTTTCTGGGCTTGCTGTAACTTTTGAGACTAGGGAAAAAACCCAAACTGTAATATTTTAAACATATCATTTGGCTATGTAAATGTCTGCTTAAATGGGACAATGATGAGTTGTCATTACTGTCAAATAAGGTTTTAGTAAATTGCCTTTTTTAGGGGAAATGGATTGAATGATATTAAGGTTATATATATCATTATTTTATCAACTAAGACCTTTAATAAATATATCATTATGATTGATATTGATGAAAATGAATAAAAATGTATTTTTCAAAAAAGTTATAATTTTTGTTTTATTTATTTAAAGATTTATTTATTTACTTTAGAGAGAGAGGATGGGGAGGGGCAGAGGGAGAGGGAGAGAGAAACTCTAAGCAGACCCTGCACTGAGACCTGAAACTGGGCTCGATGTCATGACACTGAGATCACGACCTGAGCCAAAACCAAGTCGGATGCTTAACCTATTCTGCCACACAGGTGCCCCATAATTTGTGTTTTAAGTAGGCATATGTATTTTATTTTATTTTTTCAACTTCTTATTTAAATTCTAGTTAGTTCATATAGTGTACTATTGGCTTCAATACTACACACTAGTGTAGAATTTAAGCATATGTATTTCAAAGAAATTATGAGGGGAAATCATCATTTTATTTAACCACCTATTTACCACTTCTGATGCTCTTGATTTTGTTCTGGAAGATACATGTTTCCCTTCAGCCTCAAGAATTTCTTTTAGCATTTCTTGTAGTGCCGGTCTATGGGGCATGAATTCTCTTAGTTTTCCATTTTTTTAAAATTTCTTTTATTTATTTATTTCCTTATTTTATTTATTTATTTATTATGTTATGTTAATCACCATACATTACATCATTAGTTTTTGATGTAGTCTTCCATGATTCATTGTTTGCATATAACACCCAGTGCTCCCTTCAGTACATGCCCTCTTTAATACCCATCACCAGGCTAACCCATCCCCCCATGGCCCTCCCCTCAGAACCTTCACTTTGTTTCTCAGAGTCCATAGTCTCTTATGGTTCATCTCCCACTCTGATTCCCCACCTTCATTTTTCCCTTCCTACTATCTTCTTCTTTTTTTTTTTTTTTTAAACATATAATGTATTATTTGTTTCAGAGGTACAGGTCTGTGATTCAACAGTCTTACACAATTCACAGCACTCACCATAGCACATACCCTCCCCAGTGTCTATCACCCAGCCACCCCATCCCTCTCATCCCCCACCACTCCAGCAACCCTCAGTTTGTTTCCTGAGATTAAGAATTCCTCATATCACTGAGATCATATGATACATGTCTTTCTCTGATTGACTTATTTCGCTTAGCATAATACCCTCTAGTTCCATCCACATCATTACAAATGGCAAGAATTTGGGTTTTTTTATGGCTGCATAATATTCCATTGTATATATATACCACATCTTCTTTATCCATTCATCTGTCGATGGACATCTTGCCTCTTTCCATAGTTTGGCTATTGTGGACATTGCTGCTATAAACATCAGGGTGCACGTACCCCTTTGGATCACTACATTTGTATCTTTGGGGTAAATACCCAGTAGTGCAATTGCTGGGTCATAGGGTAGCTCTATTTTCAACTTTCTGAGGAACCTCCATACTGTTTTCCAGAGTGGCTGCACCAGCTTGCATGCCCACCAACAGTGTAGGAGGGTTCCCCTTTCTCCACATCCCCGCCAAAATCTGTCATTTCCTGACTTGTTAATTTTAGCCATTCTGACTGGTGTGAGGTGGTATCTCACTGAGGTTTTGATTTGGATTTCCCTGATGCCGAGCGATGTTGAGCACTTTTTCATGTGTCTGTTGGCCATTTGGATGTCTTCTTTGTAGAAATGTCTGTTCATGTCTTCTGCCCATTTCTTGATTGATTATTTGTTCTTTGGGTGTTGAGTTTCATTAAGTTCTTTACAGATTTTAGATACTAGCCCTTTATCTGATGTGTCATTTGCAAATATCTTCTCCCATTCTGTCAGTTGTCTTTTGGTTTTGTTGACTCTTTCCTTTGCTGTGCAAAAGCTTTTTATCTTGATGAAGTCCCAATAGTTCATTTTTGCCCTTGCTTCCCTTGCCTTTGGTGATGTTTCTAGGAAGAAGTTGCTGCAGCAGAGGTCGAAGAGGTTGCTGCCTGTGTTCTCCTTTAGGATTTTGATGGACTCCTGTCTCACATTTAGGTCTTTCAACCATTTTGAGTCTATTTCTGTGTGTGGTGTAAGGAAATGGTCCAGTTTCATTGTTCTGCATGGGGCTGTCCAATTTTCCCAGCACCATTTGTTGAAGAGACTGTCTTTTCCATTGGACATTCTTTCCTGCTTTGTCAAAGATTAGTTGACCATAGAGTTGAGGGTCCATTTCTGGACTCTCTATTCTGTTCCATTGATCTACGTGTCTGTTTTTGTGCCAGTACCATACTGTCTTGATGATGACAGCTTTGTAATAGAGCTTGAAGTCCAGAATTCTGATGCCTCCAGTTTTGGTTTTCTTTTTTCAACATTCCTTTGCCTATTCAGGGTCTTTTCTGGTTCCATACAAATTTTAGGATTGTTTGTTCCACCTCTGTGAAAAATGTTCATGGTATTTTGACAAGGATTTCATTGAATGTATAGATTGCTTTCGGTAGCATAGACATTTTAACGATATTTGTTCTTCTAATCCATGAGCATGGAATATTTTTCCATTTCTTTGTGTGTTCCTTAATTTCTTTCATAAGTGTTCTATAGTTTTCAGAGTACAGGTCCTTTAACTCTTTGGTTAGGTTTATTCTTATGGGTTTTGGTGCAATTTTAAATGGGATTGATTCCTTGATTTCTCTTTCTTCTGCTTCATTGTTAGTGTATAGAAATGCAACTGACTTCTGTGCATTGATTTTATATCCCTAGACTTTGCTGAATTCCTGTATCAATTTTAGCAATTTTGGGGTGGAGTCTTTTGGGTTTTCTACATAGAGTATCATGTTTTCTGCAAAGAGTGAGAGTTTGACTTCTTCTTTGCCAATTTGGATGCCTTTTATTTCTTTTTGTTGTCTGATTGCTGAGGCTAGGACTTCTAATACTATGTGGAACAACAGTGGTGAGAGTGGGAATCTCTGCCGTGCTCCCTGACCATAAGGGTAAAGCTCTCAGTTTTTCCCCATTGAGGATGATATTCACTACTGGTTTTTCCTATATGGCTTTTATAATATTGAAATATGTTCCTTCTATCCCCACACTGTGAAAAGTTTTTTTTTTTAATCAAGAAAGGATGCTGTATTTTGTCAAATGCTTTTTTCTGCATCTATTGAGAAGATCATATGGTTCTTATCCTTTCTTTTACTAATGTGGTGTACCACATTGATTTGTAGATGTTGAACCACACTTG
The DNA here is from genome assembly GCF_029215605.1 of Mirounga angustirostris. Lineage (NCBI taxonomy): Eukaryota > Metazoa > Chordata > Mammalia > Carnivora > Phocidae > Mirounga > Mirounga angustirostris. The sequence continues at coordinate 127,129,736 of NW_026991719.1, forward strand.
CAGCCCAGGAATAAATCCCACTGGGTCGTGGTGAATAAATCCTTTAATGTACTGTTGGATCCTATTGGCTAATATCTTGGTGAGCATTTTTGCGTCCATGTTTATCAGGGATATTGGTCTGTAATTCTCCTTTTGGTGGGGGGTCTTTGTCTGGTGTTGGGATCAAGGTAGTGTTGGTCTCATAGAATGTGTTTGGAAGTTTTCCTGGCATTTCAGTTTTTTGAAACAGCTTCAGAAGAAAAGGTATTAATTCTTCTTTAAATGTTTGGTAGAATTCCCCTGGGAAGCCATCTGGCCCTGGGCTTTTGTTTGTTGGGAGCTTTTTGATTACTCATTCAATTTCTTTGCTGATTATGGGTCTGTTCAGCTTTTCTATTTCTTCTTGTTTCAGTTTTGGCAGTTTATATGTCTCTAGGAATGCATCCATTTCTTCCAGATTGCCTAATATGTTGGCATATAGTTGCTCATAATATGTTCTTATAATTGTTTGTATTTCTTCAGTGTTGGTTGTGATCTCTCCTCTTTCATTCATGATTTTATCTATTTGAATCTTTTCTCTTTTCTTTTTGATAAGTCTGGCTAGGGGTTTATTGATCTTATTAATTCTTTTAAGGAACTGGCTCCTAGTTTCATTGATCTGTTCTACTGGTTTTTTATGTTTTTTTTTGTTTTGTTTATTTTTTACTTCTATGTCATTGATTTCTGCTCTAATCTGTATTATTTCTTTTCTCCTGCTGGATTTATGCTTTATTTGCTGTTCTTTTTCCAGATCCTTTAGATGTAAGGTTAGGTTGTGTTTTTGAGACTTTTTTGTTTTTTGAAGGTCTGTATTTCTATATAATTCCCTCTTAGGACTGCCATTGCTGCATCCCAAAGGTTTTGAACTGTTGTGTTTTCATTTTTGTTTGTTTCCATTTATTTTAAAAATCTTTAATTTCCTGGTTGACCCATTCATTCTTTAGTAGGATGCTCTTTAACCTCCATGTATTTGTGGTCCTTCCAAATTTTTTCTTATGGTTGACTTCCAGTTTTAAAGCACTGTGGTCTGAAAAGATGCATGGTATTATCTCAATCTTTTGGTACCAGTTGAGACCTGATTTGTGACCCAGTATGTGATCTATTCTGGAGAATGTTCCATGTACACTCAAGAAGAATGTGTATTCTGCTGTTTTAGGATGAAATTCTCTGACTGTATCTGTGAAGTCTATCTGGTCCAGTGTGTCATTCAAAGCCCTTGTTTCCTTGTTGATCTTCTTAGATGATCTGTCCTTTGCTGTGAGTGAGGTGTTAAAGTCCCCTAATCTTATTGTATTATTGTCAATGAGTTTCTTGAATTTTGTTATTAATTTGTTTATATATTTGGCTGCTCCCATGTTAGGGCATAAATATTTACATTTGTTAGAACTTCTTGTTGGATAGACCCTTTAATTATGATATAGTGTTCTTCTTCATCTCTTATTACAGTTTTTGGTTTAAAATCGAGTTTGTCTGCTATAAGGTTTGCCATCCTAGTTCTTTTTTGATGTCCATTGGCATGATAAATGGTTCTCGATCCCTTCACTTTCAATCTGGAGGTGTCTTTGGGTCTAAATTGAGTCTCTTGTAAGCAGCATATCAATAAGTCTTGGGGTTTTTTTTTTGTATCCATTCTGATACCCTATGTCTTTTGATTGGAGCAATTAGTCCATTTACATTCAGAGTAATTATTGAAAGATATGAATTTAGTGCTATTGTATTACCTGTAAAGTCACTGTTCCTATAGATTGTGTCTTTTCCTTTCTGGTCTTTGTTACTTTTGGGCTCTCTCTCCACTCAAAGGATCTTTAATATTTCTTGCAGGGATGGTTTAGTGTTCACAAGTTTCTTAATTTTTTGTTTGTCCTGGAAACAATTTATCTCTCTTTTTATTCTTAATGACAGCTTTGCTGGATAAAGTATTCTTAGTTGCATATTTTCCCCATTTTATCCCATTGAATATATCATGCCAGTCTTTTTTGGCCTGCCAGGTCTCTGTGAACAGGTCTGCTGCCAGGCTTATGTGTCTACCCTTATAGGTTAAGGACCTCTTGTCACAAGATGCTTTCAAGATTTTCTCTTTATCTTTGAAATTTGCAAGCTTCACTATAATATGGCAAGTTGTGACCTATTTTTGTTGATTTTGAGGGAGGTTCTCTGTGCCTCTTGCACTTGAATGCCTGTTTCCTTCCTCAGATTAGGGAAGTTCCCAGCTATAATTTGTTGAAAAAACCTTCTGCCCTTTTCTTCCACTCCTCATCTTCTGGGACCCCTAATATACAGAAATTATTTTGCTTTGTGGAATTGCTGAGTTCTATAAGTCTCCCTTCGTGATCTAATAGTTTTCTTTCTCTCTACTTTTAAGCTTCCTTATTTTCCATTATTTTATCTTCTATATCACTGATTCTCCTGCTTCATTCATCCTCATTTCTATGGTATCCACTTGGGACTGCATCTCAGTAATAGCATTTTTAATTTTGGCTTGACTAGATTTTAGTTCTTTCATCTCTACAGTAAGGGATTTTCTAGTGTCTCCTATACTTTTTTGAAGCCCAGCTAGTATCTTTATAATCGTTTCAAATTCTAGTTCAGACATCTTACCTATATCCATATTGATTAAATTCCTGGCAGTGAGTACCACCTCCTGTTCTTTCTTTTGGGATAAATTTCTCTGTCTTGTCATTTTGTCCAGAAAAGAAAGGAAGAAAAAAAAGAAACAACAACAACAATAAGAAGAAGAACAACAACAAAACTTCAGGTGACATCATTTTAATTAGAATCTCAGAAAGAGAAGAGAAAGGGTGATGCAGAAAAAGTGTTTAAAGAAATGATGACTGAGAACTTTTGAAAATTAATGACAGACACCAAACCACATTTTCATAAACTCAGAGTACTCTAAACAGGAATGAAGATGCTAAGCATATGATATTCAAACAGCTGGAAACAAAAGACAAAGAGAAAATCTTGAAGGCAGAGACAAAAGAATAACAGACTGCCTGTTGGAAACCATGCAAGTCAGGAGACAATAGAGGGATCACTTAAATGTGTAGAAAGAAGAAACTCTTAATCTAGCATTCTTTGCCCAGAAAAAAATTCTTTTAAAAATGAAGGTAAAGGGCGCCTGGGTGGCTCAGTTGGTTAAGCGACTGCCTTTGGCTCAGGTCATGATCCTGGAGTCCTGGGATTGAGTCCCGCATCGGGAGCCCGCTTCTCCCTCTGACCCTCCCCCCTCTCATGTGCTCTCTCTCTTTCATTCTCTCTCTCAAATAAATAAAATCTTAAAAAAAAAAGAAGGTAAAATACTGTATCAGAGAAGCCAAAACTGAGATAATTCATTGTCAGAAGGCCCAGTCTACAAGATAAAAGGAAGTTTTTAATGCAGAAATAATACTGTATCAGATAAACGTGGGACTGACTACATGAGGAAATAAACAATGCTGAAAATGAAATAAAATTTAAAATTGAATTATTTACTCTTTCTTATGTTTATTGGTTTAAATGATAACACCATCTAGGGAAAATAGTAGCAATTTATTATATTTTCATAACATATATAAAAGTGGAAGTTATTCCAACTAAAGCACAAAGGATAAGAAGAACTAAAAATTGGGAATATACTGTTGTAAAGTCTTATACTCCTTGTGAAGTGGGAAAATAATATTTGCTAGTAGACTCTGATTAAAATATGAATATCATACTATGAGTAACCACTAAAAATTTATTAAAATGGAGTATAAATAGTACATCAAGAGGAGATAAAATAGAAGTTTGAGGTGTTCAGCTAAAAGAAGAGAAAGCAGAAAAGGAGGAATAAAGAAACAGAGATGACATAGAACAATTAGAAAACAGCTATCAAGATGGCAGATTTTAATTCAATCGTATCAATAATCACAGTAAGCATTAAATGTGAAAAGTCTAAACATACCAGTTTAAAGGCAGAGAGTGTCATATTGGATTAAAAAAATTCAAGACCCAACTGTATGCTGTTTACAAGAAAACTACTTTAATTATAAAGACATACATAAGTTAAACATAAAAGGATAGAGAAAGATATATAATGCAGACATTAAACAAAACAAAACTATAGTGGTTACACTATCAGACAAAAAAGTCTTCAGAAAAGGAGTATTAACAGGGATATAGAAGGACATTACACATGATGAAGGGATAAATTCTCCAAAAGACATAATCTTAAGTGTTTATACTCTTTACAACAGAGCTTCAGAATCCATAAGGCAAAATCACAAATTACTGTAACTAAAAAAAGTATATAAGTCTACAGTTATAGTTGGAGACTTCAACACTTCTTTTGTAGCAGCTGGTAAGACAAGTAAACAGAAAATCAGTAAGGATATAGAAGACTTGGGGTGCCTGGGTGGCTCAGTCAGTTAAGTTTGGCTCAGGTCATGGTCCCAGGGTCCTGGGATCAAGCCCCACATGGGGCTCCCTGCTCAGCTGGCAGCCTGCTTCTCCCTCTCGCTCTGCCCCTCCCCCGTGCTCATGCTCTCTCTCTCTTTCTCTCTCTCTCAAATACATAAAATCTTTAAAAAAAGAAGACCTGAACAACAAGACTTGGTTTACATTTATAAAACACTCCACCTAACAAAAGCAGAATACAATTTCTTTTCATGTACACATGGAATATTCACCATTATTAATCATACTTTGTGCCATAAAACAAGCCTCAATAAATTTAAGATTATCAGTCATATAATGTTCTTTATAAATAGAAGAAACACTTCTCAACTTATTTTATGAGGCAAGCATTACTCTAATACCAAATCAAAGATATTACAAAAAAGAAACTAGAAGCCAATATTTCTCATAAACATAGATGCAAAAATACTCAAAATATTAGCAAATCAAATCTAACAATGTATAAAATGCATAATATATCATGACCAAGGTGGTAGTGGTTTATTCTAGTAATGAAAGGCTGGTTCGACATTTGAAAATCAATGTAATTCACCATATTAGTAATATAAGAAAAAGTATATGATAATTTAAATAGATGCAGAGAAAGCATCTAAGAAAATTAAGCATCTATTCATGATATTTTAAAAACTCCCAGAAAGCTAGGACTAGAGGGAAACTTCCTTAACATGATAAAGGGGATACAGTCAAAGCTGACAGTTAATACCATACTTAATGATGAGATGGAATGCTTTCTCTGAAAGATGAAAAACAAAGTAGGGAAATACTTTCTTATAATTAATGCTTATTCAACAAAATACTGGAAGTCCCAATCAATGCAATAAGGGAAAACAAAAATAAAATGCATAGAGATTGAAAGAGAATAAATAAAACTATGTACTTTCAGGTGACAATTATTTAATGAAGAAAATACCAAAGAATCTACAAAAAAGATCCTAGACTTAATATGTGAGTTTAGCAAGGTCATAAGATACTAAGTCAGCATAGAAAATTCAATTATATTTCTATAGACAAGAAGTGCACAAATGGGTTTCAAATTTTTTAAAATACCACTTATAATAGCACAAAAATGAAACACTTAGATATAAATCTAATAAAATATGTGCACTGTCTGTATGCTGATAACTAAAAAACATTGCTGAAAGAAATCAAAGAAAGCCTAAATAAATGGAGACCTATACCATATTCAATATTGAAGATTCAATATTGGTAAGATGTCAGCTCTCAATTTGATCTTTAAATTCAATACAATCCCAGAAGTCTTTTTTTGTACATAATAATGAATTTATTCTAAAATTTTCATGGAAAGTGAAAGGAACAAGAATAGCCAAAACAATTTTGAAAAAAAGACAAAGTTGGAGGACCCATGCTATCTGATTTCAAGACATACTATAATGCTACAATAATCAAGATAACTGTAGGTGTTAAGACTGAAAGTATAGACACATAGGTCAACGGAACAGAACAGAGAGCCCAAAAATAAATACATGATTTTTTTAAAAAATGAAAAGAATTCAAAGTATAAGGTGTAGCCCTTTCAAAAATTGGTCCTGGAACAATTGGACATTAATGTGCAAACAAATTCTGTTGTATACCAACTCATAACTTACACAAAAATTAACTTGACAGATTAACAGATGAATGATAAAGAAAATGTGGTATATACATACAATGGAATATTATTTTGCTTTAAAAAGGAAAGAGATCCTGTCACATGCTACAACATGCATGAACCTTGAAGACATCATGCTAAGTGAAATAAGCCAGTTACAGAAGAACAAATATTGCATGATTCCACTTATATGAATTATCTAAAATAATCAAATTAATAGAAGAAAAGAATACAGTAGTGGTTTCTAGGGGCTAGGGGATAAGAAAAATGGAGAGTTGTAATTCAGTAAGTTTCAGTTATCCTAGATGAATACGTTATAGAGATCTGCTATATAACATATTGCCTATAGTTAGCAATATGGTATTGTGCACTTCAAAATTTGTTAAGAGGGTAGATCTCATGTTAAGTATTCTTTTTTGAGTTATTATGTTAAATTAGCCAACATATAGTACATCATTAATTTTTGATGTGGTGTTCAATGATTCATTAGTTGCGTATAACACCCAGTGCTCATCACAACATGTGCCCTCCTTAATACCCATCACCCGGTTACCCCATCCCCTCACACCCCTCCCTTCTGTAACCCTCAGTTTGTGTTAAGTATTCTTACACACACACACACAGAGCACAAGGAAACCATGGGAGGTGTTTGATATGTCTATTACCTTGATCGTGGTGATGGTATCACAGGTGCTTGTATATTCCAAACTCATCAAATTACACACATTAAATATATACGTTCTTTGTATATCAATTATATCTCAATAAATCTGTTAAAAATTGATTCAACACAGATCATAATCTTAATTGTAAAAACCATAAAACTTCTAGAAGAAAACAAGAGAATATCTGTATGGTCTTGAGTCAAGCAGCGTTTTTAGATTTGACATTAAAAGTAAAATCCATTTAAAAAAATAATTAATTACAGGGCACCTGAGTGGCTCAGTTAGTTAAGCATCTACCTTCTGCTGGGGTCATGATCCTGGGGTCCTGGGATCGAGTCCCTCACCGGGCTCCCTGCTCAGCGGGGAATCTGCTTCTCCCTCTCCCTCTGCTGTTCTCTCTCTCTCTGTCAAATAAATAAATAAAATCTTAAAAAAACCATTAATTTGGCTTCATTATAACTTAAAAACCACTTGTACTGCAAAGGACACTGTTAAGAGAAAGAAAGGACAAGGCACAGACTAGGAGAAAGTATCTGCAAATCATTTCTGGCAAAGGACTTATCTAGAATATATAAAGAATTCTCAAAACTCAACATGAGAAAATAAACCAATAAAAGTGATCAAAGTAACTGAACAGACACTTAACCAAAGAAAATATACAGATATCAAATTAACATATGAAAAGAAACATATGATTAATCATTTTGAAAATGCCATTTGAAACCACAATGAGATACCACAGCACATCTATTACAAGGTTTAAAACTTAAAAACCTGGCAATACCAAATTCTGGTGAATATGCAGAGGAAGTGGAATGCTCATACACTGCTGTTGAAAATGCAAATTGGTATAGCCACTTTGGAAAATAATCTGGCAGTTTCTTCTAAAAATATGCCTATCAGGTGATCTGGAAATCCCTGTCCTAGACATTTGCCCAGAAGAAATAACAATTTATGCTCACTCAAAAGCCTGTATGTGATGATTTATAGCAGATTTATTTATAATCACAAAAAAATGGATACAACTTAGCTGTCCTTCAACAAGTAAATTGATTGTGGCACATCTAAAAAATGGAAAACTACTCAGCAATAAAAAGGAATAAACTGTTGATTTATGCAATAATATGGATGACATTCAGTAGCAGCAAGCACACTTAACATTCAGATCTTGGTTTCTAAATACCATTCTCTAATAAAGGAACCAGAGCTACTTGGAAAAATGAGTGATTACTGGGCTGGGGAAGGGAAAATCTAAGATGAGCTTGGAGAATCTTGTAAGGCCCAAAACTAACTGATCAAAAAAGGAGAGATGAAGTCATACTGAAAGGGCAAAGGAGCCAATCTGAATGAGTACTTCACACTTTTATTCCAAAATAATATTTCATTGAATGAATATACAATGTTTTATTTATCCATACATCAATTAATAGACTTTTGTGTTATTTCTTCTTTTTAGCTATTATGCATGATTCTGCTAATATTGTTCTTGTACAAGATTTTGTGTAGACATATGTTTTTATTTCTCTTTGGCATATACCTAGAAGTAGAGCTGATAGGTAATATTTTAATTCTATGTTTAACAATTTGAGGAATGGCCAAACTGTTTTTCAAAGGAGTGGCCACCATTTTACAATCCCACCAGCAGTGTATAAGGGTTGAAATTTCCTCATATTCTTGAAAACTCTTGTTAATGTCTGCATTTATTGTATCTATCCCAGTGGGTATGAAATGGCATCTCTTATATTTTTGCTCTGCATTTCCATAATGACTAATGATGTTGAGCATCTGTGCTTATTATGCATTTGTTTATAATTTTTCTGGAGAAATGTATATTCAGATCCTTTTCCCACTTTTCAATTGGGATATTTATTTTTATATTATTGAGTTGTAAAAGTTCTTCATGTGTTCTGGATAAAAGTCCTTTATCAGGATACATGCAACTCAATGTTTATAGCAGCATTATTAACATTAGTCAAATTATGGAAACAGCCCAAATGTTCATTGACTGATGAATGGACAAAGAAGATGTGGTATACACACACACACACACACGTGTGTGTGTATATATGTACACACACATATATATACAATGGAATATTACTGTCATAAAAAAGAATGAAATCTTGCCTTTTGCAATGACATGGATAGAGCTAGAGAGTATTATATGCTAAGTGAAATAAGTCAGAGAGACAAATACCACATGATTTCACTCACATGTGGAATTTAAAAAACAAAACAAATGAACATACTGGGGGAGAAAGAGAGGCAAACCAAGAAACAAACTCTTAACTATAGAGAACAAACTGATGGTTACTGGAGGGGAGGTGGGTTGGGGGATGGGTTAAACAGATGATGGATATTAAGGAGGGTACTTGTTGTGATGGGCACCAATCGTCGTATGTAAGTGGTGAATCACTAAATTCTACACCTGAAACTAATATTGTGCTGTATGTTAACTGGCTGGAATTTAAATAAAAATTTGGGGGGAAAAAGAATGAAATCTTGCCATTGGCAATGACATGGATGGAGCTAGAGAGTAGTATACTAACTGACATAAGTCACTCAGAAGACAAATATGTGATTTCACTCATATGTGCAATTTAAGAAACAAAACAAATGAGCAAAGGGGGAAAATAAGAAAGAGAGGCAAACCAAGAAACAGACACTTAACTACAGAGAACAAACTAATGGTTACCAGAGGGGAGGTGGATGGGGCATGGGTTAAATAGGTGAAAAGGATTAAAGAGGGCACTTGTGATAAGCACCAGGTATTGTATGGAAATGTTGAATCACTCTTTGTACACCTGAAATTAATATTACATGTATGATAACTAACTAAAATTTAAATTAAAACTTTTTAAAAGTCCCTTATCAGTTCATGATTTGCAAAATTTTCCTCTCATTCTGAGGGTTGTCTTTTCATTTTCTTGACTGTACCATTGACAGCACAAAAAATTTTAATTTTGATAAAGTCCAAATTATCTATTTTTTATTTTGTTACCTGTTTTTTGTCATCAATATAAGAAACCATTGCCTGACCCAAGATAGTAAAGATTACTCTTATATTTTCTTCTAAGATTTTTTCTTTTTTAAAATATTAATTCCAATATAGTTAACATACAGTGTTATATGTTTCATTCTTTTTCATGGCTGAATACTATTCGTGTGTGTGTGTGTGTGTGTGTGTACCACTTCCTCTTTATCCATTCATCTATTGATAAGCACTTAGGCTACTTCCATAATTTGGCTATTGGAAATAATGCTGCTATAAACATCGGGGTGCATGTATCCCTTTGAATTAGTGTTTTTGTATTTTGGGGGTAAGTACCCAGTAATGTGATGGGTGGATCATAGGGTAGTTCTATTTTTAACTTTCTGAGGAACATCCATACTGATTCCCAGAGTGGCTGCACCAGTTTGCATTCCCACTAACAGTGCAAGAATTTCTTTTCCTCCACATCCTCGCCAACACCTGTTTCTTGTGTTGTTGATCATAGCCATTCTGATACGTGTGAGGTGATAGCTCATTGTAGTTTTGATTTGCATTTCCGTAATGGTAAGGGATGTTGAGCATCTCTTCATGTGTCTGTTGACTATCTGTATGTCTTCTTTGAGAAAATCTATGTTTATGGCTTCTGCTCATTTCTAAATTGGATTATTTGTTTTTTGGGTGTTGAGTTTTATAAATTCTTTATATATTTTGGATACTAACCCTTTATCAGATATATCTTTTGCAAATATCTTCTCCTATTCTATAGGTTTTCTTTTCATTTTGTTGATTGTTTTCTTCACTGTGCAGAAGCTTTTTATTTTGATGAAATCCCAATAGTTTATTTTTGCTTTTGTTTCCCTTGCCTCAGGAGACATACCTAGAAAAAAATTGCTACCACCTGTGTTCTCTCCAAGGATTTTTATGGTTTCAGGTTTCACATTTAGGTTTGTAATCCATTTTGAATTTATTTTTTTGTATAGTGTAATAAAGTGGTCCAGTTTCAATTTTTGCATATTTCTGTCCACTTTTCCCAACACAATTTGTTGAAGATACTGTCTTTTTCCCATTGGATATATTTCCTGCTTTGTCAAAGATTACTTGACCATATAATTGTAGGTTCATTTCTGGGTTTTCTGTTCTCTTCCATTGATGTATTTGTTTATTCTTGTGCCAGTACCATACTGTTTTTGTTAATACAGCTTTATAATATAACTTGAAGTCTAAATTTATGATGCCTCCAGCTTTGCTTTTCTTTTTCAAGATTACTTTGGCTATTCAGGGTCTTTTGTGGTTCCATACAAATTCTAGGATGGTTTGTTCTAGTTCTGAGAAAATGTTGTTAGTACTTTGATAGGGATTGTATTAAATGTGTCAATTGCTTTGGGTAATATAGACATTTTAATAATATTTGTTTTTCCAGTCTATGAGTTTGGAAAGTATTTCTTTGTGATGTCTTCAATTTCCTTCATCGGTGTTTCATAGTTTTCAGAGTACAGGTCTTTCACTTGGTTATGTTTATTCCTAGGTATCTTATTATTTTTGGTGCAATTGTAAATGGGATTGATTCCTTAATTTCTCTTTCTGCTGCTTCATGACTGGTGTATAGAAATGCAACAGATTTCTGTACATTGATTTTTGTATCCTGTGACTTTACTGAATTTGTTAATCAGTTCTAGCAGTTTTTTGGTGGAGTCTTTGGGTTTTCTAGATAGAGTCATCTGCAAATTGTGGAAGTTTGACTTCTTCCTTGCTGATTTGGATTCCTTTTATTTCTTTTTGTTCATCTGACTGCTGTGGCTAGGCCTTCCAGTACTATGTTGAATAAAAGTGGTTACTGTGGGTTTTCCATATATGGCCTTTATTATATTGAGGTATGTGTCCTCTATCCCTACTTTGTTGAGGGTTTCATCATGAATGGATGTTGTACTTTGTCTAATGCTTTTTTCTGCATCTATTGAAATGACCACATAGTTCTTACCCTTTCTCTTATTGATGTGATGTATTATGTTAATCGATTTGTGAATATTGAACCACCCTTGCAACCCAGGAAGAAATTCCCCTTGTGTGTGGTGAATGATTTTTTAAATGTATTTGTTGGATTCAGTTTGCTAGTATTTTGTTGAGCATTTTTATACCTATGTTCATCAGGGATATTGGCCCATAGTTCTCTTTTTTACTGGCATCTTTATCTGGTTTTGATATCAGGGTAATAATGCTGGCCTCATAGAATGAGTTTGGGAGTTTTCCTTCCTTGTCTATTTTTTGGCATAGTTTGAGAATAGGTATTAACACTTCTTTAAATGTTTGGTGGAATTCACCTGTGAAGCCATCTGGTCCTAGACTTTTGTTTCTTGGGAGTTTTGGGGTTTTTTTTTTTGTTTTTTGGTTACTAATTTAATTTCTTTGCTGGTCATCAGTTGGCTTAAATTTTGTATTTCTTCCTGTTTCAGGTTTGGTAATTTATATGTTTCTAGCAATTTATCCATTTATTTTAGGTTGTCCAATTTGTTGACATAGTTTTTTAAAATAATATTCTCTTATAATTGTATTTCTGTGGTGTTGGTTGTTATTTCTCATCTCTCATTTGTGATTTTATTTATTTGAGTCCTTTCTCTTTTTTTCTCGATAAATCTGGCTAGAGATTTATCAACCATCTACTGGTTTCATTGATCTGTTCTATTGTTTTTTTTTAATGTCTATACTATTTATTTCTGCTCTTTTCATTATTTCCTTCCTTCTGCTGGCTTTAGGTTTAGTTGTTATTTTTCTAGTTCCTTTAGGTGTAATGTTAGGTTGTTTATTTGTGATTTTTCTTGCTTCTTGAGGTAGGCATGGATTGCCATAAACTTCCCTCTCAGAACCACTTTTGCTGTATCCCAAAGGTTTTGACCATTGTGTTTCTTTTCATTTGTTTCCATGTACTTTTCTATTTTTCTTTTATTTCCTAGTTGACCCATTCACTATTTAGTAGCATGTTATTTAACCTTCCTGTATTTTTTCTTCCCAGATTTTTTCTTGTGGTTGACTTCTAGTTTCATAGCACTGTGATGACAAAAGGTGTATGATATGATTTTCATCTTGAATTTGTTGAGGCTTGTTTTGTGGGCTAATATGTGATCTATTCTGGAGAATGTTTTGTGTATACTTGAAAAGAATGTGTATTCTGGTGTTTTAGGATGGAATGTTCTGAATATATCTGTTAAATCCATCTGTTCAAGAGTGTCATTCAAAGCCACTGTTTATTTGTTTATTTTCTGTTTCAATGATCTGTCCACTGATGTAAGTGGGGCTTTAAAGTCACCTACTATTATTGTATTATTGTCAATTAGTTCTGTTATGTTTGTTATTAATTGCTTTATGTATTTGGGTGCTCCTTTGTTGGGTGCATAATATTTACAATTGTTATATCTTCTTATTGGATTGTCCCCTTTATTATTATGCCATGTCTTTCTTTGTGTCTTGTTATGGTCTTTGTTTTACAGTCTATTTTGTCCAATATAAGTATTGATACCCCAGCTTTCTTTTGATATCCATTTGCATGATAGATCTTCTCCATCTCCTCACTTTTAATCTACAGGTGTCTTTAGGTCTGAAATAAGTCTCTTGTAGGCAACATATAGATGGGTCTTGGTTTTTATCCATTCTGTCACCCTATTTCTTTTGATTGGAGCATTTTGTCCACTTATATTCAAATTAATTATTAATAGATATGTATTTATTGACATTTTATTATTTGTTTTGCAATTTTTTTCTGTATATTTTCTCTGATCCTTCTTGTCTTTCTCTTTCATGGCTTGCTGGTTTTCTTTTGTATTTTATTTGGATTTATTTCTCTTTATTTTTTGCATATTTATTAGTGGTTTTTGATATATGACTACCATTAGGCTTGTATACAACATCTTCTGCATATAAGAGTCTATATTAAGCTGATAGTTATTTAAGTTTGAACACATTCTTACTCCTCTCCTCCCCACATTTTAGGTATATGTTGTCGTATTTTACATCCTTATATTTTGTGAGTTCCTTGATTGATTTTTACAGAGATATTCATTTTTACTGCTTTTGTGTTTCCTACCTTCATACTATCACTTTTGGTCTGTCCTTTCCATTCCAAGACTCCCCTTTAATATTTCTTGCAGAGCTGGTTTAGTGTCCAAAAACTCCTTTAATTTTTATTTGTCTGAAAACTCTTTATCTCTCCTTCTGTACTGAATGATAACCTTTCTGGATAGAGAATTCTTTTCTGTAGATTTTTCCCATTCTGCACTTTGAAAGTATCATGACATTCCCTCTGGCTTGCAAAGTTTCTGCTGAAAAATCCCTTGCTAGCCTTATGGGTTTTACCTTGTAAGTTACTGTCTTCTTTTGTCTTTCTGCTTTTAATTTTTTTTCTTTATCACCATATTTTGCCAATTTAATTACAATACGTCTTGGTGTGTGTCTGCTTTTGTTGATTTTGATGGGGTTCTCTGTGTCTCCTGGGTCTGGATATCTGTTTCCTTCTCCAGATTAGGGAAGTTGTCAGCTATTATTTCTTTAGATAAATGTTCTGCCCCTTTTTCTCTCTCTTCTTCTGGGACTCTTATATTATGAATGTTATTACATTTGGTGGAGTAACTGAGTTCCCTAAGTCTATTCTCATTTTGTGTAATTCTTCTTTCTTTTGTTCAGCTTGATTACTTTCCATTACTATGCTTCTAGGTCATTAATTCATTCCTCTGCTTCTTCCAGCCTGCTGTTCATTCCATCAAGAGTGTTTCTCATTTCACTTATTGAGCCTTTTATCTCTGATATGTTACTCCTTATCTCTTTGTGAAGAGTCTCACTCATGCCTTCCACTCTTTTCTCAAGTCCAGTGAGCATCCTTATGATCATTACTTAATATTCTCTATCAGGCATGTTATTTATATCTGTTTTGCTTAGATCTCTGGCCATGGGCTTGTCCTGTTCTTTCATTTGGGATAAATTTCTTTGTCTTCTCATTTTGTCTAAGTCTCTGTGCCTGTTTCTCTGTTTTAAGAAAGGCAGCTACATCTCCTGTTCTTGAGGGTAAGGACCTTAGGAAGCAGAGGTCCTGTATTGCCCTGCCATGTAGTGTCCTCTGTTCCCCCAGGGCCTGACACTTCCAGGAGTGTCTCCAATGTGTGCTGCACGTGCTGTTTTTTCCTGGATGCTTTATCTTTCAGGCCAGTTGTCTGCAGAGGCTCTCTTTGCCTGTTGTGGGCAGTGTTTGGTCCCTGGCCTGAATGTGGTGCATTTTAACTAGGTGTGTTCTGGTCTGTTTGTGAAACAGACCAGACTGTTGAGACCTGTCACCACCCTGACAGAACTGAGGCTTCACAAAACTCCCAGGTTGGGAGATGTCATGTGAACAGGGGTTTGGGCCAGTCTTCTGGGGGAGGGGGCTTGCCTCCCTCAAACTGGTGTGAGTGTGACTGTGAAGGGTTGTTCCACTGAAGCATGGGAGGTTGGGACTTGGTGTAAGCAAGTTAAGTAATGTCTGCTCTGTGCTCTTTCCTGCAATTGACTCTTTGCTTATGCTGAAGGGTGGAGGAAGGAAATGGTGCCAGCCAGGTTTTTTTTCCCCCAGAGGCATATCTCTGGGATGTGTTCAGAGATGAGCAAATAACCTTCCCACTGTGTGCCCCAGGTGCTCTTCAGATCTGTTTCCATGCTATATTTCCATGGGTTGTTTGCCTGCCCTCTCTCTAAGAGTAGCCCCAGTGCCTTTCAGGCTCTATCCCAGCCATGCTTACTGACCTTTAAAACTCTATGCTTTAAGCCCTGCTGGTTGCAAGAACTCACACAGTTTGGCCCGTCTCACTTTCCAAGCCAATTGCTATGGGTATTTATTTTCTCTGGATGCTCCCCTGCATGCTAGTCAGTCTCTCTCACCCTTCTCTGTGACTGCAGCTCCCTCCCCACTGCAGTGGCCATGATCTGTTTCTCTCCCAAACCTCACCTCTGCACTTTCTACTTTCTTCACTGTGGTCTCTTCTCTACCTATAGTTGTGGAGTTTGTTCTGCCAGTCTTCAGGTCAATTTTTGGTATATTTAGGAGGATTTGATAGTTGTATTTGTAGGACAAGCTGAGCCTACGGTCCTCCTGTTCCACTACCATCTTCACAAGCCAGATTGTCATCTTCTAAGATTTTTATAGTCTGATCTGTTACATCTATGTCTATATTCATTTTGAATTGATTTTCTTGTATGGTATGAGGTAGGGGCACAAATTTATTATATGGATGTGGATATCTTGTTGTCTCAGTACCATTTTTTGTAAACACTATCTTCTCCCATGAAATTGTCCTGACCTTCTGTAGAAAATCAATTGACCATAAATTAAAGAGTTTATTTCTAAGCACTCAATTCTATTCCATTGACCTATTTATTTGTTCCAATGCCAATACTACACTGTTTTGATTACTATAGTTTTGCAGTATATTTTGAATTCACAAAGTTTAAATACTTGTATTTTGTTCTTCCTTCTCAAGACTGTTGTGGCTATTCTGTGCCTCTTGCGTTTTCATATGAATTTTAGGAATTGCTCATCAATTTCTAAAAAAAAAATCCAGTTAGGATTTTGATGGGGATTACATTGAATCTACAAATCAATTCGGGGAGTATTGCCATGTTTACAATCTTTAGTTCTCTGATCCATGAAAATGGAATGTGTTTCCCTTTATTTATTTCTTCTTTAATTTCTTTCAACAATGTTTTATACTTTTCAGTGTATAAGTCTTGTATGTGTTTCATTAAGTTTATTCCTAAGTATTTTATTCTTTTTGATGTTATTGTAAATAAAATTGTTCTTAATTTCATCTTCAAATTGATCATTGCTAGTGTATAGAAATAAAAGTTGTTTTGGTATATTAATTTTGTTTATTAGTTCTAAATATGTGTGTATATGTGCATGTGTGTGTATATTCCTTAGGAATGTTTATATACAAGTTTAGGTCAGCTGTAAATAGATTGTTTTACTTCTTCCTTTCAAATATGGACGACTTTTTTTCCTTGCCTAATTGCCCAAACAGAACCTGTAGTGCAATTTTTTAAAATTTTATTTTATTATGTTATGTTAGTCACCATACAATACATCATTAGTTTTTGATGTTATGATCCATGATTCATTGTTTTCGTATAACATCCAGTACTGCATGCAGTACGTGCCCTCCTTAATACCCATCACCAGGTTAACCCATCCCCCCACCCTGCTCCCCTCTAAAACCCTCAGTTTGTTTCTCAGAGTCCATAGTCTGTCATGGTTCATCTCCCCCTCCGATTTTCCCCCCCTTCATTTTCCCCTTCCTTCTCCTAATGTCCTCCATGCTATTCCTTATGTTCCACAAGTAAGTGAAACCATATGATAATTGACTTTCTCTGCTTGACTTATTTCACTTAGCATAATCTCCTCCAGTCCCATCCATGTTGAGTAAAAGTTGGATATTCATCCTTTCTTATGGCTGAGTAATATTCCATTGTATATATGTAGTGCAATGTTGATTGAATAGAAGTGGTGGGAACAGACATTTTTATCTTATTCCTTGACTTAGAGTAAAAGCTTTCAGTCTTCCACCATTAAGTATGATGTTGAAAGTTGAGTTTCATAAGCTTAAGCTTACCATTAAATGATTAGTCAAGGTCACTTTTTATCCATGCAGTAGCTAAATATATTTGTAGATCAACCACCTGTGCATCTTCCTTAGTTATTGTCTTAGAAGCCCTAAATGTTTTTTGGTGGATAGAGATACAGGACCAGAACTTTTATGCTTAATATTTGGAATTTGGTTCTTTCAGTGAACCAGTGTCATATTGTAAAATTATGCACAATGGCCTCTTGGAATATATTATTAATATTTGGTAACCCTACTGTGATATATATAATGAATAAACATAGGAATATATCTTTCTTTAGATTTTCTGCTGTTTTTTCAAACTTTCAGCCAAGCCTTTTCTTTTTCTTCTCTCTCATTTTAAATATTTTATTAATATTTTTTAAACTTTACATTATAATCAAATTCTTTCCTTTTTACATTTGAAAAACATTGAGCTTATTTTGATTGTCAGAAATCTTGATTACCTTCTTTTAATCTAATTGAGTGAGGCTTTTAAATTTTCTATTTCTGCCTTTGTTTCTGGCTATCTTAAAATAGATTACTAGGAAGTTTTCTGCCTTGATTCTCTTCCAATAAGAACTATGATTTTTGTCCTTAGAGTAGTTTACTTTCTCCTGATTATAAATGAGTGCTTTAGATTTTCAGTGATTTCTTTCATGATGTCTTCATTTTAGCCCACTCTTGTTACATTCTCTTTCTAGGCTGTTTCATAACAGCTTTCTCTAAATTATTTTTTTAAAGATTTTTTCATTGGGGGGGGGCAGAGGGAGAGAATCTTCAAGCAGACCTCCCACTGAGTGCAGAGCCAGATGCAGGGCTCAATCCCACAACCCATTAGATCATGACCTGAGCCAGAACCAAGAGTCAGATGTCCAACTAACTGAGCCACCCAGGTGTCCCCAGCCTTCTCTAATTTAGTTGTATAGGTATAATGTTTTCTTGAATATTGTTGATAATATTATTTAAAACATTTTCTAGAGGGTATTATGCTAAGCTAAAGAAGTCAATCAGAGAAAGACATGTATCATATGATCTCACTGATATGAGGAATTCTTAATCTCAGGAAACAAACAGGGTTGCTGGAGTGGTGGGGGGTGGGAGGGATGGGGTGGCTGGATGATAGGCATTGGGGAGGGTATGTGCTATGGTGAGCGCTGTGAATTGTGTAAGACTAATGAATCCCAGACCTGTACCTCTGAAACAAATAATACATTATATGTTTAAAAAAAAAAAAAGAAGATATTAGGAACGGAAAAATGAAGGGGGGGAATCGGAGGGGGAGACGAACCATAAGAGACTATGGACTCTGAGAAACAAACTGAGGGTTCTAGAGGGGAGGGGGGAGGGGGATGGGCTAGCTTGGTGATGGGTATTAAAGAGGGCACATACTGAATGGAGCACTGGGTGTTATATGCAAACAATGAATCATGGAACATTACATCAAAAACTAATAATGTAATGTATGGTGATTAACATAACATAATAAAATTTAAAAAAATAAAACCTTTTCTAAAATATTGATTTTTTCTTTTACAATGATCTATTTCATAAGAATGTTACTTATAAGATCAATTTCTTTTAAACTTTCAAAAGTTTTCATACATCAAGAAAGGAAGGGTGTTTGTGATTACATAAATGAAGGTAAAATAAAATCTTCAATATTTATTCTTAAATGACCTAGTAGAAAATATTATTCAAAATAATAATATCAACAATATATTGGATGACTATAGCTTATGAATAAGCAATGTTATAAGGCATGGAAGAAAAGACTTATAATTCTTTTGTTATTATAAGTTGGTCACATTGCCTGTGAAGCAGTATAGTATTATTTGAAAGTGGATGTAGATTAATTGTAAATGTATATATATTCTAGGGCAATGACTTAAAATTTTTAATAACTATAATTAATATGTTAAAAGGAAAGAAAATGGAAACATATAAAATGCACAATTGAAACCAAAAAAGCAAAAAAAGAGTGGGAAAGCTAAGGAAACAAAGAAAAAGGACAAAAGATAGAAAACGGTTGCAAATAATGTAGATGTTAATCCACTATATCAATAATGATTTCAAATGTAAATAGTCTAAATGCACCAATTAAAAGGCAGAGACTATCAGAGTGGATAAACAACCAAGACCTAACTATATGCTATCTACAAAAAACCCACTTTAATATAAAGACACAGAGAGATTAAAAGTAAAGGGATGGAGAGTGATATACCATTGCTAATACCAATCAAAAGAAAGCTAGAGTACCTATATGAATTCAGATAAAGCAGATTTCAGAGCAAGGAAACATTTCAGGGATGAAGAGGAGCATTATATGACGATAAAGGGGTTAATGTTCTAAGACACAACAGTCCTTAATGTATATGTGCCTAAAAACAAAGCATAAAATACATGAGGCAAAAACTAATAGAACTGCAAGGAGAAATAGACAAATCCATTTTTATAGTTGGAGACTTCAACATCCCTCTCTCAGAATTTCACAGATCCAGAAGGCAGAAAATCAGTAAATATATAATTAAACTTAATAGCACCATTAATAACTGGATCTGATTGACATTATAAAATGCTTCATTCAGCAACAGCAGACTACTAATTCTTCTTTTTTTTTTAAGAATTTATTTATTTATTTGAGAGAGAGAGAATGAGAGAGAGAGAGCACATGAGAGGGGGGAGGGTCAGAGGGAGAAGCAGAGTCCCTGCCGAGCAGGGAGACCGATGTGGGACTCGATCCAGGGACTCCAGGATCATGACCTGAGCCGAAGGCAGTCGCTTAACCAACTGAGCCACCCAGGCACCCCATAGACTACTAATTCTTCTTAAGCCGATGTGGAATAGTCACCAAGACAAATCACATTCTGGGCCATAAAATATAACTTAATAAATTTAAAAGAAGAAAAATCACATAATGTTTGCCCTTAGACCACAATGGAATTAAATGGACTAGAAAACTTCCAAATATTTGGAGATTAAACAACACACTTCTAAATAACACATGGATGTGAGCTGAAGTCTCAAAAGTAATTAAAAATATTTTGAACTAAATGAAAATGAAAATACAGCTTATCAAAATTTGTGGGATATGGCAAAAGTAGTGCTTAGAGGGAAATTTATAGCATTGAATGCATATATTAGAAAAGAAGAAAGATCTAAAATCAATAATCTAAGCTTCCACCTTAGGAAACTAGAAAAAGAAGAGCAAATTTCATCCAAATGAAGCAGAAGAAATGAAATAAAAATAAGGTAAAAATTAATGAAATTGAAAACAGGAAATTAATAGATTTTAAAAATCAATTAAGAAAACCCCTCTAGCCAGGGTAACTAAGAAAAAAGAAAGAAGACAAAAATTACTAATATCATAAGTGAAAGACGGGCCATCACAACTGATCTTGTGGATGCTAAAAGGATAATAAAGTAATATGAAAAGCTAGCATGCAAATTTGACAACTTAGATTTAATAGACTAATTCCTTAAAAGACACAATATAACAAAACACACAAAGAGAGATAGGTCATTTGAGTAGGCTTATATCTAATTAAAGAAATTGAATCAACAATTAATAAGTCTTCCCAAACAGAAAGCACCTGCCCCAGATGATTTCCCTGGGAAATTCTACCAAACATTTAGGGAAGAAATGATATCAATTGTCTACAACTTTTCCAAAAAATAGAAGAGCTAACACTTCCTAATTCACTCTATAAGTCCAGCATGATCTTAAACACTAAAACCAGACAAAGACATTACTAGGAAGGAAAACCAAAATATGCAACTGGTGATTAACTAAACTCAACATCTGAAACTAATGATACACTCTATGTTAACTAATTAAATTTAAATAAAATAAGATATAAAAAATAAAAATAAATAAAATAGATCTAAACAAACAAACAAATGAACAACAACAACAACAAAAACAATGATTGCTCATGGACATAGATGCAAAAACCCTCAACAAAATACTAGCAAATTCAATGTACAGAAAGAATTATGCACCACAGCCAAGTGGGATTTATTCCAGTTATGCAAGACTGATTCCACATTCAAAATCAACTAATGTTCATCATCAAAGGATAAAAAAGAAAATTATGTGACAACATCAATAAGTGCAGGAAAAGCATTTGACAAAGTCCAGCACCCATTCATGATAAGAACTCTCAACAAATCAGGAATAGGGAGAAAGTTCCTCAACTTTATAAAGAACATCTTTAAAATCCTGTGGCTAACATACTTAATGGTGAGGAACTAGATGCTTTACTACTGAGATAGAGGACAAGATAAGAATACTCCCACTCACCACTCCTCCACCCCTATTCAACATTGTTCTCCAAGTCTTAGCTAATGCAATAAGACAAGAAAAAGAAGTCAAAGATATACAGATTTGGAAGAAGAAATAAAACTGTCTTTATAGATGATATGCCTGTCAATGTAGAAAAATTGACCAAAAAAACAACAAAACAAATAAACAAAACTCCTGGAACTAATAAGAGACTATAGCAAGGTTGCAGGACACAATGTTAATACACAAAAGTCAATTGCTTTCAAATATACCAGAAATGAACAATTATAATATAAAATTTAAAACACAATGCCATTGACATTAGCACAAAAAATGAAATGCTTAGGTATAAACCTTACAAGATATGTACAATATCTATATAAGGACACAGACAAAAATTGCATGATTTAACTTATATGTGGAATCTAAAAAAGTCAAACTCTTAGAAGCAGAGATAGAATGGAGGTTGCCAGGGGCTGGTGGTGGGAGAGATGTTGGTCAAAGGATACAAAGTTTTAGTTATGCAGCATGAATAAATCTCAAGATGTAATGCACAGCATAGTGACAATAGTTAATAATACTGTATGTATACTTGAAATTTGTTAAGAAAGTAGATCTTTTTTCTTTTTCAATTTTCATCTACTCTCTTTTTTATTTTATTATGTTATGTTATTCACCATACATTACATCATTAGTTTTTGATGTAGTCTTCCATGATTCATTGTTTGCATATAACACCCAGTGCTCCATGCAGAATGTGCCCTCTTTAATACCCATCACCAGGCTAACCCATCCCCCCACCCTCCTCCCTTCTAGAACTCTCAGTTTGTTTCTCAGAGTCCATAATCTCTCATGGTTCATCTCCCCCTCCGATTTCCCCCCTTTCATTTTTCCCTTCTTACTATCTTCTTTTTTTTTTTTTTTAACATATAATGTATTATTTGTTTCAGAGGTACAGGTCTGTGATTCAACAGTCTTACACAATTCACAGTGCTCACCATAGCACATACCCTCCGCAGTGTCTATCACCCAGCCACCGCATCCCTCCCACCCCCCACCACTCCAACAACCCTCAGTTTGTTTCCTGAGATTAAGAATTCCTCGTATCAGTGAGATCATATGATACATGTCTTTCTCTGAAAAAAAAAAAAAAAAAAAGAAAGTAGATCTTAAGTATCCTCACCACACACTCACTACTGATGTGAGGTGATGATATGTTAATTAGGTTGATTATGGTAATTACTTCACAATACAACATACATCAAAACATACATTGTACACCTTTAAATACATACAATTTTGGGGCGCCTGGGTGGCTCAGTCGTTGGGTGTCTGCCTTCGGCTCAGGTCATGATACCAGGTCCTGGGATTGAGCCCCACATTGGGCTCCCTGCTTCACAGGGAGCCTGCTTCTCCCTCTCCCACTCCCCCTGCTTGTGTTCCCTCTCTCGCTATGTCTCTCTCTGTCAAATAAACAAATAAAATCTTAAAAAAAAACCATACAATTTTTATTTGTCAATTATGCTTCAATAAAGCTGAGGAAGAAAATAAAAAAACCCTAAATAAATGGGGAGATAGTCCATGTTTATGGATAGGAAGACTTAGTAAGGCTAGTAAGAATTAATCTATAGATTCAGTCAAAACCCCAGTCAAAAATCCCAGCAAGAAGTGAAATAAGTCAAGCAGAGAAAGTCAATTATCATATGGTTTCACTTATTTGTGGAACATAAGGAATAACATGGAGGACATTAGGAGAAGGAAGGGAAAAATGGGGCGGAATTGGAGGGAGAGATGAGCCATGAGAGACTATGGACCTGAGGAACAAACAGGGTTTTGGGGGGGGGGGGATGGGTTAGCCCGGTGATGGGTATTAAGGAGGGTATGTACTGCATGGAGCACTAGGTGTTATACGAAAACAATGGATTGTGGATCACTACATCAAAAACTAATGATGTATTGTATGGTGACTAACATAACATAGTAAAATTAAAAAAAAAAAATCCCAGCAAGTTATTTTGTGGATACTGACAAATTAATTCTAAGGTTTGCACAAAATTTATACCTTCTACAAAAATTAACCCTAAATGGATCATAATTCTAAATTTAAAATACAAAACTATGTAATTTCTGGATGATAACACGGGAGAAAATCTTGGTGACCTTGCAGTTAGTGATAACTTTTTAGACACAATACCAAAAGTGCAATCTGTGAAAAGAAAAGTCAGACTTCATTAAAATTAAAGACTTCTGCTCTGTGAAAGACACTGTTAAAAATAAAAAGATAAGACACAGACTACAAGAAAATATTTGTAAAATACATCATATATTATAAAGGACTTGTAGTCAAAATACACAAAGAACTCTTAAAACTCAACAATAAAGAAACCAAACAACCCAGTTACAAAATAGGCATAGGACCTGAACAGACATCTTACCAAAGAAGATCTACAGATGGCAAATAAGCATACGAAAAGATGTTCAACATCATATATCATTAGGGAATTGAAAATTAAAATGACAATGAGATATCATTACATGCCTATTAGAATGGCTAAAATCCAAAGCACTAACAACACCAAAAATATCAAGAACTCTCATTCATTGCTGGTGGAAATGCAAAATGGTATCACTGCTTTGGACACCAAATAAAACTAAACATACTCTTTCCATATAATCAAGTAATTGTGTCCTTGGTTTTTACCCAACAGAGTTAAAAACTTATATCCACACAAAAACCTGCACACAAATGTTTATAGCACTTTTATGCATAATTGCCAAAAATTGGAAGCAACTAAAATGTCCTTCAATAAGTGAATGTTTAATAAACTGTGGTATATCCAGACAATGGAGTGATTAAAAAGAAATGAGTATAAATCCATGAAAAAACATGGAGGAAACTTAGATGCATATTATTAAGTAAGACAAGTCAGTCTGAAAAAGCTACATACTGTATGATTCCATACTATATGGGGACTATAGTACAGTATATGACATTCTGGGAAAAAGACAAAACTATGGAAATAGTGAAAATATCAGTGGTTGCCAGGGGTTCAGGAAGATGGAAGAGGGATGAATTGGGGGTTCACAGGGTTTTTTGGGGGGCAGTGAAACTATTCTGTATGATACTGTAATGGTGGGAACATGACATTATGCATTTGTCAAAACCCAGAAGTGTACAGCACAAAGAAGGAACCCTAATGTAAACTGTGGACTTTAGTTAAAAATAATATATCAGAATTTGTTCATCAATTACAACAAATGTACCACACTAATGCAAAATGTTAATAATAAGAGAGACTCTCTGTTTCTGTCTCTCTATCTCTCTTTCTCTGTATGTGTGAAGGGGAAAATGAGAATTCTCTGTACTTTCTGTACATTTTTTTCTATAAATCTACAACTGCTCTAAAAACTAGGGTCTAATAAATATTTAAAAATTTATCCAATCTTGGATTAAAGTTTGGAAAATCCTTTTGTCAGCCCAGTTGTAATAGATAAAAATAGGATATCAATAGGTACAAAAGCAAATAAAGCATATATAAAAATTTAAAAAATTAAACTAAATTAAATTCATGAAATACTATGAAAACTCTATCCAAATATAAAGTCAAAATGTAAAAGTCAACTCAAAAGGTTATAAAAAGGACACAATAAAGCAAAAAGAAGAAAATGACAAATATAAAAAGCAAAGTAGGTAAATTATAAAACTGAAAAATTGTAAATAATTCCAAGAAGGTGATCTTAGAAAAAAAGGCAATGAAGTAGAAAAATCTCAGGCAAATATAGTCAATGTAAAACAATTATTGATTATTATCAGTAGTTCCAATTAATTGGAAAGAAGGATAATATAGTAGATACAGAGGGAAAATTACAATATATAAAAATACATACTTTTGAAAATCTCAAAGGGACAATCTTTTGTAAGAATATAAGTTACCTAAATTAAGTAAAGACATATAAAAATGAATAAACCAATAACCAACAAAGAAAAAGGGGACCTGAGCCCTACAAACTTTTGGATAAATTTTAGAAAATGTCAAAGAAACAGTTAATTCAAATCCTATAGAAATTATCCCAGAACACAGGAAAATATTGAAAGATACTTCATTCATTTTATGAAGCTAGCAAAATCCTAACACAGAACACCAAGAAATGTATCACCAATAAGGTTATTATAGATCTATTTTACCTATGGATTTATGTGTTAAAATTATAAATAAATAAAATACTGGCAAGTTGAATTGAATGGTATATTGAAAATAATATGCGAAAATATAGTTATGTTAGAAATCTCCTATCTCAGTCTTTTTTTTTTTTTTTTAAAGATTTTATTTATTTATTTAACAGAGAGAGAGAGCGAGAGCAGGAACACAAGCAGAGGAGTGGGAGAGGGAGAAGCAGGCTTCCCGCAGAGCAGGGAGCCCGATGCGGGGCTCGATCCCAGGACCCTGGGATCATGACCTGAGCCGAAGGCAGATGCCTAACAACTGAGCCACCCAGGCGCCCCTCCTATCTCAGTCTTTTAGTAAGTATGTGCTTCTGGGCTGTGACCTTCACAAGTGCTTCAAGCTAGAATAGGGTATTTATTTTCCCCTACCAGGAAGAATAGAAAATTCTGGAGTTTGGTATTTTCCTTTCCTCAAATCAATTAGACTCTGGTAAAATCCACACTGGTTAGGCTCTGGTAAAGTTGCTTCTCTTTTTAAAAATTTTTATTTAAATTCCAGTTAACATAGAATGTAATATTAGTTTCAAGTGTACAATATAGTGATTCAACACTTTCATACAACACCTGGTGCTCATTACAACAAGTGCACTCCTAGTTCACCCATACCCACCCCCCAGTCTCCCCCTCTGGTAACCATCAGTTTGTTCTCTACAGTTAAGAGTCTGTTTCTTTGTTTGACCCCCTCTCTCTCTATTTTCATTTTACTCATTTGTTTTGTTCCTTAAATTCCACATATGAGTGAAATCATATGGTATTTTTCTTTCTTTGACTGACTTATTTCACTTAGCATTATACTCTCTAGCTTCATCAACATAATTGCAAACAGCAAGATTTCATTTTTTTATGGTTGAGCAACATTCCATTGTGTACATATACTACATCTTCTTTATTCATTCATCAGCCCATGGACACTTGGGCTATTTCCATAATTTGGCTATTGTTGATAATGCTGCTAAAAACACTGGGGTGCATGTATCTCTTCGAATTGGCATTTTTGTATTCTTTGGGTAAATACCTAGTAGTGCAACTGCTGGATTGTAGGGTAGTTCTATTCTTAACTTTTTGAGGAACCTCCATAATTCTTTCCAGAGTGGCTGCACCAGTTTGCATTCCCACCCAAAATGCAAGAGGGTTCCCGTTTCCCACATCCTCGCCAACACCTGTTGTTTCATATGATGTTGATTTCAGCCATTCTGACAGGTATGAGGTGATATCTCAGTGTACTTTTGATATAGTAGTTTCTCTTGAGGACAGAGCTTTGTTAAGGAGAATAGAACACTCTGGGTCTATTTAAAAATCATTAGTTTTCCCCCTCCCTCTGATGGAAACACGAGAGGATTTTTCTTTTTAATATTTTATTTATTTATTTGACAGAGGGAGACACAGCGAGAGAAAGAACACAAGCAGGGGGAGTGGGAGAAGGAGAAGCAGGCTTCCCGCCGAGCAGGGAGCCCGATGTGGGGCTTGATCCCAGGACCCTGGGATCATGACCTGAGCCGAAGGCAGATGCTTAACGACTGAGCCACCCAGGCGCCCCCGGATTTTTCTCTGATCTTTACCATGGTGGGATTCTCAGGGGTAAAACTCTTGAAAGTGTGGAGTCTCCCCTAAGGCTGGACCTCTAGAACTTTTTCATCTCTCAAACTAATCCATGTTTAGTCTCCAACAACCAGCCAATTACCTTGTGTTTCTATCCCATACTGGCTTCAGTGCAGTTTCTGCTCCCACTAAGCTATGATTCTCTATACCCACCTGTCTTCTCTGCTTTTCCAGTTTTTGTGGAGGTGGCTTGCCCTGTGACTTCAATTCTCTGATGGATCTAAGAAGAGTTGTTGATTTTCAGTTTTCAGCATTTGTTTCTGGTTGTGAGAACAGGAATGGTGACTTCCAACCTCTTTACATGTCAGTCCAGAAACCAGGAGTTTTTTATTTAATTTTTATTATTTATTAAATGTAATTATGTTTTAAGAATTGTATCTGCCCAACATATTTAAAGTGAAGTTTAAAATTTTCCAGGTGTTTCCATTTTGTTTTTTATTTTTATTTTAATTAAATTGTGCTCAGAGAATTTGTCCTTTAAGTCCTATTTTTAAAATTTTTGCGTTTGCTTCATAGCACATTATACAATAAATTTTATAACTTTTCTGTAGATCTTTAAAAATAACTTCTAACAATATGCTAAATTTGTTCAACGTTGTTAATTAATTATATTACTCTATGTTCTTATTTATTCATTCAACAAATACTTGTTGGAAATCAATATGATTCAGGCAGTGTGTTAGTTACCTGTGAAACAATGATGAACAAAATAGAAAAAATCTTTGGTTTTGTGAGATTCACAATCTGGAAGTAAGGTGCAGACAATTAAACAGACAACTATAATACAATCTGAAAAGTGCCATAATAAGGATCATATAGAGTTTTATGTAAGAACATAGGAATGACAGATACAGACTAGGGAGTCAGAGACTTTATTGGGAGAAATTATGACCAAAATGAGACCTAAAGGATGAATAGAAGCTAACCAGGAAAAGGGGAATTAAAAAGTGTTTCAAATATGTTTGAAGAACAGGAGGTGATAGTTAGCAATACATTTTTTTAGGAACTTAAAGAATTTCACTGTGATTTGGGACTAGAGGGCAGGGTGGCAAAATGAGACTGGAGAAGGCCCAAATTATGTGAAGACTTTTGCTCATATTAGGGAGTTTGGAATTTGTCCAAAGATAAGTAAAGAGCCATTGAAAAAATTTAAGCTGGTGAATGATGTGATTTTAACTGTGTATTAGAAAGATTCTCTATTGAAGTCTTAGCTACAGCAATCAGACAACAACAACAACAAAATAAAAAGCATCCAGATTGGCAAGGAAGAAGTCAAACTTCCACTATTTGCAGATGACATGATACTCTATATAGAAAACCAGAAAGACTCTACCAAAAGCCTGCTAGAACTGATACACAAATTCAGTAAAGTCACAGGATACAAAAATCAATGTACAGAAATATGTTGCATTTCTATATACCAATCATGAAGCAGCAGGAAGAGAAATCAAGGAATTAATCTTTTACAATTACACCAAAAATAATAAGATACCTAGGAATGAAAGAAATTGAAGATGACACAAAGAAATGGAAAGGCATTCTATGCTCAAGGATCAAAAGAACAAATATTGCTAAAATGTCTGTATTACCCAAAGCAATCTACACATTTAATGCAATCTCTATCAAAATACCAACAGCATTTTCCACAGAGCTAGAACAAACCATCCTAAAATTTATATGGAACCACAGAAGACCCCGAATATACAAAGCAACCTTGAAAAAGAAAATTGAAACTGGAGGCATCATGATTTTGGACTTCAAGTTACATTGCAAAGCTGTAGTGATCAAGACAGTATGGTTCTGGCACAAAAATAGGCACATAGATCAATGGAACAAAATAGAAAACCCAGAAATAAACACATAACTGTATGGTCAATTAATCTTCAACAAAGCAGGAAAAACTATCCGATGGAAAAAAGAGTCTCTTCAACAAATGGTGTTGGGAAAACTGGACAACAACGTGCAAAAGAATGAAACTGGACCACTTTGTTACACCATACAGAAAAACAAATTCAAAATGGATTAAAGACCTAAATGTGAGACAGAAAACCATTAAAATCCTAGAGGAGAATACAAGCAGTAATCTCTTTGACATTGGCCATGGCCACTTCTTTCTAGATATGTCTCCTGAGGCAAGGGAAGCAAAAGCTAAAATAAACTATTAGGAGTACATCACAATAAAAAGCTCTGCACAGTTGCAAATGATATAGCCAATAAAAGGTTAGTATAGAAAATATATAAAGAACTTGTAAGACCCAACACACAAAAACCAAATAATCCAGTTAAAAAATGGGCAGAAGACATGAATAGACATTTTTCGAAAGAAGTCATACAGATGGCCAACAGACACATGAAAAGATGCTTAATGTCATTCATCAGCAGGGAACTATAAATCAAAACTACAATGAGATACCATCCCACACCTGTCAGAATGGCTAAAATCAACAACACAGGAAACAACCAGTGTTGGTGAGGATGTGGAGAAAGGGGAACCCTCTCACACTATTGCTGGAAATGCAAACTGGTGCAGCCACTCTGGAAAACAGTATGGAGGTTCAAGAGTTAAGAATAGAACTACCTTATCATCCAGCAACTGTACTACTAGGTATTTACCCAAAGGATGCAAAAATACTAATTCGAAGGGATACATGCACCCTGATGTTTATAGCAGCATTATCAACCATAACTAAATTATGGAAAGAGCCCAAATGCCCATTGGTAGATGAATGGATAAATAAAATGTGCCATATATATATATATCTATATATCTATGTATATATATATATCTCAATATAATATTCCATTATATATATTATTCAGCCATCAAAGAGAATGAAATCTTGCCATTTGCAAGATGTGGATAAAGCTAGAGAGTATTATGCTAAGTGAAATAAGTCAGCCAGAGAAAGAAATATACCATATGATTTCACTCATATGTGGAATTTAAGAAACAAAAGAAATGATCATAGGGGAAAGAAAGAGAGAGGCCAACCAAGAAACAGACTCATAACTATAGAGAACAAAGTGATGTCAGCAGAGGGGAGGTGGGTGGGGGGGATGGGTGAAATAGGGGATGGAGATTAAGGAGTGCACTTGTTGTGATGGGAATTAAGGAGTGTACTTGTTGTGATGAGCACCAGGTATTTTATGTAAGTGTTGAATCACTAAATTGTACACCTGAAACTAACATTACACTGTATGTTACCTAACTGGAATTTTAAATAAAAACTAAAAAAAAAATGAAGATTCTCTGCCTTCAAAATGGAGAATGAATTGGAGTAGGAAAATATAGGATGTATTTAACCCTAGATTATTACCACTTCCGGTTTTATTTTTTAATTCAATTTGAATTCTCCAAGTAATATGTAAAACTATCCTCTCACCTTAGACAAAAATTGATTCAAAATATATCATAGACTTATATATAAAATGTAAGACTGTAGAAGTTTTAGAAAGGTAACAGAATAAAATCTTTGGGACCTAGAAATAGACGAAGCATTCTCAGACATGATAGCAAAAGCACAATCCATAAAAGAAAAAAATGGATAAATTGGACCTCATCAAAATTAAAACTTTTGCACTGTGAAAATAATGTTAAGAGGAAAACTCAGGGTGCAGATTGGAAGAAAATATTTGCAAACCACATATCTGACAAAGGACCTGTATCTACAATGTATAAAGTGTGCTCAAAACTCAACAGTAAAAACAGTTAATCCAATTGGAAAATGGTTAAAAGACATGAACAGACATTTCACCAAAGAGGATGAATAATATACAGATGACAAATAAGCACATGAAAAGAGGTTCACTATTTTTTTAAAATTTTATTTTATTATGTTATGTTAATTACCATACATTACATCATTAGTTTTTGATGTAGTGTTCCATGATTCATTGTTTGCGTATAACACCCAGTGCTCCATTCAATATGTGCCCTCTTTAATACTCACCACCAGGCTAACCCATTACCCCACCCCCCTCCCCTCTAGAACCCTCAGTTTGTTTCTCAGAGTCCATAGTCTCTTATAGTTCGTCTCCCCCTCCGATCTCCCCCCCATTCATTTTTCCCTTCCTGCTATCTTCTTTTTTTTTAAACATATTTGTTTCAGAGGTACAGGTCTGGGATTCATCAGTCTTACACAATTCACAGCACTCACCATAGCACATACCCTCCCCAATGTCTATCACCCAGCCACCCCATCCCTCCCACCCCCCACCACTCCAGCAACCCTCAGCTTCTTTCCGGAGATTAAGAATTCCTCATATCAGTGAGATCATATGATACACGTCTTTCTCTGATTGACTTATTTAGCTTAGCATAATACCCTCTAGTTCCAACCACATCATTGCAAATGGCAAGATTTTGGGTTTTTTGATGGCTGCATAATATTCCATTGTAGATATATACCACATCTTCTTTATCCATTCATCTGTTGATGGACATCTTGGCTCTTTCCATAGTTTGGCTATTGTGAACATTGCTGCTATAAATATTGGGGTGCATGTACCCCTTCAGATCCCTACATTTGTATCTTTGGTGTAAGTACCCAGTAGTGCAATTGCTGGGTCATAGGGTAGCTCTATTTTCAACTTTCTGAGGAACCTCCATATTGTTTTCCAGAGTGGCCGCACCAGCTTGCATTCCCACCAACAGTGTAGGAGGGTTCCCCTTTAAGAGGGTCACTATTATTAGCTGTAAGGGCAATGCAAATTCAGACCACAATGCAATATCATCACAGACCTATTATAATAGTCAAATGAAAAATAGTGATAATACCAGATGCTAGTGATGATACACAGAAACTGAATGTCTAATACATTTCTGGTGTGAATGCCAAATAGTAAAGGTTCTATGAAAAACA
Source organism: Mirounga angustirostris (assembly GCF_029215605.1). NCBI lineage: Eukaryota > Metazoa > Chordata > Mammalia > Carnivora > Phocidae > Mirounga > Mirounga angustirostris. Next base: position 127,162,038 of record NW_026991719.1, read on the forward strand.
TTGTTGTGGTTTTTTATAAACATTCAATTACCATAAAACCTAGCATTTACACTCCTGGACATTCAACCAAAGAAATGAATACTTATATTCATATAAAAACCTGTGCATGAATGTTAATAATAATAAATAAAAATAGAAAAATACTGGCAACAACTCAAATGCTGTTCAACATGTGAATGGTTGAACAAGCTATTTTACATCCATACTATGGAATACTACTCAGCAATAAATATGAAAAAGCCAATTCCAAAATGTTACATACTGTCTGGTTCCATTTATATAACATTCTCAAAATTACTAAACTACAGAAATAAAGAACAGATTAGTGGTTGCCAGGGGACAAGGATGGAGGTGGGGTGTGGTAGGGGGTGAGTGAGAATACAAATAGGTAGCACAGAGGAGTTCCTTTATGGTGATGGAACAGCTCTGTATCTTGATTGTGTTGATCGTTACACAAAACTACTCATGGAATTAAATTGCATAGAACCAACACACACACAGAGATGCAGATTTTAAAATAGTGAAAACTGAATAAATTCTGTGGTCTAACAGTAGTTTACCAATGTCAAATTCCTGGTTTTGATATTATACTAAATTATATAAGATGTCACCATTGGGGAAGCTGGGATAAGTGTTCACAAAATTTTATAGACTATTTTTGTAGCTTCCTATTTCAAAATAAGTTTTAAAAAAATACTTTCCTAGATTGTGAAGAAACACTTAAGAAAATTAATAACAAAAACCTTGAATTCAATCCTCAGTTGTGACATGTATTATTTTTTTCTCAAGACAAACTACTGTGTTCTAACTGTAACTGCTTCAAATTATTTTGGTCATAAAGAGAACTGAACAAAAAAACTGCATTGATCAATGCAAATGCATCAAAAAATGTATAACTCCTCTTTTAAAATATCACCACAATCTGAGGTATATTTTGGATTATTTCTCTTCTGAAAGTCAATTTGATTTTTAAAAACAGTTATGCATCATCAGAGTCTTATACTTGTGAATAAAGCACATTGGAACATATAATTTAGGTCAGACATAAGATGTATCTTTGGAACAGTAAGACTATTTTCTTTTGTATTTCCTACCTTGTCACTTAAGGCAATAAAGACAAGTCCAAATATGCTTCAAATAATAGCAACTTGTGAGAATGTCAGGTCTGGAGACACCTGTGGTGGGGTGGGATCTCATGGGGCCAGGAGACATGAGATTTGGTTTGTTATCTCCGCCCTTCTTAACTATAGGATTTTAGGCAAGCCATTTAATCTCTTTTAGCTTTATTTTCCCTCTTTATAAAACTGGGGTCATTTTTCTTGTTCTGCTTACTTAAGAGGGCTGTTATGAAGATTGTGAGAGAATATAAATGCAAGCAATTTGTAAAACTGTAATGTGATATAGAAATATAAGGTGTCACTAAGGGTAGTATTATATTAAAGGTATACCGACTTAAAAAAAAAGAATTAAGAAATCACATAAGTCTAAAATCTCTTTGGGTCACTATTTCCGATTACATTCACTTCTCCTCCACCCCAGAAGTCACTACTGCTATAAATTTAGTATGTACCATTTCATAATTCTTTTTTATTTTATGCACACATATATGTACTTATAAAAATATATGTAAATATGTAGTATTATTTTTGCATGCTTTCTACATAAATGTTATCATACAGTGTGTGTCATTCTGTAGCCTGCTTTTTTCAGTCAATGTTATATCTTAAAGATATATTCATATTGATACATACAGCTTTAATAAATTTATTGTGACTGTGGCATTCCATTTGATATACAATTTTTATTTAACTATTTCTCTATTATTGGACATTCAGGCTGTTTTCAAATTTTTGCAGTATTGTAGAAAATATTCTTGTACGTCTCCTCATACACATGTATGTTTTTCTCTGGGGAAGAAATAAAATTAATGTGTCATAGATTAACGTTTTGAACTTTACTACAACTACCAGATTATACTCCAAAGTTGCTGTACCAATTTATACCTCTATCATTTCCCCACACCTTTACTAAAATTAGATCTTCTCTTCCAAACTGTAACCTATAAAAAAAATCAATCCACCTTATGGCAGTCTCAGCGTGGTGTCATGTTCAAATAAACACTTGTCTAAAATCCAAAAAGAAAATAAAATAATTACATTTTATTTTTGCCTCTTAAAATACTTTTTACAACACACAGCAAACTATCTTTAAAAAATAATTTTCACCCATTTACTTGCCAAAATCTCCACTCATCATGGCATAGTAGATACTCCAATCTCTCTCTCTCTCAAAATTACCTAAAACACTGATATCCAGCCCAAGTTAATTTTTTCTTCTTTTAGTAATTGTCTACTCTTTCCAATATAAATCAAACAAATCCTGGTTTGTTTCATTTCTCTCTCTTAACCATTATCCCGATCTTTGGAACAAAGTCCAAGAACAGAGTGTGTAAGGGCAGAATTCTCTTAAGTGGATGTGTGGAGTGTAAGTTGTAAGTACTTTTATTTTAATTCTTTTTCCTATCAGACAAGCTAGAGCAAAGTGCAAGACTGGTTTTAAGTTTGAACTTTAAGCAGGAAGAATGTCTTCCCACAAGATGGGGTTTTTAAATTCCTCTTTTATTTACACAGTACACAGAAAAACGTAGGTCCTGAAGAAAAAAAAACATAGCTCCCAGGGAGATAACAGATAAGAAGCACTCAGATCAGAACAGCTGCATCAGGAAGTATTAATAAAACTCTTTCTAGTTATGATTACTCTGCTCATACAATTTCCGTTTCAATAATTCTGAGCCCTTCAGCAGGGCTTGTGGTATTTCCATGATTGGTTAACAAATATTTCTAGAGTTCTTCTTGTGTGCAAAGTCCAATATTGTCTAGTTGTGAGAGAGGTGGAGCAAGCAAGGAGACACATGGTGTCTGTTCTTAGGGACCTTTTAGTTTAGTTTCAGAGTGTCATTGTGGCATTGTGGTTAAGCATACAAACTCTGAGGTCAAACTGCATGGGTGACATGACTTTATCACCTATTTGTGTGACCTTGGGTAAATAATTTTAGCTCTCTGAGTCTCAATTTCCTTATTTATAAAAGTAATAATAGTACCTTATCTCACAGATCTATTCTGAGAGAAACAGTTTTTCCTGGTATATCTTATGTGAAAGGAAAACAAAAACATATCTATCTTTTCTTTGATTCTCACTCATTCTTCTATCTGGGAAATGCAAATCAAAACCACAATGAGATACCATTTTACACCGACTAGGATGGCCATAACAAATTTTTTTAATGGAAAATAACAAGTGGTGAGGCTGTGGAGAAATTGGACCCCTTGTTCATTGCTGGTGGGAATGTAAAATGGTTCAGCCCCGGTGAAAAAGTTTGACAATTCCTCAAAATGTTAAACATAGAATTACCATATGACACGGCAATTGCACTCCTAAGTATATACACAAAAGAAGGGAAAACAGGTTTTCAAGCAAAATCGTGTACACCAAATTTCATAGGATTCCTATTTATAGTATCCAAAAGTGGAGGACAACTTAAATGTCTATGAATAGATGAATGGATGAAGACAATGTGGTCTGTTCATACAATAGCGTATTATTCAGCTTTAAAAAGGAATGAAAATCTGACACATGTTACAATATGGATGAACCTTGAAAGCATTATGGTAAATAAGTCAGACACAAAAGGACAAATATTTCATGTTTCAATTTATATTATATGTTTTATATATTTACATTATATTAAGAAAAAGATGTGTTTGCATAGCCCAATTTTCTCTTCTCTTCTTGGGAGCTGGACTGCCCACAGAAATAATGCAACACAGCAAGGTATGCAATTTAGTGTAGCCCAGTGCCTTTGGCAAGAGAGGGGTATAGAGAGGAGAAAAAAGAGAGAAGAGAGCCTAACACTCAAGGTATCTTGCCACTCTGGGACTTTGGAGGTAAACCGACCTATTAAACCAGGTAGAGGTCTGGGAAAATTGTTTGAATATTCAAAAAGCATAATTCAAGGCAACTCTGAAACTCTGGTGGTTTGTGTGCATGCGTGTGTGTGTGTGTGTGTGTATTCCTACTGTAAAAATTCTGGCCAAATGTTATGAATAAGCAAGAGTGTTGGAGATAGAAGAACAGCATGAACAGGTAACATCTTATCATAATACTGTGCTCTTGCAAGGTCAGGCACAATATTATCTGGAAGATCTAAGTTAATTTGTGTGAAAAGAAGCCAACCTGCCACAGTAACAGGCAAGAAGTGGTTAATCAGCAACCAAAGGGCTCTTGCTTCCTAGGGCAATTGAGGTGACATTTCCCTTCAACATTCCTGCCATCTATATCTCTGCAAAGTGTGGTATTGGTTTCACTTCAGATTCCAAGGGGAAGGGACCTTTCCTAGCAAATGCATTTTAAAATGTTTCTCTCGGTGTCATGTTGTACAGAAAAACACTAATCCCACAGAGAGAATTAGCCACACACACACACACACACACACACTCACACACACACACCAAACAGAAGAAAAAAGTCCGACATGAGCACAGACCCAGAACACTGAAGTCAGAGACAGAGCCACAACCTCACACAACCATTGCTCACACTGTAGAGGGAAACAAAGTCTTCCACAGAAACCTGCTGCACCACTCTCAGCAATGGACTCTTTTGGCTTGGCCTGGGCCATTCTCTTGTGGATTGTTTCATAGCAGCCTTTCCAAGTAATGCCTAGATTTTCAGGCTGCCTCAATTCATTGGATTGGGCCTTGGGGGCTTTTTTTGATGTGCATCTGATCAAATTGTATTCTAGGAAAACATGGATCAAGGAAGACTAGAATGGTAAAGTACTGACTGCAAAACTCCTTTACTAACTTCCAATAATGTATGAATTCATGTCTAAGGAACACAGAAACACCTTAAATTCCTAGTCTCTTGCCACCACTCAAACATTGCTTATGGAGAACAGAGAGATCCAATGCAACTCCAGTCTCAGGAAGAGCTCTAGAGAAAACCATTTTTGTCTAAGCTGGAGAAACTCACCTCATCCAAGACCAACTTTAATTCCCTAAATTTTGTTTAAATCAAAGAATAGGCAACTAGAAGGGATAAGCTACTTGGTGTTCCATAGATTGGTTTTCTTGGAGAGTGGTAAGGGTCTTTCACCTATTACCTAATTGTTTCTGTCAGTAAGGATGCATCAGAGACCCTGTTGTAATAAAGTTACACCACTACTGAGGAACCCATGAAACGGGGTTGGTACAAGGAGCATCATGAAGCATAGCTATTGAGAGCCACTGACAACTTTTTAACGGTGTGGCTGTATTATGCTATAAGCGAAACAAGTCAGAGAAAGACAAATACCATATGATTTCAATCATATGTGGAATTTAAGAAACAAAACTGATGAACATAGGGGAAGGGAAGGAAAAACAAAAGAAGATTAAATTAGAGAGGGAGGCAACCCATGAGAGACTCTTAACTCTAGGGGACAAACTGAGGGTTGCTGGAGGGGAGGTGGGTAGAGGGATAGGGTAACTGGGTGATGGGCATTAAGGAAGGCACTTGATGGAATGAGCACTGGATATTGTATACAACGGATGAATCACTAAATTATACCTATGCAACTAATAATACACTAAATGTTAACTAATTTGAATTTAAATAAAATCTTAAAAAAATAAAGGTGTGACTGTAAGCAATCAACAGGAATAACAAAAACTTCCAGTCAGCAGGGATCACCTGTGAGAGCAGCAACTAAATGTTCAGGCTTGGGAGACCTTACTATACTAACATACCTGGCCTTGTCTTCCAAACAAAAATCATCCTTGACATCAGAATTGACTACTAATATATCAGTAGACTTCTAATTGAACAGATAAAACAATTTGGCCTTGAGCAATTTTCTAACCTCATTGAGCATCAATTTTCCCATCTGAATATAAGAGTGTTTACCGTTTAAGTTTTTTGTGAAGCTTAATTGCGATAAAATATGTAATTAACCTTGCATAATGCTTGGTACATAGTAAGCACCAAAGGTTATTAATATTATTTTCACTAGCAAATTTAGTAAGGCTGAAGGCTCTGAAACACTGGGTAGGAATTTGAGCCAGCCATAGAGACCTTGAATTGTAACCTGGCCTTCAGATTCCTCATCAGGAGGGTGGGACCAGGAATAAGAGCGTTGCACTTGGCACAAGTCCAAACTGCATGACTGCACAAACACTGTAACTGTTCTGTATTCAGACACATTTGAAAGGATTTTTCCAGCATAAATTTCTAAATGTGCTGCTTGTTTTGTAATTCAATCTAGGGCAGCAGCAGCAGTGCTATATCATTATTTACATTTCTGCCTTTCAGTCTTGGACCCAAGATATTTGCAGCAGTATGAATTGGCTCATAACAAAATTCTTCTCTTCAAAAAGCATTTCACATTACTTTCTCTCATACCTGTAAGCAAAGAAATATTAATAATCTTTTACATTGATTTGTTTCTGGGACATTTGGTCAAAAATAATTTATAGAAATGAACTGGTTTAGACACTATGGGGAATTTGACATTAAATTCTTCCTATTGCTTTGATTTTAAGAAATTATTTCAGTAGAGAAGAGCTTCATTAGCAACATGTTTCTAATATTTCTTTTAATATTGTTCTAATATAGTTTCTAATATTGTTATTGCATTTTTTTCATTTTAATGAACAAAAGACAATACAAAGGCTTTCTAAACAATCGGAAAATCTCCTCACCTTAAATTAACTTTTCTATTTTCTAGGATTTCGTATCTCCAATAATAACTTGGATATTGGTTAATCTTCAATTTATAATTGTACAGAGGAGAAAAATATTTTTACTTATGTATTTGTCAAGCCTTAAGAGGGTTCCAATAGTGACCAGTTACTTTTCACTCTACCCTGTTGTGTTTAGAGTATTGCATTCTCTAACATTAATAAATAACTACACATTTGCATTAGTCTTTCTTCACTAAGATGCCCTCAAGTTCTGGAAGGACTAACCGGGTTGATCTATAATGGACTGTTGTATAACCCCAATGAATGAACTCTTGCAGAACCTGCAACTAATTCTAGACTAGAAGCATGGGAATAGTTTTTGAGGGATGGATGATTGGCCATAATTTTGTAAGAAGGCTGCTGGAAACGTTCAGTTTACATACAAAGTTTCCAGGTACTATATTTCTGTATTTTTACTTATTTTTCATTTACTGCTTTGAATTCTTCATTGTCTCCTTTTGGCTCCAAGCTGTGGATCTGGGATCATATGTATCTCTAAACAAACTTTTAGCCCTTAAGTGCCCACAGGATTGCATCCTTTCTGAAGCATAACAGAATTTTTCTCTAAATTAAAGGGAAATCACATTTAATGGCTCTTGATTCAAAATTAATTTTCTTTCCTTAGATGCCTAAATTACCCCAGTGCATAATTACAGAATCTTGCTTTGAAAAGGGCCCTAGCGTTTAATCTAATTGTCAGCTCTTTGCAGGATTCATTATTACAGAATCAATGGTAGTTTGTAAATCAGACTCTAATTGAGTACTTACCTGATAAGGAAGACTACTTTATTAGTTGTTAGAAAAATATTTCTTAAAATAAGACCCACCTCCCTAAATTTTCTTTGAGGAAAGGTTTATAGTCCAATATAAGATTTCCCTATTTTCATTTAAAATGTTGTACTATCAAAAGGTACATTTATCTCTAAATGGATCAAATATGGCATATTTTAACAGGAAGTATTCATAGTGGTTCTATCTCCATTAATCCATATTCCAAAATATTGTCTAGTCTTTAAAGCTACCAGCCCTGATGCAGCATCCCAAATATCAGTGCCAAAACCAGAAGTGCATTCTCCTATTACATTAATAATATTTTACAGTATGGTGGCAGGAAATGCACTTTCAGTTCGCTGGCTATAGCTATTATACTATGTGGAAACAACTGCCTGGAAGTCAGCCAGGTCCCTTGGCATAAAGGCCAACCCTGAGTAAGGCAAAGGTAATACAAGAAGGGAAACTATGCCACCACACCGAAAGCATTTTTGAGACATTCTAAAGCAGGGCTTCTCAAATCTTTGTGGTGGACCTTTTTAAAAAATTATTATTCCAATCTGCCATAGACTTTTGTGAAATAGGAAATCATGCACTTGAATGTAGCAGCAATGTCAAAATGCTCTAAAAATTTCTAAATACTTTCCATTAGCATATTTGATTAATATACTTATGCTTGTATGATTTGTATATTTATCATATTTATCAGGGATTGACAACAGTTTTAGGACTGGTATTAGTCTGTGGAACACACGCTGAGTAAGAAAGGCTGAGAATTACATTTGGCAACCTAATCCTTTCAGCATAGTTCGAGTGACATGCTAATTCAAGCAACCCTGCTGCTGGTAAGCACCAAATGTGTGTGTGTTAAATACAAATGAGTGGCCAAGCTTAAGGATATAGTAAATACTTGGTTATGCTGAGCCTATCAGTGAAACCAATTGCCATTTATAAATCATGTTTGAAGTAGTTTAATTATGAAATCTTGGCTAATCATATGTGTAAGGGAAAATATGTTTGCCTGGTGGTAGGTTATATCAAACATCATTTTTTCAATTAGGTAATCACCAGAAATAGAGTTCAGGAAGTGGCATGGCCACAAAGACAAAAGAGAGACCACCCAAAAAGTAAGTTTTCCAGAACTCTGGAATAACCTTAGGTCAGAAGTAGCAAAAAGTAGAAGGGAATGGGCCATAAAATGATAGATGGTATATTTAATTAAAGAACTGAGGAATAGTTACATGATTTGCCTTCCTCTGTCACTGGTGTTTGCTTCAGGATGAAAACTTTTTTATTTTTTTTTTTTAAAGATTTTATTTATTTGAGAGAGAGAGAATGAGAGACAGAGAGCATGAGAGGGAGGAGGGTCAGAGGGAGAAGCAGACTCCCTGCCGAGCAGGGAGCCCGATGCGGGACTCGATCCCGGGACTCCAGGATCATGACCTGAGCCGAAGGCAGTCGCTTAACCAACTGAGCCACCCAGGCGCCCAGGATGAAAACTTTTTTAAATGAAGAAGTCTGACATTGAAGGCTATCAGGTTGGGCATTAGGGCTGATGAGCAGGGCAGTACTTCATGGAGTGTCTGCTACATGGAATCACAAGACTGATTAGAAGCTAATCATCTACCATGAAGGGGAAATCCTGGTTTTCCCCAGCTCCCATGTACAATGAACTAGGGATATAGAAATCAGATTCTGTATTAACTGCTAAGGGAATAAAGATTTTCACATCTATAGAGAATATGAATTCCAGCTACAAACACTTTTTAATCTAGGTCTTCATTTATAAATATAGACAGGCAACCAAGATTCACCAAATATTTACTGAAAAGTAAAAACACTGAAGGGAGTCACCAGACTCAACCAACTTAGTAACTAATGTCCAAGAAATAGTAAATGGAGAAAACAGAAAAGAACTATAAATATGCTTAAATAGTATTTAGAGAAAGATTCATCACCCTCGGAATACATCATTAAATAATTCACATTCATAAAATAAAAATCAGCTCCTGTTCAAAAAAGGGAAATAATCAAGGTTCTTACTTGTTTTTTTAATATTTTATTTATTTATTTGATAGAGAAAGACAGAGAGCAAGCACAACCAGACGGATCAGCAGGCAAAGGGAGAGGGAGAAACAGGATCCCGGCTGAGCAGAGAGCCCGACGTGGGGTTCGATCCCAAGACCCTAGGATCATGACCTGAGCTGAAGGTAGACCCTTAACTGACTGAGCCACCCAGGTGCCCCTGGGGTTCTTATTTGTAAATAATATAATCCATATAAGTTTGTCTAAGAATAAGAAAATATTTATTGAGTGGCTACTATGTGCCAACTACTCTTTTAGACATTGGAGATAGGAGATACAGCAGCAAGTAAAACAAAGTCCCTTTCTTATAGAGCTTGTATTTCAGTGAAAGTCCAGAGACTGCAAAATTATATGGTTCAAGGGGATCCTTGGTGGCACAGTCAGTTAAGCATCTGACTCTTGGTTTTGGCTCAGGTCCTGATCTCAGGGTAGTGAGATTGAGCCTTGCGTCGGGCTCCGCTTAAGTTTCTCTCTCCTTCTGCTCCTCCCTCCCTCAAATGAATAGATAAATCTTTTTTTCAAAGAGCATATGACTCAGGTAGCGATATCAAGCAGAGTAAGGGACACAGCAAATGACAGGGGCATATGTATGTGTGTCTGTGACTATGTGAGCACATTGTGCGTGCTATTGTAGAGGCCAGCCAGAATAGGCCTCTCTGATAAGGTAATATTTGAGCCAGGAATTAAAGAAAGTGATAAGGTGAGCCAAGAGGATAGAAGAAGGATGTTCTAAGCAGAAGAAGTGTCTAGGGGTTTTTTGATTAATAGTAAGGAGACCAGTGTGGCTTCGGCACACTGAATAAAGAGTGGTGGAAGTTGAAATGAAAGCAATAGGAGCAGGCCCAGTTATATAGGATTTTGTAACTCATTGTATTTTGGCTTTCATCATGAGATATATGGAAAGCCATTGTGTGGTTACTAGCGGAAGACTGACATAATCTGACTTACATTTTAACAGTCTCACTTTGGTGGCTGTGTAGACAATAGGCTAGAAGGAACAAAAGTGTAGGTAGGGAGACCAATTAGCAGGTTATTAGAGTGATACGGAAATGAGATGATTGTGGCTTAGAGCAGGGTGTTATCAGTGGGAATGAGGATATATGGTCAGAATCTGGGTATATTTAAAAGGAAATATGGACAGGATTTGGTGATGGATTAAATTTGGTGCATGAGAGAGAGAAGACAAGAATAACTCCAATATTTTTGCCTGAGGAACTAGAATAACTAAGGTACTATTTATTATAATGGAGAAAACTGCAGGAGAACCAGTTACTTTTTTTTAAAAAGATTTTTATTTATATATTTGACACAGAGAGAGACAGTGAGAGAGGGAACACAAGCAAGGGGAGTGTGAGAGGGGAAGCAGGCTTCCCGCTGATCAGGAAGCCCGATGCGGGGCTCGATCCCAGGACCCTGGGATCATGACCTGAGCCAAAGGCAGCTGCTTTAACCACAGCCACCCAGGCGTCCCAGAGAACCAGCTTATTTTTGTTGGAGAATGAAGAGCTGAGGTTTTGGACGTGTTAAGTAGGAGACATCTATTGAACATCCAAGTGGAGACATTGAGTAGGCAGTGGGTTATATTATTCCGAAGTTCAGAGGAGGAATCAAAGCTATAGATATTAATTTGACAGCCGTCTCTATATAGAGCCGTCTCTATATATTAAAGCCATGAGACTGGATGATAACAGCTAAGGAATGAGTGTGGACAGAAATGAGAAGAGGACCAAGGACTTAGTCTTGTGTTACTTCAGTATTTTGCAGCTGGGGGCTAAAATATCATTAGAGAATATGGAGAAGAAATAACCAGTGAGATAGGAGGAGAAGTATAAAGAGGTATCCTGGAGGCCAAATAAATGAAGTGTTCCAAGAAGGAGAGAGTAATTGACGATGTAAATAATACTGACAGGTCGGGGCGCCTGGGTGGCTCAGTCGTTAAGCGCCTGCCTTCGGCTCAGGTCATGATCCCAGGGTCCTGGGATTGAGTCCCACATCGGGCTCCCTGCTCTGCGGGAAGCCTGCTTCTCCCTCTCCTACTCCCCCTGCTTGTGTTCCTGCTCTCGCTATGTCTCTCTCTGTCAAATAAATAAATAAAATCTTAAAAAAAAAAAATACTGACAGGTCAACTAAGATGAAGACTAATAATTAACCTTCAATATTAGCAATATGGAGGTCATTGGTAAAATTAGGGGTAATTTGTTAAATAGGGTTATCTGTTAAGTGTGAGAATGGAAAACTAGAGATTGAGGGCTTTTTAAAAAAAGCTTTTATTTTAATTCCAGTTAGTTAACATAGAGTGTTACAGTAGTTTCAGTTGTACAATTTAGTGATTCAACATTTACAAAAAGCACCTGGTGCTCATGACAAGTGCACTTCTTAATCCCCATCACCTATTTCACCCTTCCCCCCACCTATCTCCCCTATGGTGACCATCAATTTGTTCTCTATGATTACAAGTCTGTTTCTTGGTTTATCTCTCTTTTTTTCCTTTCCCCCTCTTTGTTTTGTGTCTTAAATTCCATATATGAGTGAACTCATATGGTATTCTCTGACTGACTTATTTCACTCAGCATTATTCTCTCTAGCTCCATCCATGTCGTTGCAAATGGCAAGATTTCATTCTTTTTATGGCTGAATAATATTCCATTGTGTATATATATATCACATCTTTTCTTTCCTCATATCTTGGAGTAGCATTCAGTGTAGGGCTGGAATAAGGGTAAGGGTTAGGGTTAGGGCTGTGGTGAGGGTATGAGCCTATTGTACTGAAGTTCAAAGACCTCTACAGAGGGTTAAGTTTAGGGCAAGGTTATGGTCATGGTGAGGGCTTAGGGTTAGGGGTTAGTGGTTATCATTAGGGTTAGGGTTAGGGTTTGGTTTAGGATTAGGTTTTCAATTAGAAGAATACTCTCTACCTCCATCCATGTCTTGCACAGGACAAGATTTCCTTCTTTGTGGCTGAGTAATATACCATAGTATATACACACCAAATCTTTTCTTTCCTCAGATCTTGGAGTAGGGCTTGACATATGGTTGGAATAAGGGTCAGGGTTAGGTTTAGGGTCAGTGTGAGGGTGTGGGAAAATTGTCCTGCTTTTCAGAGACTTCTCCAGAGAATAAAACCTCAGTCATCTTTGGGGTGAGAATAAACATGGCAACCATCCACCCAGCTGAGGTAAAGATGGAATTTGGTATTCTAAATACTCTTTAAGTGCATATTCAATTGGTCCTTCTCTTTTGATCTCTATGTTCACACTCATTTTCAGAAATACTACAAATTCTTTAAGTTTTTATTTAACATATAGTGTAATATTAGATACAGTGATTCAATACTTCCATACAACACCTGATGCTAATCATAACAAGTGCCCTCCTCAGTCCCTATCACCTATGTAACTCATCCCCCCCCACCCCTCTCCCCTCTGGTAATTATCAGTGTGGTCTCCACAGTTAACAGTATGTTTCTTGGTTTGCCTCTGTTACTTTTTTTCCCCATTTGCTGGCTTGTTTTGTTTCTTAAATTCCACATATGAGTGAAATCATATGTCATTTGTCTTTCTTTAACAGACCTATTTTCCTTCAAATAATACTCTCTAGCTCCACCTATGTCATTGCAAATGGCAAGATTTCATTCTCCTTTGTAGCTGAGTAATATTCTGTTATATATATATGTATGTATATATATATACAACATTTCTTTATCCATCCATCAATTAATGGACACTTGGGGTGCTTCCATATCTTGGCTATTGTAAATAATGCTGCTCTTAACATAGGGGTGCATGCATTCCTTTGAATTAGTGTTTTTGTATTCTGTGGGTAAATATCCAAGTGCAATTGCTGGATCATAGAGTAGTTCTATTTTTAACTTTCTGAGGTAACTCCATACTGTTTTCCAGAGTGGCCATACCAGTTTGCATTTCCACCAACAGTGCAAGAGGGTTCCCCTTTATCCGCATCCCCGCCAACATCTGTCGTTTCCTGACTTGTTAATTTTAGCCATTCTGACAGCTATGTTGATTTTAGCCATTCTGACAGCTGTGATGGGATATCTCATTGCATATCTATTGCATTTACCTGATGGTAAATGATGATGGACATCTTTTCACGTGTCTGTTGGCCATCTGGATGTCTTTGTAGAAATGTCTGTTCATATCCTCTGCCATTTTTTAATTGGATTATTCATTTTTGGGTGTTGGCTGGGTAATTTGTTTCTTGGGTGTTGAGTTTGATAAATTCTTTATACATTTTGGATACTAACCCTTCATTGGATATGTCATTTGCAAATATCTTCTTCCATTCTTTAGGTTGCCTTTTTGTTTTCTTGATTGTTTCCTTTGCTGTGCAAAAGCTTTTTATTTTGATGAAGTCTCAATAGTTTATTTTTGGTTTTGTTTAAACACCCTTGACTCAGGAGACATATCTACAAAGAAGTTCCTATGGCTGATGTCAAAGAAATTGCTGCCTTTGTTCTCTTCTAGAATTTTTATGGTTTCACATTTAGGTTTTTAATCACTTTCCATTTGTTTTTGTGTGTGGTGTAACAAAGTGGTCCAGCTTCATTCTTTTGCAGGTAACTGTCCAGTTTTCCCAACACTATTTGTTGAAAAGACTGTCTTTTTCCAATTGGATATTCTTTCCTGCTTTGTCAAAGATTAATTTGCTATATAAATGTGGGTCTATTTCTGGGATTTCTATTGATGTATGTGTCTTGTTTTTGTGCCAGTACCATACAGTTTTTGGCATTATAGGTTTGTAGGGGTCTTTGTGGTTCCATACAAATTTTAAGATGTGTGAAAAATGCTGTTGGTATTTTGATAGGGATTGCATTAAATGTGTAGATTGCTTTGGATACTATAAACATTTTAACAATATTTGTTTTTCCAATCCATGAGTATGGAATGTCTTTCCATTTCTTTATGATGTCTTCAATTTCTTTCCTCAGTGCTTTATAGTTTTCACTTGAATTTATTCCTAGGTATCTTACTATTTTTGGTGCAATTGTAAATGGGATTGATTCCTTAATTTTTCTTTCTGCTGCCTCATGATTGGTGTACAGAAATGCAACAGATTTCTATACATTGATTTTATATCCTGCAACTTAACTGAATTCATTGATCAGTTCTAGCACTTTTTTGGTGAAGTCTTTTGGGTTTTCTATATAGAGTATCATTTCATCTGCAAATAGTGAAAGTTTGAATTCTTCCTTGTTGATTTGGATGCCTTTTATTTCTCTTTGTTCCTCTGATTGCTGTGGCTAGGCCTTCCAGTACTATGTTGAATAAAAATGGTGAGAGTGGACATCCTTGTCTTGTTCCTGACCTTAGGAGACAAGTTCTCAGTTTTTCCCCATTGAGGATGATGGTTGCTGTGGGTTTTTCATATATGGCCTCATTATGTTGAGGTATGTTTACTCTATCTTTATTTTGTTGAGGGTTTTTATCAAGAATGGATAATGTACTGTGACTAATGTTTTTTCTGCCTCTATTGAAATAATCATATGGTTCTAATTTTTCCTCTTGTTGATGTGGTGTATTGCATTAGTTGATTTGTGAATATTGAAACACACTTGCAGCCCAGGAAAAAAATCCCACTTGATCATGGTGAATGATTCTCTTAATGTAGAGTTTAATTCGTTTTGCTAAATTTTATTGAGAATTTTCCCCCCTTCATTTTTCCCTTCCTGCTATCTTTTTTTTTTTTTTAACATATAATGTATTATTTGTTTCAGAGGTACAGGTCTGTGATTCAACAGTCTTACACAATTCACAGCGCTCACCATAGCACATACCCTCCCCAATGTCTATCACCCAGCCACACCGTCCCTCCCACCCCCCACCACTCCAGCAACCCTCAGTTTGTTTCCTGAGATTAAGAATTCCTCATATCAGTGAGGTCATATGATACATGTCTTTCTCTGATTGACTTATTTAGCTCAGCATAATACCCTCCAGTTCCATCCACATCGTTGCAAATGGCAAGATTTCATTCCTCTTGATGGCTGCATAATATTCCATTGTATATATATACCACATCTTCTTTATCCATTCATCTGTCGATGGACATCTTGCCTCTTTCCATAGTTTGGCTATTGTGGACATTGCTGCTATAAACATCAGGGTGTATGTACCCTTTCAGATCCCTACATTTGTATCTTTGGGGTAAATACCCAGTAGTACAATTGCTGGGTTGTAGGGTAGCTCTATTTTCAACTTTTTGAGGAACCTCCATACTATTTTCCAGAGTGGCTGCACCAGCTTGCATTCCCACCAACAGTGTAGGAGGGTTCCCCTTTCTCTGCATCCCCACCAATATCTGTTGTTTCCTGACTTGTTAATTTTAGCCATTCTATCTGCTGTGAGGTGGTATCTCATTGAGGTTTTGATCTGGATTTCCCTGATGCCGAGCGATGTTGAGCACTTTTTCATGTGTCTGTTGGCCATTTGGATGTCTTCTTTGGAAAAATGTCTGTTCATGTCTTCTGCCCATTTCTTGATTGGATCATTTGTTCTTTGAGTGTTGAGTTTGGTAAGTTCTTTATAGATTTTGGATACTAGCCCTTTATCTGATATGTCATTTGCAAATATCTTCTCCCATTCTGTCAGTTGTCTTTTGGTTTTGTTGACTGTTTCTTTTGCTGTGCAAAAGCTTTTTATCTTGATGAAGCCCCAATAGTTCATTTTTGCCCTTGCTTCCCTTGCCTTTGGTGATGTATCTAGGAAGAATTGCTGCAGCTGAGGTTGAAGAGGTTGCTGCCTGTGTTCTTTAGGATTTTGATGGACTCCTGTCTCACATTTAGGTCTTTCAACCATTTTGAACAACAGTCTTTTCAACAAATAGTGTTGGGAAAACTGGACAGCAACATGCAGAAGAATGAAACTGGACCACTTTATTACACCATGCATGAAAAATAAACTCAAAGTAGTTTTTCATAATATTCTCATAATTGTATTTTTGTGGTGTTGGTGATTATTTATCCTCTCTCTTTTTGGTGATTTTATTTATTTGATTCCTTTCTGTGTTTTGTGTGTGTGTGTGTGTGTGTGTGTGTGATAAGTCTGACTAAAGGTTTATAAGTTCTGCTGATTTTTTCAAAGAACCCCATGTCCTGGTTTCATTGATCTGTTCTATTGTTTGTTTTGTTTTGTTTTAGTTTCTATATCATTTATTTCTGCTCTTTATTGTTTCCTTTCTTGTGGTGAATTTGGGTTCTTTGTTGTTCTTTTTCTAGTCCCTTTAGGTGCAATGTGAGGTTGTTTATTTGTGATTTTTCTTGATTCTTTAGGTAGTCATGTATTTCTGTAAACTTCCCTCTTAGAACGTTTTTGCTGAATCCCAAAGGTTTGGGACCATTATGTTTTCATTTTCATTCATTTCCATGTATTTTTTTATTTCTTCTTTTATTTCCTGGTTCAGCCATTCATTGTTTAGTGACATGCTGTTTAACCTCCATGTATTTGTGATCTTTCCAGACTTTTTCTTGTGGTTGACTTCTGGTTAATAGCATTGTGGTCACAAAAGGTGCATGGCATGATTTTGATCTTCTTGAATTTGTTGAGGCTTGTTTTGTGGGCTAGCATTTGATCTATTCTGGGGAATGTTCCATGTGCAGTTGAAAAGAATGTGTATTCTGTTTTAGGATGGAATGTTCTGAATATATCTGTTAAATCCATCTGTTCAAGTGTGTCATTCAAAGCCATTGTTTCCTTGTTGATTTTCTGTTTAGATGATCTGTCCATTGATGTAAGTGGGGTGTTAAAGTCCCCTACTATTTTTTCATTATTATTATTAGTTCCTTTGTATTTGTTTTAATTGTATTATGTATTTGTTGCTCCTATGTTAAGTGCATAAATATTTATAATTGTTATATCTTCTGTTATATATCTTTTATCCCCTTTATTATTATATGGTGTCCTTCTTTGTCTCCTATTACAGTCTTTGTTTTAAAGTCTGTTTTTTCCAAAATTATTATTGCTACTCTGATTTTCTTTTGACATCCATTGAATAGTAAATATTTCTTCTTCATCTCACTCTGATTCTGCAGGTGTCTTTAGGTTTAATGGATAAAGAAGATGTGGTAAATATATACAATGGATTATAACTCAGCCATCAAAAAGGATGCAATCTTACTATTTACAATAATGTGGATGGAACTGAAGGATATTATGCTAAGCAAAATAAGTCAATCAGAGAAAGACAACTATCATATAGTTTCACTCACAGTGGAATTTAAGAAACAAAACAGAGGATCGTAGGGGAAGGGAGGAAAAAATAAAATAAGACAAAATCAGGGAGAGAGACAAACCATAAGAGATTCTTAACTATAGGAAACGAAATGAGGGTTGCTGGAGGGGAGGTTGGTGAGGGGATGGGGTAACTGGGTGATGGGGAGGGCACATGATGTAATGAGAACTGGGTGTTATAAGCAACTGATGAATAACTGAACTCTGCATCTGAAACTAATGATATACTACATGTTAACTAAATTTAAATAAAGTGAGATATTAAAAAAAGAAAATGAATCTCTTGTAGGCAGCAATATCTTTTCTTATTCATTCTGTCACCCTATGTCTTCTGTTTGGAGTGTTTAGTCCATTTACTTTCAGAGTAATTATTGATAGATATGTATTTAGTGCCATTTCTTATTTGTTTTGTGGTTGTTTCTGAAGATTTTCTCTGATCCTTTCTTGTCTTTCTGATTTGCTGATTTTCTTTAGTGATATATTTTTATTTCCTTCTCTTCATTCTTCACATATTTATTAGTGGTTTTTGATATATGGTTACCATTAGGTTTGTATATAACATCTTATGCATATAGCAGAAGTCTATATTAAGTTGATGGTCATTTAAGTTGAACCCTTTCTCTTTTCTCCTCCCCATGTTTTAGGTATATGTTGTTAATTTTATATTCTTTATTGTGTGAGTTCCTTGACTGATTTTTTTTGCAGAAATATTCATGTTCACTGCTTTGTATTTCCTACCTCTACATTGTCATTTTTGGTATCTCCTTTCCACTCAAAGAGTCCCTTTAATATTTTTTGCAGAGCTGTTTAGTGGTCATGAACTCCTTTAGTTTTTGTTTGGGAAACTCTTTATCTCTTATTCTATTCTGAATGATAGCCTTGCTGTATACAGTATTCTTGGTTACAGATTTTTTCATTTAGCATTGTGCTACTCCCATCTGCCTTGCAAAGTTTCTGTCAAAAAATCTCCTATAAGCCTCATGAGTTTTCCTTTGTAAATTATTGTCTTCTTTGCCGCTTTAAAATTTTTGTCTTTACCACTATATTTTGCCAATTTAATTACAATATGTCTTGGTGTGCATCTGCTTTTCTTGATTTTGATTTCTCTGTGCCTCCTGGATCTGGGTATTTGTTTTCTTCCCCAGATGAGGGAAGTTGTCAGCTATTATTTCTTCAACTAGTCTACTCCCTTTTCTCTCTCTTCTGGGACTCCTATATTGTGAAAATTATTAAATTTGATGGAATCACTGAGTTCCCTGTCTATTCTCATTTTGTGCAATTCTTTATCCTCTCTTTTGTTCAGCTCCATTACTTTCCATTACTCTGTCCTCTAGGTCACTAATTCATTGCTCTGCTTCTTCTAGCCTTCTGTTCATTCCCTCTTGTGTTTCTTATTTTGTTTATTGATGTGTTATTCCTTATCTCTGTTTTAAGGGTCTTACTGATGTTTTCCACTCTTTTCTCACATCCAGTGGGTGTCTTTATGATCATTACTTTAAATTCTCTATCAGGCATGTTACTTATATCTGTTTCACTTAGATCTCTGGCGGTGGTCTAATTCTGTTCTTTCATTTGGGATAAATTTCTCTGTGTTCTCATTTTGTCAAAGCCTCTGTGCCTGTTTCTCTGTGTTAAGAAAGTCAGCTAAATCTCTTGCTCTTGAGAGTAATGGCCTTATGAAGAAGAGGTCCTATAGTACCCTACCATGTAGTGTTCCCTGTTCTCCAGGGTCTGGAGCTTCTGACTGTCTCCAATGTGTGCTGCATGTGCTCTGCTGCTTTGTTCTGAATGTTTTCCCTCAGGCCAGTCATCTGCAGAGGATGTCTTTGACTGCTGTGGGCAGTGTTTGGTTCCTGGCCTGAATGTGGTGCATTTTAACTAGGTGTGTTCTGGTCTTTTTGTGAATTGAGACCTGTTGCCACCACCACTGGACTGAGGCTCCACAAAACTCTTAAACAGGAGATGTAGCATGAACAGGGGTCTGGGCCAGTCTTGGGGAGGGGGCCTACATGCTGGGACTGAGGCAAGCTAACTGGGAGAGGTGGTTCCATGGGAGCCCAGGGATTGTGTAGGTGAGGCTTGGTGTAAGCAAGTTAGTAGTGTCAGTGCTGCCCTGGTTCCCACAGGTGGCCCTGCCTATGCTTATGCTGAGGGGTAAGAGATGGAAATGGTGCTGGCTAGCCTTTGTCCCCAGAGGGGTCTCTCCTAAATGCTGCCTTTCTGGGATGTGCTCCAAGATGTGCAAATTACCTCCCCACTGTGTCCTTGTGCTCTTCAGGTGAGCTGCTTCCCTTGTCTGCTCTCCAAGAACAGCATAATACCCTCAGGGTTCTATCCTAGACAAGCCTGCTGACCTTTAAAACTCAGGGCTTTAAGCTCAGCTCATTGCAAGAACTCATGAAATTCTATCACTTTCCAAGCCAATTGCTATGGGGATTCATTTTCCCTATGTGCTTCCCTGTGTGCTAGTCTGTCACTAAACCTTCATGATTACAGCTCCTTCACCCACTGTAGTGGCCATGATCCGTTTTTCTCCCAAACCATGTCTCTGCACTTCCTACTTTTTTGGTATGGCCTCTTCTCTACCTTTCATCATGGAGTTTGTTCTGCCAGTGTTCAGGTCAATTTCTGGGATATTTGGGATGATTTGATAGTTATCCAGTTGTATTCATGGGATGAGGTGAGACTAGGATCCTCCTACTCCATTGCTACCTTCCCACACCCCCTAGATATTGGAAGTTTAAGGAGAGAGTAGATGGTATACAATAGTCATCTAGAGAACGTGTTATGAAAATGTCATAGCATTCCCAGGCAGTGCTAAAGGCCCTCTGAGGTTAATAGTCATGAATTTGAAGATGAAAATTAAATGGAGATCAAACCAGTTAAAATGAAAACAGAGAAAGTGAAGAATTGGGTTTAAGCGGGTTTGGGATTTTTTTTTCTGGAGAGTATAATGAATGGAAAGAAGAGCAAAGGAGTTAATGGTATATGCCTGGGAGTTATTGTAATAGTGGACCATGAAATATAAAATTATAAAAAGGAAAGTAGTAGTAAAAGGTCAATGGATTGGAGTTCCCAGAAAGGTCAAGAAAATATTGAAATTGGGACATTACAAGGAGTGAGCAAAAAAGAAAAGGGAAAATGGCTTGAGAAGGAGGATGTTAAAATTGAGACTATATACATAGTGCAGTTATTTATTAAAGGAAAGCAGGAAAACCAATTTTGAGGCTCAGTTTCCAGAAACAATTGCCCAGGGCCAATGCCACAGAACTGGTCTGATTCGAAAAACTGTTGCTACTGCATTATATGCCAACAAATTGACTTTACTGCAACAGCTACTGCTGCCAGTACTGATGTCACTACTTTATTAAGAACTTGACCTTGCAATCTCTGCCATCCTTCAAAGCCAAGTTCCTTCACTGCTATCTATTCCAGCAAAATAGAAACCACACAGTACCACGTTATTCATGTCTGCAATTCCAAATCAAATTCTCATGCTAGGGCATCTGATTGGTAGACACTAAGTCATATTCTTACATCTTAGTTTCAACACAGACAAGAAGTTTGAGTTTTGACTTTTACATTTGATAGGTAAATATTATAATGCAAGAATTTCCCAAATATCAAAAGGCCATTCATGATATGTTGGTCAGACACAATATGACAAAATTTTACTATAGATATTTTTAGAAATTAAAAACATAATTGTCAAAAATTTACCCATTGCTAAAGGAGTGAGTATTCATGCAACTAAAACTAGAGTTATACTTTAGTTGAAGATTGAACACAGAGATTCTCCCAAGATGCAACACAAAAAGCAAAAAGTGAAAAGATAAGAAAAATTCAGAGACATGCAGATCTTTCTGAGAATCCCAATATTTATTTAATGAGAGCTTCAGAAAGGACAGCAAGGGAACAGAAGGGAAGATAAAGGAGAGACAGATAGGCAGACAGAAAGAAAAGGAAAGAAAGGAGAGGAGAGGAGAAGAGACGGGAGGGGAAGGGAGGGGAAAGGAAGGGAGGGGAGAGGAAGGGAGGGGAGGGAAGGGAAGGAAGGGGAGGGAAGGGAAGGAGAGGAGACGAGAGGAAAGGAAAGGAAAGGAAAAGAGAGAGAGGAAGGAAAGAAGGAAGAAGAAGGAATCAAAGAAATGCTGTACTAAAATGTCCTTAAATTGAAGAATAACTTATATCTTTATAAGTCATTATATAAGACTTTAAATCTTAGGATAAGATTTAAAGAGTCCACCAAAGGGACTCTGGTGAAGACGGTGGAGTAGGAAGATCCTGAGCTTACCTTGTCCCATGGATACAACTAGATAACACAGCATCAGTGTAACTAACCCAGAAAATGACCCAAAGACTGGCAGAACAGACTCTCCACAGCTAAATGTAGAGATGAGGCCACATCAAAGAGTGTAGGAAGGGCAGAGATACAGTCAGGAGCTAAATAGATCCTCGACTGCCCACAGGAAGGAGGATGCTTCAGGCATAGAGAGGGGACAAAAACACCCTCACTCCAGGCACCCCAGGCTTGGGGAACCCACAGGGGGAAGATGAATCCCCATAACATTTGGCTTTGAAAATCAGAGGGGCCAAATTTCAGGAGTTCTTATAGTTAGTGGGGTTTAACACCTGGAACTTTAAAAATCAGTGGGCTTTGCTCTGGGAGAGCTGAGAGGGTGATAGGAAATTGAGTCCCCACCCTTAAAGAGATAGCACAACAGACAGGCCTGATAGATATATCACAGAAGCAGCAGTTTGAAAAACACCTGGGGTGTATAGGAAGGAGATTTATTTACTAATTTCAGAGCATGTGCTGAAGGAGCAGGGATCACTGGGAAACTTGTTCAGGAACAAAGGAGCTGTCAGTGCCATTTCCTTCTCCAGTCCCCTGCCTTGACACAGGCACACCTGCAGGAACCAGCACAGTGCCAACACTCACTACCTAACTTGCTAACTGTGTACCCTACTCCCATGTTCTCTTGTGGACATGCTCCCTCTGGCCCCATGTTTTCTAAAGCTGTTCTAGTTCCCCTCACACAGCAAATTTGCACAAACCTTGCTAACACCATATGTCCTGCCCATGTGCATGATTCTGTGGATCTGCCCCCTCCAACTTGGCCTGCCTTGGTTCCCAGTGGCTGCAGGTCCCATCCCACAACAGACTGCAATAAACCTTGATGGCACCATGTGCCCCACCCCCATGTTCTCCTGCAGACCTGTCCCCTCTAATATGCCCTTGGCCAGAGCCCATCCAAAGCAGTGTCACAAGCCTGGGGTGTGCAAGCAGCCCTGACAGGGGCCAGCATCATGCCAAAGTGACTCCTACCCTGGGGAGAAGGGAAGATAATCACACACACTAGACTGCAGCTCAAGCAGTGGGCTAGGGGCAGACATCTGACTGCAGGCCCTGGCCACCAACAAAAGCTTCTCAGAGAAAATTCCCTGCAATTCAGTACTGTTGCTTCTATAGCAAATGCCTGGTCTGACTAAACTCAAGCCCAAGGCAACCCCAGACTGGCCCATAAACAACATGGGGACCAAACCCTGTCCACAACAAGCAATGAGAGCCATTTCAGATGGCTGGACTAAAGGCAAATGTAGCTCAGCCACGACAGTAGGGCACACTCAACACACATAGTAGATATTCCTGAAGCACCAGGTTCTTCCGAGCACTACACTGCAAGACACTACAGGATCTTTTCTCCATAAGGT
The DNA here is from genome assembly GCF_029215605.1 of Mirounga angustirostris. Taxonomy (NCBI): domain Eukaryota; kingdom Metazoa; phylum Chordata; class Mammalia; order Carnivora; family Phocidae; genus Mirounga; species Mirounga angustirostris. Next base: position 127,185,631 of record NW_026991719.1, read on the forward strand.
CACTACTTTCTAGAGCAGGAGATGTCGTTGACTTTCTGAACACATAGAAACAGACACAGAGAGTTAAACAAAATGAGGAGACAGAGGAATATGTTCCAAATGAAAGAACAGGACAAAATCACAGCAAGAGAGCTAAACAAAACCAAGATAAGTAATGGAGAATTTAAAGTAATGATCATAATGATACTCACTGGACTTAAGAAAAGAGTGGAGGACTTCAGTGAGACCCTTAACAAAGAGATAGAAAATATAAAAAAGGAAATAATCAAAGATGAAGAACTCAATAACTGAAATTAAAATTAGATGGAATAAATAGTAGACTAGAGGAAGCAGAAGAATGGATCAGTGACCTGAAGGACAGAGTAATGGAAAGCAACCATGCTGAACAGAAGAGAGAAAAATAAATAAAAAATGAAAACAGACAGGAAATTCAGTGTCACCATCAAGCATAATAATACTCAATTATACAGATCTCAGGAGAAGAGAGAGAAAAGAGAGCAGAAATTTTATTTGAAGAAATAATGTCTGGAAACTTCTTGAATCTGAGGAAAGAAACAAAAATCGAGATCCAGGAGTCACAGAGAGTCCCCAAGGAAATCAACCCAAGGAGGTCCACACTAAGACACATAGTAATTAAAATGGGAAAAAGTAATGATAGAGAGAATTTTAAAAGCAGCAATAGAAAAGAAGATAGTTACATACAAAAACCCCATAAGGCTGTAAGCTGATTTTTCACCAAAACTTTGCAGGCCAGAGGGAATGGCATGACATATTAAAAGTGCTGAAAGAGAAAAATCTGCAGCCAAGAATACTTTATCCAGCAAGGCTATCATTCAGAATAGAAGGAGGGATAGAGTTTCCCAAACAAACAAAAACAAAAGGAGTTCATGACCACCAAACCAGCTCTACAAGAAATGTAAAAGTGGACTCCTTGAGTGGAAAGAAAAAACCATAAGTAGGAGTAAGAAAAGAAAGAAGCACAAAAACAATAAAAATAAGTATATCTATAAAAATAAGTCAAGGGATTCACAAAATTATAAGATGTAAAATATGATACCATATACCTAACATGTGGAGGTGGGGAGAGGAGTAAATAGTGGGTTCACACTTAAGCAACCATCAATTTAACATAGACTGCTATATGCATAAGATGTTACATGCAAACATAATGGTAACCACAAGTCAAAAACCAGTAATAGATATGCAAAAAATAAAGAGAAAGAAATTCAAGTGTGTCACTAAAGAAAGCCAACAAACTGTGAGAAGAGAGAATAGGAGAAGAAAGGAGCAGAGAACTACAAAAACAATCACAAAACAAGAAACAAAATGCCAATAAATACATACCTATCAATAATTACTTTAAATATAAATGGACTAAACACTACAATCAAAACACATGGGGTGACAGAATGGATAAAAAAGCAAGACCCATCTATAAGCTGCCTACAAGAGACCCATTTTATTTTATTTTATTTTTTATTTTATTTTATTTATTTTTTACAAGAGACTTATTTTAAATTATTTTTAAAGATTTATTTATTTGAGAGAGAGAAAGAGTGGGGAGGGGGCAGAGGGAGAGAATCTTCAAGCAGATTCCCCACTGAGCATGGAGCCTGAGGTGGGTCTCAATCCCAAGACCCATGAGATCATGACCTAAGCCAAAACCAAGAACTGAATGCTTAACTGACTGACCCACATAGGCACCCTGAGACCCATTTTAGAACTAAAGACATCTGCAGATTGAAAGCGAAGGGATGAAAAGCATATTACACAAATGGAAGTGAAAAGAAAGCTGGGGCAGCAATACTTATATTGGAGAAAACAGGCTTTAAAAAAAAGACTGTAACAAGAGACAAAGAAGGTCATTATATAATCATAAAGGGGACAATCCCCCAAAAAATAATTGTAAATATGAAGCCAACATGGGAGCACCCAAATACATAAAGCAGTTAATAACAAGCATAAGGGAACTAATTGATAGTAATACAATAGTAGTAGGGACCTTGAACACCCCATTTACATCAATGGACAGATCGTCCAATCAGAAAATCAACAAGGAAAAGTGGCTTTGAATGAAACATTGGACCAGATGGGTCTAACATATATTCAGAACAGTCCATCCTAAAACAGCAGAATATACATTCTTTTCAATTGCACATGGAGCATTCTCCATAATAGGTCACACATTCGGCCACAAAACAAGTCTCAGCAAACACAAAAGGATGAAAGTCATACCATGCATCTATTCATCACAATGCTATGAAACTAGAAATCAACCACATGAAAATATCTGGAAAGAACACAAATACCTGGCTGTTAAGTAACATGTTACTAAACAGTGAATGGGTTAAACAAGATCTCAGAGAAGTAATCAAAAATTGCTGGAGACAAATGAAAATAAAAACACAACAGTCCAAAATCTTTGGGATGCAGCAAAAGCAATTCTAAGAGGGAAGTTTAAAGCAATCCAGGCCTACCTCAAGAAGCAAGAAAAATCTCAAAAGGCTGAATCTTACACCTAAAGTAGCTAGAAAAAGAAGAACAAACAAAACCCCAAAACAAGTAGAAGGAAGAAAATACTGAAGATTGGAGCAGAAATAAATGATATAGAAAGTAAAAAAGCAATAGAACAGATCAATGAAACCAGGAGCTGGTTCTTTGAAAAGATCAAAAAAATCGATAAACCTTTAAGCAGACTCATTAAAAAAAGGGACAGGACTCAAATAAACAAAATCAGAAATGAAAGAGGAGAAATAAAAACCAACACCACAGAAACACAAAGGATTATGAGAATATTATGAAAAATTATATGCCAAAAAATTGGGCAACCTAGAAGAAATGGATAAATTCCTGGAAACATATAACCTCTCAAACTAAATCAGGAAGAAATAGAAAATTTGAACACACAGATTACCAGCAATAAAATTGAATAAGTAATTAAAGAACTCCCAACAAACAAAAGTCCAGGACCAGATGGCTTCACAAGGGAATTCTACTAAACATTTACAGAAGAATTAACACCTATTCTACTGAAACTTTTCCAAAAAATAAAAGAGGAAGGAAAGCTTTCAAATTTATTCTATGAGGCCATCATTACCCTGATACCAAAACCAGATAAAGACACTACAAAAAAAGAGAACTACAAGCCAATATCTCTGATGAACATAGATGCAAAAGTCCTCAACAAAATATCAGCAAACTGAATCCAACAATACATTAAAAAAATCATTCACCATGATCAAGTAGGATCTATTCCTGTGATACAAGTCTGGTTCAATATTCGCAAATCAATCAATGTGATAGATTACATCAACAAGAGAAACCATATTATCATTTCAAAGGATGCAGAAAAAAGCATTAGACAAAGTACAACGTCCATTCATGATAAAAACCCCCAACAAGGTAGGCTTAGAGGAAACATACCTCAACATCATAAAGGCCATATGTGAAAAACCTACAACTAACATCATACTCAATTGTGAAAACCTGAGAACTTCGCCCCTAAGGTCAGGAACAAGACAAAGATGTCCACTATCATCACTTTTAATCAACATAGTACTGGAAATCCTAGACACAGCAATCAGACAACAAAAAGAAATAAAAGGCATCCAAACTGGTAAGGAAGACATACAATTTCACCCTTTGCAAATGACGTGATATTCTATATAGAAAACCCTAAAGACTCCACCAAAAAACTACTAGAACTAATAAATGAACTCAGAAGATCGTGGGATACAAAATCAATATTCAGAAATCCATTGCATTTCTATTCACTAATAATGAAGTAGCAGAAAGAAATTAAGGAATCAATCCCATTTACAATTGCACCAAAAATAATAAAATACCTAGGAATAAACTTAACCAAGGAGGTGCAAGACCTGTAGTCTGAAAGCTATAAAACTTTGATGAAAAGAATTGGACACAAATGGAAAGATATTCCATGCCAATTGATGGAAGAATAAATATTGTTAAAATGCCCATACTACCCAAAGCAATCTACAGATTTAAATGATTTCTATAAAAATAACAATGCGTTTTTCACAGAGATAGAAAAACAACCCTAAAGTTTGTATGGAAGCACAAAAGATCCTGAATAGCCAAAGCAACCTTGAAAAAGAAGAACAAAACTGGAGGGATCACAATCCCAGATTTCAAGATATACTACAAAGTTGTAGTAATGAAAACAGTATGGCAGTGGCACAAAAAAGGACAGATTAATGGAATAGAATACAAAGTTCGTCAGTAAACCTAAGATTATATGGTTAATTAGTCTTCAACAAAGGAGGCAAGAATATGCACAAAAAAGACAGTCTCTTCAACCAATGCTGTTGGGAAAACTGGACAGCTACATGTAAAACAATAAAACTGGACTGCTTTCTTACACCATACACAAAAATAAACTCAAAACAGATCAAGGAACTAAATGTGAGACCTGAAACCATAAGAATCCTGGACAAGATCACAGGCAGTAATTTCTCTGATATCAGCCATAGGAACATTTTTCTAGATATGTCTCCTGAGGCAAAGGAAACAAAAACAAAAAAGCAAAATTAAGTATTGGGACTACATCAAAATAAAAAGCTTCTGTACAGTGAAGGAAACAATCAACAAAACTAAAAGCCTACTGAATGGGAGAAAATATTTGCAAATGATATATGTAATAACTGGTTAGTATCCAATATTTATAAAGAACTTATACAACTCAACACCCCAAAAACAAATAATCCAATTTAAAAATGGGCAGAGGACCATGAATAAACATTTCTCCAAAGGAAACATACAGGTGGCCAACAGACATACGAAAAGATGCTCAACATTATTCATTATCAGGGAAATGCAAATCAAAACCACCATGAGATATCACCTCACACCTGTCAGAATGGTGAAAATAAAAAACACAAGACAATAGGAATATGGGGAAAAGAGCACTTCCAAAGACGATCTCCAAATGGTCAAAAAGGCATACAAAAAGTGCTTATAAGCAAAAGTAACACTGCCACGAGATACCGTCACATGCATACTACAATGTTTACAAGGAAGAAGACAGGCCAAGTGTTGGAAATAACGTGAAGCAACTAGAAAGAACTCTTAACATTGTTAATGGGAGAATCAATTAGTACAACCACTTTGGAAAATTGTCAGTGGTAGCCATAAGTTTGAACATGTGTATACCTTAAGCACCAGTGATTTTGAGTAAGCTTCTGTTTACTTACAGCTAAAATGAAGACAGTATTTCACAAAGTTATTGTAAGTATAAAATTAAAAGTGTTTATATTTAAAAAATTAAAAAAACCACAAGAAACAAATGTTGGCAAGGATGGTGAAACCCTCCTGTGCTGTTAGTGGGAATGCAAACTGGTGAAGCTACTCTGGAGAACAGTATGGAGGTTCCTCAAAAAATAAAAAATAGAATTACCACATGATCTAGTAATTCTCCTACTGGTTATTTACCCAAAGAATATGAAAACAGTAATTCAAGAAGATATATGCACCCCTATGTTTATTGCAGTATTATTTGCAATAGCCAAATTATGGAAGCCGCCTAGTGTCCATTGATAGATGAATGGATAAAGAAGATGTGGCATATATATATACAATGGAATATTATTCAGCCATAAACAAGAATGAAATCTTCCTATTTGCAACACAGTGAATGGATTTAGAGAGTATAGTGCTAAGTGAAATATTCAGTGAAATACAAATACTATATGATTTCACTCAAATGTGGAATTTAAGAAAGAAAACAAACAAGCAAAGGAAAAAGAGATAAACCAAAAAACAGACTGTTAGCTATAGAGAGCAAACTCATACTTACCAGAGGGTGGAGTGGGGGAGGGGAAATGGGTGAAATAGGTGAAGGGGATTAAGAATACACTTAGCATGGTGAGCACTGAGAAATGTATAGAATTGCTGAATCACTACATGGTATACCAGAAACTAATATAACACTGTATACTACAATTAAAATTTTTAAAATATATTAAATAAATACACAGTCCACCAAGTCTCAAGAAGGAAGAATGGTAAGAATGGCACATATCTAGATAGATCTTAGTAAAAAATTTAAATTCTAAAGTCAAAGAAAATATTCTCTTCAAGTCATCTTTGTGTAGTACATAAACTACACATTCCTATGGTATAGCTCTGCCTGATCACTAACTCATCCATACAGCAAAATAAATTCAAATGGACTGAAGATTATCAAAAAATATGAAATCATCCAAATATAAAATTACTAGAAGAAAATATGGGGAGATATGCTGCAAAACCGAGAAGTCATAATCCCATAACAAAAAAAGATCAATCAGTTTGACTACATAACAATTTAAAATATTTGCAAAACATGAATTTATAAATGAAGTTAAAAAGCCAATGGGAAACTGATAAAAATGTATCTTTATGCTAAAGGCCTAATTGCCTTAATATTTATATATTAATATTTAAATGTATATATTAAGTTCTTATAGGTCCATAATGAAAACACAACTCAATAGAAAAATGGACAAATAATATGCAAATGCAGTTCTCAGATTGAGAAATATGATTAGCCAATATTTATGTGAAAATATGTTGACTCTTACTGTTTTTAAAAATTCACAATATCATTTTTATTTTTCAGATGGAAAAATGTCAAGAAATGTGATATACTTTGTTAGCAAGAATGTTAGAAAAAGAGCATTCTTCTAAACTCTTGGTGGCAGTGTAAATTGGTGCCAGTTTTTTGGAGAACAATTTGGTAATATTAAGTAAAATTAAAATACATGTATTCTTTGTCCCAGCATTTTTCACGTTAGAAATTTATCCTACAAATAGACTAGCACAAATATCCAAAAATATATATAAAGGTATTTATTGCAGTGTTGTCTGTAATACAAAAAATCCTGAAAACATTCTAAACGTCTATCAGTCAGAGATTACATTTTAATATAAATGAAATCATACAATATGTGGTCTTTTACTTCTGGTTTCTTTCATTTATTGTGACTTTTAAAGGTTCATCCACATTGTCGCATGAATAAGTACCACATTCCTTTTTGTGGCTAAACAATATTCCGTTGTGTGGATATACAACATTTAATTTATCCAGTCATCAGGTTGTGGACATTTGGGTTGTTTCTACCTTTGGCTATTCTAAATTATGCTGCTATTAATATTTGTATACAGGTTTTTGCGTGGATGTAGGTTTTCAATTCTTTTGGATATATATTTAGAAATAGAATTTCTATATCATAGAAGTTCATTTTAACATTTTGAGTTTCAAACTGTTTTTCAAAGTGGACCATTTTACAATCTTGCCATCAGTATATGAAGCTTCCAATTTCTCCATATCCCTGTCAACACTTGTTATTGTCTGTTGTTTTGATTTTAACCATCCTAGTTGGTAAGAGGAGGTAATTAATTGTGTTTTGCTTTGCACTTTCCTAATAACCAATGATGTTGAGCATCTTTTCATGCACACATTCACTATTTGTATGTCTTCTTTGGAGAACTGTCTATTCAAATCCTTTGCCCATTTTTCAATCTAGTTACTCGTTTTTGTTGTTGAGTTTAAAGATTTCTTTATCTATTGTGGATGCAAGTTCCTTATCAGATACATGATTTGAGAACATTTTATCCCATTCTGTGTGTTGTATTTTTAGTTTCTTGACGATATGTTTGTTAGCAAAAAAAGTTTTGATTTTGGAGAAGTGCAATGTATCTATTTTTTCTTTTGTCATTTGTGCTTTTGTTGTTGTATCTAAGGAAGTTTTGCATAATCTGAGGTCATAAAGATTTACTCCTATGCTTATTTCTAAGAATGTTGCTTGTAGTTTTGGCTCATACATTGTGTTGATAATCCATTTTGAGTTGATTTGTGTATATGGTTTGAAGTAGAGGTCTAACTTCATTCTTTTGCATGTAACTATTTGGTTGTCCCAGTGCAATTTGTTGAAAAGACTATTCTTTTCCCCCATTAAATTGTCCTGACCCTCTTATAGAAAATCAATTAACCATAATTGTAAGAGGTTATTTCTGGACTCCCAATTCTACTGCATTGATGTATATGTCTATTCTTATGCCTGTACTACACTGTCTTGATTCCTACAGTTTTGTAGTAAGTTTTGAAGTTAGAAAGATTGAGTACTCCTATTTTGTCCTTTTCAAGATTGTTTTTGCTATTCTGTGTCCCCTTGAATTTCCATATAAATTTTTGGATTCATCAACTTCTGCAAAAAATCCAGCTAGGATTTTGATAGGGGTTGTGTTGAATCTGTTGGGGAGTACTGCCATCTTAATAAGACTAACAAGTCTGATAAGAAGACTTATTAAATCTTCTGATCCATGAACACGGAATGCCCCTCTATTTATTTAGGTCTCCTTCAACTTTTTTCAACAATATTTTGTATTTTCCAGTGTATAAGTCTTGCACTTTTTTTTTTAAAGATTTTATTTATTTATTTGAGAGAGAGAGAATGAGAGAGAGCATGAGAGGGAGGAGGGTCAGAGGGAGAAGCAGACTCCCTGCCGAGCAGGGAGCCTGACGAGGGACTCGATCCCGGGACTCCAGGATCATGACCTGAGCTGAAGGCAGTCGCTTAACCAACTGAGCCACCCAGGCGCCCTGAAGTCTTGCACTTCTTTTGTTAAATTTAATCCTAAGTATTTTATCCTTTATGATGCTATTGTAAATGAAATTGTTTTCTTAATTTCATTTTCAGATTCTTCATAGCTAGTGTATAGAAATACAATTTATTTTTGTATACTGATCTTGTATCTTGTCATCTAGCTGAATGTGTGTGTACCTTTGTGTGTGTGTGTGTGTGTGTTTTAGATAAAGAAATTGCTCAGGAAGTCTGTTACAAATAATAATCACAGGCTGTTGGGTAATAGTAGTGGAGAAAAGCAAGTCATTTGTATTGTTGAATTGTAATCCATTGTATGGATATAACCACTCCACCACTCATCCCCTGTAATTGGTGCAGAATTTGCAATAAAACTGTAAAAATTGTTTGGGTCCTGATGAACTCACATAGTCTAACTGGAGAGTAAAGAGATTATCAATGCCTAAGATTCAGAATTAGTAAAAAAGTGAAAGCAAAGTCCTTTCTAATTCATTCCTGCTTAACTCCAGTTTCTCTGAATTCCTTCACATTTTGCTTTAGTAAAAGCAAAAGTTAAAAAGAGTACAATCTTCTCAGTTAGCTGAAAGCTACTTTAGATGCAGTTACTCTTCCCATCCTTCCTTCCCTCTTTATTTGCTTCCCTTGCTCCCTCTTTATTTACAAGGCATGCAACAGACATCAGTCCTACTCTAGAGAAACAGTATGGTGTGGAAGTTAAGTGCATAAGCTCTGGAATCAGACTGCCTGCGTTTAAATCTCATTTATGCTATATTTTTGCTGTTTGACCTAAGGTAACTTACCTTTAGTTCTCTTGACCTCAGTTGCCCCATCTTAAAATGGAGATGATTTTGGTGCCCCAACTTGGAGAATTTTTTTTTAGGATTTTATTTATTTATTTGAGAGAGAGAGAGAGAGTGTGAGTGGGAAGGAGAGGGAGAGAGAATCTGAAGCAGACTCTACACTGAGCACAGAGCCTGACATGGGGCTCAATCCCAAGACCTCAAGATCACGACCTGAACTGAAACCAAGAGTCAGACACTTAACCAACTGAGCCACCCAGGTGCCCCTGATTCAACAATTCTGTACATTACTTAGTGCTCACCATGATAACTGTACTCTTTTTTTTTTTTAAATTTTATTATGTTATGTTAGTCACCATACAGTACATCATTCGTTTTTGATGTAGTGTTCCATGATTCACTGTGTGCCTATAACACCCAGTGCTCCATGCACTACATGCCCTCTTTAATACCCATCACCAGGCTAACCCATCCCCCCAAGCCTCCTCCCTTCTGAAACCCTCAGTTTGTTTCCCAGAGTCCATAGTCTCTCATGGTTTGTCTCCCTGAGGAATATATGTATAAAGTATTTAGAATAGTAACAATACACTGTTAATGCTCAATAGATGCTAGCATTTCATTAATGTTACATGTCAGTTTGCACATAAGGAGACAGACATAGTTATCTCCAGGCTGGGAATATTTAAAAATGAGTAAACAAAATATCCCATTTTAGCCTTAGGGCATCTGTATTCTCTTGACCTATTGAGGGAGGAGATTCCTAAAAGATTCTTTCTTGGGGGGCGCCTGGGTGGCTCAGTCGTTAAGCGTCTGCCTTCGGCTCAGGTCATGATCCCAGGGTCCTGGGATCGAGCCCCGCATCGGGCTCCCTGCTCAGTGGGAAGCCTGCTTCTTCCTCTCCCGCTCCCCCTGCTTGTGTTCCCTCTCTCGCTGTGTCTCTCTCTGTCAAATAAATAAATAAAATCTTAAAAAAAAAGAGAAAAGATTCTTTCTTAAAAAAACTGGAGACATGAAGAGGAAAATGCCCAGAGGAGATAGTGAAGGACACCAAGAAAGCAGAGAAGAGGGATAGGAAAGAGAAGAAAGTTAGAAACAAAAGAAACCAAGGAGGCCAGATAGAGGAAAGAAGGTAGTTGGGGAGAGGGAATAGAACAAGAATAAGGTTCATGAGGTTGGGGGGGGTGGAGAGAGAGAGAGAGAGAGAGAGAGAGAGAGAGAAGGGAGGCCGACCTTGTAATACAGAGCTAAGAGCTTTATTGAAGTTTAACAGAAAAGAAACCTTGTTTGAAAGGAAGAGACTGGCTATATTTAGTACTGGGTAGGATGTCAGTTCTGAAAATAAACTGCTCCCAGAACCAAATGTAATCCTCTGTGCTGTTGTCACCTGCAGCAGGCTGGCCTCCCTTCCAGGGGAATGAGGAACATGGACACATCAGCTACCTTAGAGTTCCTGACATTGACAAGGACTTGCTTTGCTCCATTATCAAGTTTTAAAACTTCTGATTAATGTGGGGAAAAAAGTAGTATAGGTGGAGAAAGTGAAATGTATGTTAGTATATATGTGGGGCAAGGAAGTGTCCTGCTAAATAAACCAAACACCATGTGGCCAGATGCTTAATACAACATTTGCTACTTCCATGGTACAATCCCAATACATGAATGTGAGCCCTGGGGCCCAGGAGGAAGTGTGATAGGCCATAGAGAAGGATACACCTGAGGTACACTATAAGTGGCATAGAGATAAGTCCTGTGGCGATATCATGCATATACAACTTAGGGAGCTCACATAGGGCATGCAGACAGGCCAAGGTCAGGCTACATTAGGAAAAGACAGAGACCTAAAGTACTTTTACACACACACACACACACACACACACACACACACTGTGTTGGGAAAGTATAGGTGATGCCTTTCACTGAAATGGAAAAAACAAAACAAAACAGGATAAAACAGGTATTTCAATGGGAGAAGATGTACTTTTTTTAAGAGCAAACTCTACCCCCAACATGGGGCTCAACCTCACAACCCCAAGATCAAGAGTCACATGCTCTACAGACTGAACCAGGCAGGTGCCCCTGTGGAAGAAAATACCACCAGAGTTCCAGGATTCTAAGTTTCAATTCTATCTTCTCATCACTTCCACTGTTACCCCTCTCTAGTCTGGACTGTTTCAGCAGCCTCTTAGCTTGCACCCTAAGCCCCTCTCCTGAATATGTACTCCACAAGGCAGCCAGAGAGATCGTTTTAAAATTACAAGTCAGATTATTTCAACTCCTCTGGATCCGGCCCTCTTCTACCTCTCCGGTTTCCTTTGCTACCAGTATCCCCTCACTTCTTGCAGTCTAGGCATGCCGACCTTCTTGCTCTTCCTAGAACATTCCAAGCACATTCTGGCCTTGGGATTTGCATTTACACTACCCTCCATGCGGGAGATGCTGTGCCCATATAACCAAATGGCTTTTTTTCTCACTTTGTTTGAGAATCAGCTCAAATGTCACCTAATGAGAGAGACTTTCCATGACGCCATACATGAACTAGCAACCCCCTTACTTTATATCACGTTTGTTGGAAAAAGAAAGATGATGGGTGGAAATGTCTGGTAAGCTGTTAGATATCTGGGTCTAGAGTTCACCTAGGAGGTCTGGACCAGATTTGGGAGTATTCATCACTGCAGGCAAGGATAATAGTGTTTGATAATGGTCTAGAGGTAAGGGAAAACATGGTGTATTCAAGGACCATGTGTGAGTTTTTGAAAATGCAGATTTGTTGGTCTCACCCAAGATCTTTTGAATAAGATCTCTGGAGGTGAGACTTGGGAATATGTACCTTGGTAAAGTTCCACATATTATACTGATGTGCAGCCATGGTTAAGAACCACTGCTTGAAAGATACATGCACCTGCACCAAATATACTGATAATCTCCACAATGCCAAACCAGTGGATATTTTATCTCATTTGACAACTCTGTTGGAATTGATAGTTGATCACTCAACTTCAAACACTATACTTCCTTGGTTTCCAGGCATCATACTCTGATTCTCCTGCCACATGTCTGACCATCCCTTCTCAGTCTATTTTATGGACTTCTTTCCTGCCAATCCCTTATATATCTGTGATCTCCATGGTTTTGACTTCCATTCTGTCATTCTAACATTCCAAACACTCCTACTAGGCTCATCCATTCACATGACTTAAATCTGTGTACTACCAGTACCCATATTTCCATTCCTGATCCATATCTTCTCTTTTTCAAATTTTTATTTAAATTCTAGTTAGTTAATATACAGTGTAATATATTAGTTTCAAGTGTAGGATTTATTGATTCATTACTTGCATACAACACCCAGTGCTAGTAACAACAAATGTCCTCTTTAATCTTCATCACCCATTTAACCCATCCCCTCACCCACCTCCCCTCCAAGCAATCCTCAGTTTATTCTCCATAGTTAAGAGTCTGTTTTATGGTTTGCCTCTCTCTTTTCTCCCCTCTATGTTCATCTGTTACATTTCTTAAATTCCACATATAAATGAAATCATATGATATTTGTCTTTCTCTGGCTGACTTACTTTGTTTAGCATAATACACTCAACTCCATCCATGTTGTTGCAAATGGCATATTTCATCTTCTTTGTGGCTGAATAATATTCCATTCCATTGCCTTTCATCCATTTTAGTTTATTTTTGTGTATGCTGTAAGAAAGTTGTCCAGTTTCACTCTTTTGCATGTGGCTGTCCAGTTTTCCCAACACCACTTGTTGAAGGAACTGGGTTTTTTTTCCATTGGATATTCTTTCCTACTTTTGTGAAGATTAGTTGAATATATATATATATATATATATATATATATATATATATATATATATATATACCACAACTTCTTTATCCATTCATCAGTCAATGGATATTTGGGCTCTTTCCATAATTTGGCTATTGTTGATAATGCTTCTATAAACATCAGGGTGCATGTACCCCTTTGAATCTGTATTTTTGTATCCTTTGGGTAAATAAGTAGTAGTGCAATTGCTGGGTTGTAGGGTAGTTCTATTTTTAACTTTTTGAGGAACCTCCATACTGGTTTCCAGAGTGGCTGCCCCAGTTTGCATTCCCACCAACAATGTAAGAGGGTTCCCCTTTCTCCACAACGTTGCCAACATCTATTGTTTCCTGTGTTGTTGATTTTATCCATTCTGACGGGTGTGAGGTGATATCTCATCGTGGTTTTGATTTGTATTTCTCTGATGATGAGTGATGTTGAATATCTTTCCATGTGTCTGTATTAGCCATCTGGATGTCTTCTTTGGAAAAATGTCTACTCATGTCTTCTGCCCATTTTTTTAACTGGATTATTTGTTTTTTGGGTGTTGAGTTGCATAAGTTCTTTATATTTTGGATAACAACCCTTTATCAGGTATGTCGTTTACAAATATCTTTTCCCATTCTGTAGGTTGCCTTTTACTTTTGTTGATTGTTTCCTTCACTGTGTAGAAGCTTTTTATCTTGATGAAATCCCAATAGTTTATTTTTGCTTTCATTTCACTTGCCTCAGAAGACATATCTAGTAAGAAGTTGCTACAGTCACTGTCAAAGATGTTTCTGCCTTTGTTCTTCTGTAGGATTTTTATGGTTTCCTGTCTCACATTTAGGTCTTTCATCCACTTTTAGTTTATTTTTGTGTATGGCATAAGAAAGTGGTCCAGGGCGCCTGGGGGGCTCAGATGGTTAGGCGTCTGCCTTCGGCTCAGGTCATGATCCCAGGGTCCTGGGATCGAGTCCCGCATCGGGCTCTCTGCTCCTTGGGAGCCTGCTTCTCCCTCTGCCTCTCTCTCTGTCTCTCATGAATAAATAGATAAAATTTTTAAGAAAAAAAAAAAAGAAAGTGGTCCAGTTTCACTCTTTTGCATGTGGCTCTCCAGTTTTCCCAACACCATTTGTTAAAGTGACTGTCTTTTTTCCATTGGATATTCTTTCCTGCTTTGTTGAAGATTAGTTGACAATATAGTTATGGGTTCATTTCCTGGTTTTGTATTCTGGTCCATTGACCTTTGTGTCTATTTTGTGCCAGTACCATACTGTCTTGATCACTACAGCTTTGTAATCTAACTTGGAGCTCAGAACTGTGATGCCCCCAGCATTCTTTCTCTTTTTCAAGATTGCTTTGGCTAGTCAGAGATCAATGAAACCAGGAGCTGGTTCTTGGAAAAAATTAATAAAATTGATAAACCCCTAGCCAGGTTTATCAAAAAGAAAAAAGAAAGGACCCAAATAAATAAAATCACAAATGAGAGAGGAGAAACAGTAACCAACACCACAAAAATACAAACAATTATAAGAGAGTATTATGAAAAATTATATGCCAACAAATTGGACAACTTGGAAGAAATGGATAAATTCCTAGAAACATATTAACTAGCAAAACTGAAGCAGGAAGAAATAGAAAACTTGAACAGACCAATAACCAGCAAAGAAATTGAATCCATAATAAAAAATTTCCCAACAAAAAAGTTCAGGGCCAGATGGATTCCCAGGGGAATTCTACCAGACCTTTAAAGAGTTAATGCCTATTCTTAAACTGTTCCAAAAAATAGAAATGGAAGAAAAACTTCCAAACTCATTCTAGGAGTCCAGCATTACCTTATTCTGAAACTAAACAAAGACTCCAATAAGAAAAGAGAACTACAGGCCAATATCCCTGATGAACATGGCTGCAAAAATTCTCAACAAAATACTAGCAAATCGGATTCAACAGTACATTAAAAGAATCATTCATCACGTTTAAGTAGGGTTTGTTCCTGGGTTGCAAAGGTGGTTCAATATTCACAAATTAATCAACATGATATACCACATTAGTAAAATAAAGGATAAGAACCATATGATCCTCTCAATAGATGCAGAAAAAGCATTTGACAAAGTACAACATCCATTTTTGATAAAAACCCTCAACAAAGTAGAGATAGAGGAAACATACTCGTGAACATCATAAAGGCCATATACAAAAAACTCACAGCTAATATCATCCTCAATGGGAAAAACTAAGAGATTTTCCCCTATGGTCAGGAACAAGACAGGGATGTCCACTCTGGCCACTGTTATTTAACATAATACTGGAAATCCTAGTCTCAAAGATCAGACAACCAAAAGAAATAAAAGGCATTTGAATTGGCAAGGAAGAATTCAAACTTTCACTATTTGCAGACAACATGATACTCTATGTAGAAAAACCTGAAAGACTCCTCCAAAAAACTGCTAGAACTGATACACAAATTCAGTAAACCTGCAGGATACACAATCAATGTACAGAAATCTGTTGCATTTCTATACACAAATCATGAAGCAGCAGAAAGAGAAATCAAGGAATTGAGCCCATTTACAATTGCACCCAAAACCATAAGATACCTAGGAATAAACCTAACCAAAGACATAAAAGATCTGTACTCTGAAAACTATAGAACACTTACGAAAGAAACTGAAGATAACACAAAGAAGTGGAAAAACATTCCATGCTCATGGATTGGAAGAACAAATATTGTTAAAATGTTTATATTACCCAAAGCAATGTACACATTTAATGCAATCCCTACCAAAATACCAACAGCATTTTTCACAGAGCTGGAACAAACAATCCTAAAATTCATATCAAACTGATCCATATCTTCTCATAAAGTCAAAACCCACGTATAATTTTGCCTGGATTACCATTTATATACTACATGGGCACCTCAAACCCAACATTCTCAAACCCAATTTTTTAATATTCCTTCCATATTTCAGTATATGGCATGATTAATACCTCATATCTAATAAGTCACTAAGTCTTGTTTATTCTATATTCTGCATATCATCCACTTTTCTTCATCCACACTGACCCTACCTTGATTCAGGCCACAATTATCTCTCATTTGATTTAGTGACAGATTGTATTGCAGTTTATATGTTTACATGTCCATTTATTCTATCAGACTGTGAGTAATGAGAGGCTAAGACCACTCATTTATTCATTCAACCAGTATGTATTCATCTTTGTATCTTTCATATCAAGTATATTCCCTGACAGTAAGTAGATGCTCAGTATATGTTTGTTTTATTGATTTACGTTGAAACTTACTATGTTACAGATGAGAAAAAATGGTGAAGATGAAAATAGGTGAAAGCCACACTGCCAAAGCCACACAGATTAAGATACTAAAATCTACATTTCCTTACTCTTAGTCCAGTTTTCTTTCCACAGAATGACTTTGTCCCTACCTCCTACCCTTCTATGCTCTCCTAAATTATTTTTTTCTCTCTGACTTTTCTATACCATTCTCTCATTATTGGTCATATTGCTCCTATATTTGTTTGCCAGCTTCTATGGGAAAAATCATTATCACCATCCCTATAGGCTTTTTGGTTAAGAATCTGTATTTCCTTGGCATTGTTTACTTCTTTTGGCATCATCACTGCTGAATCAGGATGACCATAGGTCAGCTTTTCATCTGACATTTCTAAAGATTTCCTCTTGACTTCAGTAGAGTATGGATAAAACTGGCCTTATATAGGAACTTGCAGGCTCTCAAATGGATTTAGTGGCAGTCTGGGAAAAACAGAATGAGGAAAAACTTCCAGAATTTGTGTAGAATACGTGTTTTATGTAGACAAATTAAGAGAGTATGGATTATAATTATAGGTGACAGAAATTGATATTTTATTGGGTTTATGGATGAAGATTCTGATAATGATTATTTTAGACACTGTATTGGACTATCATACAAATTGGTTTTTTTATGTATAATCTATTTCCACTTGCTACAATTTAGTAAAAACTAAGTAAGAAACCTAAATAAGCTCAGTACATTCTAGGAATATGAAGAGAATATGTGGGTGGTGCCTTCTAGAGAAAATTTCTGCTCCTAACTTGTTCAAGCTATGAGTATAGGGGACCCTTTTAGAATGGCTTATAAAACATACTGTTTTCACATCTTTGTATCTTCATTAGTTCTTATATCTGCTTGTAATTGTTTTCATTCATTCTTTCATTTATCAAATATTTCCTGAGCATCTACTCTGTGCCAGGCATTATGCTGAGTTTGGGAGATTCAGTGATGGTTCTTTTTGCAGTTCATTCTGTCATCCCCCTCTTACCTCTTGGCTTTTGCACACATGCTATTCCCTCTGGCTCTAATGTCCTTCTCATCCTTCAAATTTATATTTAAATATCACCTTTTCTAGGAAGCATTCAATAACCCCCTCAATATTGGATTAGATGTATTTCCTCTCTACTCCCTTCCATAGCACTTATTCTTTATTACATTTGTCTGTTTGCTACCTTTCCTACCAAATTCTGAGCCCCTTGAGACCAGGGATTCATTGATTAATTATAATTAATTAATAGCATATATAATCTAGTATCTATATTAATAACATAGAATTTATTTTTATATATTAATTTATTACTATATTATTATACTGTGAGCCTATATTAAGGCAACAATGAAAATAACTGAGATTATTCAACCTTCTCACCTCTTAGGATGATACCCATAAAAAATAATAATTAGGTTAATGATCATTCATTCAACAATGCCTTCTATGGGCCACTCACTAAGTGCTGATTATTCAACAGCTAAATTTCCTACTCTTGTGGAGTTGATGACACTCAAGTGGGTAGGGAAAGATGTTTGTTCTGTGTCAGATACTGTTCTAAGCATTTAACATGTTCTAACCCATTTAATTCTCACAACAACCCTATGAGGTATATTTGTAAGTTGTACTGATCTTACAAATGAGAAACCAAGGCCCAAAGAGATTAAGTAACTTGGCCAAGGATATATAGCTGGCAAGTGGCTGATCTGGAATTCGACTCAGGTTGACTCATTTCAGAGTTTACACTCTTAATCACTACACCACAGAACCCTCTCATCTGCAAATCTCTTCAAGGATTTTTGCTCTAACTTTTCCAAATTACTTGATATCCCTGAATATTCCATGTCATTATATACTCTTTTGCCCACCAAAACACCAGTTTAGGTAACTGTCCTCTTCTTTATCACCCTTAATTATAATTGTCTGTCCCCCATTCTAGACAGTGATCTCTTTGAGGGTAGATATAACATTTATCATATTTGTCTTCACTGTTGTATCCCCAGGGCCCAGCACACTGGTCACTCAATTAATGCCTATTAAATGAATAAATAACTGACTCTTAGAAATCAACATAAATATGTTTATTTGTGCTTTAAGCTGTTGTGTTTCTGAAAGATTATTTGCAGTTTTATGATTTTTGAAAAGATACTGGCATAGTACAATTATATACAGAAATTGATGTTGAGACATTACAAAATTCACTATGTGATGTCTGACAACTTGTTTTACAAACTTGTTAGAATCAGTGTATTTCAGGAAACATGCTTTCTTAGCTCTTTAGTTAATGGTGTGCTTTTCAGGAAACACATTTAGACATATTCATTGAATTGTCTAAGATCATACAGCTAGTTAGTGACAGTGTTGGCCTAGAGCAAACACAGGTCTCCTGTCTCCCAATCCAATGTTTTTTTTCTCTTTATAGACACCTTGCTGACATTAACGCAAATCCAGTTGAATTTGGAAATACTGTCTTAGCACAGATCAACCCGCCTATTTCTTTTTTTTTTTTAAGATTTTATTTTTTTATTTTTTAGAGAGCGAGCGAGAGAGAAACAGCATGAGAGGGGAGAGGGTCAGAGGGAGAAGCAGGCTCCCCGCTGAGCCGGGAGCCCGATGTGGGACTCGATCCCAGGACCCTGGGATCATGACCTGAGCCGAAGGCAGACGCTTAACCATCTGAGCCACCCAGGCGCCCTCAACCCACCTATTTCTAAAAGCCAGTAATTTCAAAAAATAAATAAGTAACCTTGAAGAACACCAGAAAAATCACTCTGCCCTCCAAATATCTTCCTTACTACTATGTTTTAGAAATCTCTAAGTTATAGTTTTATAATTAATTAAACACACCCTTCCATACTTAGAGCAAACTGGTTGTCCAAATCATTTCTGATAAGACAATTAAGTCAAAAAGATTTTGAAAGAAGGTAAAGTATCTAACAAAGTCTACTGAATAACCAGGACAGAACATAGATGAGAGTGTTATAGGAGTTACAAATGTAGAAATAAGTTCGGGTATTAGTAAAAACTATCATAGAGCTTTAGAACAGAAAGGAGCCTTAGAGCCAGGGAAGTATTCACAGAAGAATTAGGACCCCAAAGTAGAAAATGAATAAATATACACAAGTCATGTGAAGGATACATATGGAAAGCTGGATTGGTATCTTAGAAGAGTCAAACACTCAACTTATCTTATGTTGAAAGGTATGTTGAGAAGTGGAATGTATAGAGTCAGAATAACTTGATTGACAGGCAAAGCAATTTAAACTTAATGCTCTAGGAATTAGAAAGAAGTTTTTGAACAAAGGAATAAAGTATGAAAATAAGCCACATTTAAGAAAGATATATTTGGCATATATCTGCTCAAATTTAAAAATGGAGCTTAAAAAAATAAAAGGATTTCAAATTGAAATCATCTCTCCCTCTCCTATGGGCTTCATTAGGGTGAGAACAATTTCTTAATTTTCTTAATGTTCATATTTACTGTTCATTGAACACTTACTATATGCCAGACACATGATAAGACTTTCAAATGCAAGACCTTATTCAATCTATAGGAAATAGCACAATTCTGTGATGTGGGGACTATTGTTACCTTCATTTTATAGATGAATGGAGGAAACTGGTTCAGAGACGTGAATTGAGATGTCCAAAGTCAGATAGCTCATAAATTTAGGAGCAAAAATTTGAACCCTGATTTGTTTGACCCAAATCTAGTTAGTTCAGTACTTGGCACATAGTTGATGTGCAATAAATACCTGTTGAAAAAATGGGTGAATGAATATATCAGTAAATCTTTCCTCTTCTGCAGATAAAACTACAGATTAGCTTTAATGTTTTTCATGATCTTGATAAGCTCAAGTCAATATTAAGAGTAAAGAAGATGTTTGAGCCATAAAAGAGAAGAATTTACATAGGCAAATCTCTTGACTCTAGAAATTCTGATTAGGAAGAGAACTGGATTTGCTTAGAAATTATATAGACACACACACGCGTATGTATGTACGTATATGTGTGTGTATACACTATACGTACCTACCCATCAACAAAAGAGTTTGGAGCACCTTTGACACACACATACACATATGAGCATGCAGACCCACACAACCATATATATTTTTAATCCCATGCTTTCTTTTGTTTTCTTAATCCTCCTGAGAGGGTGTAAATAATAGAATGTCAGAGCTAGAAGGGATCTTAGCAATTACCTAATCAGATCTTCTCATGTAAATGTAGAAATTGAGGCACTAGAGGGAGAGTAAATTACAAAGGTCACACAAGGAGTTAGAGTAAGATTAAGAATCTCAGTTTCGTGACTCACACAGGTTTGTTTTACTCAGAACTGTCACCATTTACCATCTCATTTTTATAGATGGGGTAAGCAAGGCATCCTAAGAATGTTGATGATCAAGCTCTTGCTACTTGTCCATTGAAGCAGGACTTGAAATCAGATCTCTTTTATTTTAAATATGAGACTTGTTTTCATGCAAGTGCTTCTGTTTGGATGCCCAAAAGGAAGACCCATTTCTACTTAATTAGTGGACTGAGGATAATTTACAGAAAACTTTGTCCTTCATTTTAAGAGAAAATGTCCAAAGCTGCTTTATTTTCAGAAGACTGGCAGTCCTAAGGAGGCTGCATGAAGGCAGGGATTCTGTCTTCCTTATTGAATCCACAATACCTAGTACAACAGAAGGCACAAAAAAATTTTTGTTGATTATATGGCATACTAAAGGCAGAAAGGGAAAGTAAGTTGGGTAATGGTTTCCCAATGGATGATGGATGGACAATCATTATTCGTGCTGAAAAAGTGGGAATGAATGCGGGTAAGAGTGGGAGAAACCCTTAAACAAAGGAGAAGCTCTATCTGATAGAAGCTGCAAGGGCTGAGTGGTTTGGTAGGACTGTGATCGGCAGAGATATTTAAATGAGGCCTCCTTAAAATTGTTACTTTCCACCCCACCCCCATTCCCCTTTAAATTTTGTTTCAGTCATTACCCAAGGACCGGATACAGAGATTCCTATGGGGAGTTCTAATGGGTCGATTCAATTTCAACTGGATGACGCCACTTAGCTAAGCATTAAGAGCTACAGCTCCGGGAAAGCAAACGACACAGAGAAAGAGAGAGAAAGAAATTATAACAAGGAGCAATAAATCCCTTTCCTCCCATCCTCCCCTATAATCCATTCACAAGACCTTCAGAAATCATGTACATTCACAAAACAGCCAGCTAGCTGAGCTGAACACACTGCAATTTCACTCCCCTCCCCCCGTCTCTGCAGATTATATACCAACACACCCTGAGCTATATAAATAATCACACACTAGCGGTATCTATTGCTCTGTTGAGATACCCTGTGTCTACAACTGCAGTTTCTGCTGCTTCGGTTCATCCGTCAGATTGGAGGAGACAGAGGCGGAGGCGGAGGCGGAGGCAAAAGAGAAAGAGGGGAAGGAGGTAAAGAAGGAAGAAGGGGAGGAGGGAAGGGGGAGGGAAGAGGAGGGGAAGGAAAACGCTGAAGGAGGAGGGGGAAAAGAAAGAGGAGGAGGAGGAGAAGGGGAGGAGAAAGAGGCGGAGGAGGAGGGGGAGGAGAAATAGAAGAAGGAGGAGGAGAAAGAAGAGGAGGAGGAGGAGAAAGAGGAGGAGGAGATGAACAACTTACCCTGCTGAGCTTTCTTTGGGGAATACGTGCATCAAGATTTAGATCTGCATGTAAAATCTATACAAAGTATCTGCCACTACAGGTCTGACTCTCCTCCCCACCCCACCCCCCGCACCACCGTTTTTTTTTTTTTTTTTTTCTTTCCGTTTTCTGTGCTGTGTCAGAAAGACCGACACAGAACTATCTCTGTTTCTGGCTCCACTGCCAGTGAAGGAGTTTTCATTCAGACTTTCCGAAGAGAGGTGGAGAAACCTAAAGACTCAGGAGAAGAAGAGGTCTTTTGAGCCAAATGGGGCATTAGTTCTTCTGCTTTCCTCAGCATGGATAAACCTTTTCCTCAAGGTAAGCCATAGAGATTAGCTCTTAAAGACCCTAGAATTCTTTCTATGCAATGCATAGATTGCCATTCATTCCGGCCATCGTGTGTGTGTGTGTGTGTGTGTGTGCGCGCGCGCGTCTGTGTGCGCGCGCGCGCGCGCGTGTGTGTGCACGCGTACAAGAGCAAACGCATGGGTAAAATAAAATGAAAACCATTTAAATTTGATTTAAATGAATCAGCTTTTGCAGAAAACTATCCGTATTGGAAATTTATAAATCAAAATGGAACTTCAAAATAACCCTTTTGTAGCCAAATGTCAATTTAATTTTTAGCTTGTTGACCTTTAAACGCATTTTGGTTCTTGCCTAAGCCCCTTATAGCGCAGCCTAACCACCCAAGCTGAGGACGTAGGGAGAGCCCGTGCTGAGGCCAGTCTGGCTGCCCAGCGGGCATCCTGTCAGCGTGGGGCTAGTCTGCTATTGGCTCACAAGTCTGGGCTGTGCATCGTTCAGATTTCATCACATCACCTTGCCCTGGGTAGAAATGGCGCAAGCTGACACGGCATAACCCCCTACTTACATTGAGTCAGAGCAGTGATTTAGAAATCTCTGGATCCATGCCTGGGTGTGTGTGCACATGTCTCTGTGTGGCATACGGAAATTTTGTCAAAAGTGAGAACCTGTGAGCATGTCCAGTTAGCCAATAGGCATTTGATAGGACCTAGTACAGTGGCTTACACTCCCTTCCATTCCTCTAGCTAATTATAATTAGCATTCACCTCTGCATGTTGCAAACCAAGTTGGATGAACAGAAAACAGACCTTGAACTCTTAAACAGAAAATCTATTTTGAAATGCAAACTATTGTTTCTTTTCTGGGTACATTAAAACCTCATTGTAACATAATGTGCTATTACATGAATTTGGATATACCAGGTGTTAAATCATGTTCCCAACAAGTCAGCTGCATACATACATACCAATAAGGCACAGACTAGCATTTTATCCACAAGGAAGTATTAGTCTTCTTCCCTGTACCTCTAAATAAACATGTACTAAGACCTTATTCTATGCATTTTTGTTTCTTTGTGTTCTGTTTTTAGGTCTTTCTAGCTGTGAAACAATCTAGATAGTGATCTGAGTGCCTTGGATTTGGAAGGTTTTTATTCAGAGTTGAGGAGTTGGGTAGTGAGGAATTAAAAAACCTGAAGGAAGGAGACTAATTCTTCCTGAAAGACTTTTTGAGACAGAGACATGCAACCAACAAACCCAGCATAAAAAAACTTAGAGCCTCAGAACAAGAAAGGGCTTTAAAAGCCCTCCTTTAGTGCCCCTCATTTTGTAGATAAACTGAGGCTTGGGATAGAAGTCATTTGCCCACAGTCACACAATAAAGTAGCTAACACTAGAACTTAAAATTCTTGTATCTTGTAAAAGGATATGGTGTTTAAAGAAAGATTCCTGCTTCTTAAGTGAACAACTAGCATTTTCTTCAGGATTAGAAGTGTGTGAATTCATTTGATATTACAACTTTTCCCTGTAGTGCTCATCACTAAAACACCTATATCTTTAAAAATGCAAGGTCTTAAAGCTGCTAGACTCTCTAGTTTGAAATAAACTGCTCTGAGTCTTAATGAAACTATTAAAGTAATGAATACTGCTAGGGTAGCAAAGTGACAAGTTAAGAGTTAAATGTGGTGAGAACCTGGCAGCTCCAGCAAGATGTATGTGGTAGGAGGGAGGCCCAGTCAGTGGCTGAGAGGTTAGTAATGTAAACTATATACAACTTGGTATTTGTAAGGGGGGAGTGCTTTGATAGAGATGCAAATGCTTTTGCACAGAGAGGGATTTTTGGAGAGCAGACTTTGGAACAGTAGAACTAAGAAAACATATAAAGCCATAGCAGAAATTCCCCCTATGTTTGCTTTCAGTTATTCTGAGAAGGAGTGTATATAACAGCAGAGCACAGAAAAAAGTAACACACCCCAGAGCTGTTACACAGTAAGGTACAAAACAGCATTGAACCCATGGGAGTGGGAGAAAACAGGAGCCAAGCTCTCCTTCTCTCCCCTCCCTTCTTTGAAATTGAGGTTGAGTCATATTGTATCAGAAAGGATTTACCAGAGAAATCAGAACTGTCTGAGGGTGTTAGCATAGTAGGGCTTTAGATAGGGAAGTTTTCAACTTTAGTCTCAACATGGCAGATTTTAGGTTCCAGGGAGTAAATACATTTTCCTTTCATTAACGAACAACATTTCTTGAATAGATTTAGCTCTCTAGTCCCTAAGTTGGCATAAGAAAAGAAATTTCTGTTTAGGTTGAACAGAAAATTTCAGGGCTACAGAAAAACTGTTGAGAAAGCTAGGAGCACCTGGCCAGAGGAACTGAGATGGGAGTGGGTTTACAATGCATCATTCATTACTGCAGAGGCACTACGTGACAGAAATCACTAGATCCCACCAATGTGCAGCCAAGACTTGTAATCACCTTGGCTCCTATTTAATAATATGTGATATGCAGATTCTCTCTCTCATTGAATAGAATATGGAACTGACCAACAGCACAGTTTCTTAACTGTTTTTGTTCACAATGAATGGCCCTTTAATGAGTGGATTTCTGAATCATAAACATGCAGTAGTAGTTTTTCATCTCATCTATGTAGCAGCTCTTGCCTGTTTGCTTCTCAATCTTTCCCCCTCTTACCTTTCTGTACAGTATCTACTTCAGTTCGTCCTGTTAGCCGGATCGGATCGGCAAACATTTTATTCTCATTCAATACTGCTTTATCCTTCTCTACACTCTGATTTTGCCCAGGTCCTCCTTCCCACTGTATTGCAGATTTTCCACAGTCCATTCTAATAAAAGATTTTGCAGGTCAGGAGGTCATCCTGTTAAGCCCCTTGTAAACAAGACAGTAGTACCTCATCATCCCAGACCAATGCCCAAAGCTTCCTTTAATTATACAACCCAGCAGCTCAACTTTTCAGTCTCACAGCAATCTAATCAATATCCAGATACACCTTCTCAACTTAAGCACCATATACCCTTCTGCTGCCAAGACAGAATCCCCTTTGAACATGGTTCTGAGTCATTTCTATTATGACCTAGATTCCTCCAAGCTTAGCTTTTCAACCTTCTGGGCATGTCCCTGAGATACCTAGTGATATCTTTGGAATCCCATAGGATTATCTTTTGTAACTTTGAGACCTTGTATGCCTTCCTTTGAGTTATTGATTCTTGGAATTTCCAATATGTTTTGAATCTAATTTCCTTTGGGAAATCAATTAGTCTAAAATGCATCCAGTGTGTTTGTTACTGTTCTTATAGTATAAAGGACACAAGGGGCCCCATGCATTCTTTATCTGATCAATGGGGAATAAATCCATTTCTTATAAATTTGTCAAAAGACTCTTCCTGATGCAAAGTATCTACATGCACATACCCTGCAAGTCAGCTGAACAATGTGTCTTTGTTTATTTTTTTAAGATTTTATTTATTTATTTATTTGTCAGAGAGAGATTGAGCACAAGCAGGGGGAGCGGCAGGCAGAGGAAGAAGCAGGCTCCCCGCTGAGCAAGGAGCCCCATGTGGGGCTCTCTGGGATCTTGACCTGAGCCAAAGGCAGACCTTTAACCGGCTGAGCCACCCAGATGTCCCGTGTTTTTGTTTATTTAGGTGTTCGAATGAAAACTACTTTTTCCTTTCCAGTGCTGAGATTGTGAATCTTAGCAAAGTACAGTAAAGGTAGATGTGGGAGGCTTCAGGGGCCTGAGTCCAAGTAAATAAAAGAGACATAAATTTTGCTTTTGAATGCCAAAATGAAAAAGGGCATGTTCCTTAGTTCACCCTCAAGGATTGGAGATATAGAGGTGTAGATGAAGAGAAATTTTTGTCAAATTGTGTAGTTATAGAATTATAGAACATAATGGGGTAGGGTCCCTCAAAATCACCTAGTATACCCCTATAATTATATAGATAGTGAAATTGAGGCCCACACAAACAAGTGATTTGACAAAAGTTTCATAGATATTCGAGCCTTAGAATGTCCGTAGTGTTTATTTGCATTCTCTTGTGTTGCATTAAATAACACCAAAACAACCAGCTAAAAAGTGAAATTATAGTCAGACTGGTTCTTTTCTGTGATGTGCCAGAAAAGTTATTTTTAACCAAATTAAATCTTCTTTTCAAAAAGCGAACAGATGTAAATTCAACTAAACAGGTTTGCATGGGGATATAGCCTCAAAAGGCAATGAGTCTGGTCATATTATTAGCCACTGAGTCCTTTATGAACGGCATCCTTATTTTTCCTGTTATCGAGCTTTGGGCGCATTTCAGTGTCGTGTTTGCTTGCTTATGGAAACCTAATCAAGCACTATCCTCTTTCACTTGTTCATTTCTATTACTCATTCAAGCTTTGCATTCCATACAGTAGTGTGAGTAATCGATCTATTTTGAGGAGGCCTGAAATATGATGGATTTCAAATACATACTTTATTCGTGCTAGTGTTTCCTAGGTCCTAATGCCTCCAGAATGACTCTTGGCTTTGTGCTTAGGTTTTCTTGTGTACACTTTTTTGGCCGTTCAGTCTTCCAGGTGGTGTAATACAGTGATCTACTGTTTGTATAATATTTTCCTCATGGTCACCATTATCAGTATTAGGCTCCATCAGATCCTTCAGGGAATGACCACCCAGCTCTTCCTGATTGTGGTATGACAGAGACATAAGCATATGCTTTCTAGATATTCAACTTGGTTTAAATAGGTACAGTTACAGGTGGTATTTCAAAAAATTCAGGGATCATCTTATATGGTCCCCCCATCCCCAGTGTTCCTCACACATATATAAAAGTTTGATTCTGGAGCCACACTGCCAGTTAGAAAGAATTATCTCCTCAATAAGTTAAAGTAGACCAAAGGTGAGGAGAACTGCAAGATGATTAGTCTCGACTTCCATCTGCTTTGGGGAAGTTTTTTTCCTATTATTCTACAGAGAGCCTCTTGCCTGCCTGTATTCATTGAATCAAGCAATTCCTTGCTCATCTGTTTATTATGCGTATCAGAAATTTCACTGAAAGGAGAATATTTATATACCATCAATCAAATATATATATATATATATATATGTACATTGTATATATGTCTCACACACATACACATGCAACTTCTCATGGAAGACCTTTGAGGCTTTTTCTCTTACATTAGCATCACTTCAGGCTGTAGCCTTTGCATTTGAGATTAGCTTCCATTTTTATTAGAATTTTGATGCTCAAGGCCTAGATTCCTCTGTTAGCAAGCATCTGAATGAGCTAGCTTCTCCTGTGACCCTAGTCATATGATGAAATACAAAAGGAATCAATGATGTGAGCTTTGCTCCCAGAGTGCTTTATAGTCTGGATGGGTTGACCAGATTTGCCTGTGAAGATAGTGGATAAGGTCAATTACAGAATGAAGGTGTAACAGGAAGACTACCCTAAAGTAACTGAAGGTAGTGGTAGAGATAGGGCTGGAGCCTTGTTAGTTCCCTGCAAAGTAGTCATGTGTGTGTCTTCTCATGTATTGTTTCTATTTCTTCTCTCCTAGGATTTTCTGATGTGCCCTAAGGTCCATGTAACTACAAGGGCTATTTATCACCACAAGTGCCACCCTGACCCCAAACCACTCAGAACTCAAGAATCAAAGCAAAATGGACGCCGCAGTGACAGATGATTT
The DNA here is from genome assembly GCF_029215605.1 of Mirounga angustirostris. Classification (NCBI taxonomy): domain Eukaryota; kingdom Metazoa; phylum Chordata; class Mammalia; order Carnivora; family Phocidae; genus Mirounga; species Mirounga angustirostris. The sequence continues at coordinate 127,213,844 of NW_026991719.1, forward strand.
CCAACAAATTCTCCCTATTGAACAACTGCGCTCTACTCATGCTAGCAATGATTATGTGGAACGGCCTCCAGTGCCCTGTAAACAAGCCCTCTCCAGCCCCTCCCTTATAGTGCAAACCCACAAATCTGATTGGTCGCTGGCTACCATGCCTACTGCTCTTCCCCGCAGTCTCAGCCAGTGCCATCAACTGCAGCCCTTGCCGCAGCATCTGAGCCAATCTAGCATCGCCAGCTCAATGTCCCATAGCACCACTGCCTCTGATCAAAGGCTCTTGGGCAGCATTACGCCCTCACCTTCAGGCCAGTCCATCATCCGAACGCAGCCTGGAGCAGGGGCCCACCCGAAGGCTGATGGTGCTCTGAAGGGAGAAGCTGAGCAATCTGCTGTGCACCCCAGTGAGCACCTCTTCATTTGCGAGGAGTGTGGGCGCTGCAAATGTGTCCTCTGCGCAGCAGCTCGTCCTCTCCCCTCCTGCTGGCTGTGCAACCAGCGGTGCCTTTGCTCTGCTGAGAGCCTCCTCGATTATGGCACTTGTCTCTGCTGTGTTAAGGGTCTCTTCTACCACTGCTCCACTGATGATGAAGACAACTGCGCTGATGAGCCCTGCTCCTGTGGGCCTAGCTCTTGCTTTGTCCGCTGGGCAGCCATGAGTCTCATCTCCCTCTTCCTCCCTTGCCTCTGCTGCTACCTGCCTACCCGTGGATGCCTCCATCTGTGCCAGCAGGGCTATGATAGCCTCAGGCGACCAGGCTGCCGCTGTAAGAGGCACACCAACACTGTGTGCAGAAAAATCTCTTCCGGTAGTGCAGCATTCCCCAAGGCCCAGGAAAAGTCCGTATGACCTTCCCACCACATGGATCCAGAGCTTTCTCCTTCTAACTCCCAGTAGTAAAGTGTAGGCCTCATCTTTGAAGACGGGGAGAAGGAGGAAAGCAGCCAAAGTTAAGGCCTCACCAGTTTTGCTCCTGCAGTGTCAGGGGAATGGCCAAGTCCATCCTGGTGCAGGATGCCTTGTTCTTTCTCACAGTATCTATCCCACTCCTCTTCCACCTTTGTACACCTTGCCATTGTAGCCCTGTGGCTGTCATGGCAAATTCAGGTGATATATAGGCATGAGATTCGGACACTGAGGACTGACAGAGCCAGCAACGTGGAGGTCTAGGGGCTTCGCAGCAGAATGCCTCTTGATGCAGGCTCTGAGCGTCACTCTACTTTCCACAGGCCTTTGGAAACTGTCTTCTGAGATGGTTTTCACAGGTCCACGTGGAACAGTGTTCAATGTTCCAGGGAATCTGACCCCTTCTCCCTCTTTACTGCCCTTCTCTTCTTTAGTCTTTTTCTCCCTCTCTCCTCTTCTTCTTTGTTCCTTTCCCCTTCATTCCCACCCGATTTTTATTTTTCCTCTCTTTTCTTTCTCTCTCCCTTCCTTCCACTCCTTTCCTCTCTCTCTTTCCGACTAACCCATTCTCTGCTCATATCTCTATCTTGTTTGATCGGTCTTTGCCTCTCTCTGCCTGTCCTTCTTTCTCTACTCTGTCCAGAAGTGCTGTTTTTCCATAGGTGTTTCCTTTGACGCCAAACTTTGCCATGCTACACTACTTACTAAATTTTATTAAGGGAAACGGATTACTGTAATGAACTGATCACGAGCAATAGTCTATATCCTGACGTGTGTGTGTGCATTCATAACCACACTCACCTGTTTGTGAGCATATGAGGCAAAACTTATCTTACATTTCCAGGTTTCACTAGTTGGAGTTTTACTCCCTTTCCCAATCATCAACTTATAGTACTGACAGATTCCACTAGCATGCGGAGTAGGATAGTAAATCAGGATGCTCATAACTTTGTATGTCTGACCCAAGTGCCAAAGGCAGACGTGCTTTATAGCTAAATGAACAAAACAAGGGATACTATAGAGGTCTGTTCTCTCTTAGAAGCTAACTGCCCTGAGACTGCATGGCTCAGGCCTTAATTATGGACATAAAAAGTCATAAAACTTTAGAGCTGGAAAGAATCTTAATTGTTAATCTAGTTCAATGCCCTTATTTTGCAGCTGGGAAAACTGAGGCCTGGAGATAGGAAGGGATTTTCCCAAGGCCACACACTGAGTTCATAGCAGGGTTGGGACTGGAATATAAGCCTTCTGACTCCTAGTTCAGTATTCCCTAGCCTACATCACATCAGGTCATGGGACTTTTCTCCTAGGACTCTATTAACAGTGACAGAAAGCCATTGCCATTCAATTTTTCTGGAACCATGCCAAGTTAGGGTGGTGGTCTTTATGCCGTGCACGGTGGGTAGCTACTTAACTATCAGGTGTTGGGGCTCCACCAGTGGACATCACCTTTGGCTCTGTCACTTGTAGAAGCTCAAGTGTGGAAAACAAAGCAAAGCAAAACAAAAACAAGGAACCCCTAACCAAGCTGTATCTTCGCCTTCTCTTTGCTACACATGTTGTGCTCACTCCTGGCTTTGTCTGCAATGGCAATTGCCTGAGAACCGAAATTTCAGCAACAGTGGAAACCTGAGCTGAAAGACATATGAAGCAGAGAACTGACTGTGTTGTGAATCCACTTCAACGGGAAAAGGCTGCAGTGGGGATGGCAGGCTCCTAAAGACAGCTGTTAAAAGACACAAGAGTTAGATCCAGTTTCCCTCTGTAAGCGGATCCAAAATTCACCAAGGAATTCAGAGATTGAGGGCACTTGCTTGAAATCAAGGTGCTCCAACTTAGTTTAAGACTTCCAGACTCTAACTTTATATATCATCTCTTTTAAAGCGTGCATGGATGTGTATTGCCGAGTGGAGAGGTGGGGAGAAATGTAGAGTCATACACAGGGGGAAGAAGAAGGGAACATCCACATCCCTTTGTTGGATATATGCTATAGAAGGATGTGCCACTTACTTTTTGTTGGTTCTGAATCTTCCTGAAGTGTACTGACATTTGGGCTGCACACAGGCCCATGCTTTCACTTTCGCCTCCTCTTCTAGAATCGCTTTGCTCTATTTTTGTATATACAAATATGTTATGATGATTACTAATAATGTTAATGATATTGCTGCAAATGGTGCCATATATAAGGTTTGGCTTCTTGGAACATTATAAACCCAAACCAATACCTGTAACCTCTTAAGTTGCTTTCAGATCCTTCCATTTTAAGTAAGTTCTTAAAATCTTACAAGTCTGCCTGATTGAACTTTGACTTACCTATTCCTAAAAGCTGTGCCCAGTTCTCTGGGTCCGGCTGGATGGTGACGAGTAGCAACACACACTTCTCCCCGCTTATGCCTGAAATTTGCTTAGAGCTGAGATATATAAGGATTCTATGACACTAGTGCATTGTTCCTGGAGCTAAAGTTATTCTATGGATGTTTGCTTATTAGTTTCAGGGCCCCAAACAACACAAGTCCCTCTTCCTCGATAGTTCCTTGATATCCCAATCCTGCAGTCCTTACTCAGGCAAATTGTGCACTGCCAGAGGGGCCCTGGGCTCTGCCATACACCCAGAAGAGCTCTTCTCAGTGTATTTCTAAATGGCCTTACACTTGGTAGAAGAAACTGAAGGGTTACTCAAATGCAATTGCAATCTGCAATCTGCTGCTGAGTCAGGGCTTTCACTTGTGTCCAAGTTGGCCTGATACGGGCTGCATCTGGTTTACGTATAGATGGGTCCTGTTGGGGTATGTGTACAGATGTGTGAGTGTGCATATGTACCCTTCTGTGAAATTTTATATATATATATATATATACATATATATATATACACACACACATATATGTATATATGTGTGTGTGTATATATATATGTGTGTGTGTGTGTAAATATATATATTCACACATCTCTATATATTTTAATGTATTGCACATGTATATTTAAAATATATATGAAAGAACTCTAAATCCTGCAGAAAGCCTCTGTTTTCATTATTTTTCTACCTTGTGTCATGTACTGTATAAACAGGAATATTTAGAGGGTGTTTCCTGCTTCGCATTTTTTTGCAGTTAAGTCATCTGTTACCCCCTACTTCTACTACTTTCCATATATTGGTTCCCTGATACATTTCACATGGCTTAGTCAAGAGTTTTCCTTTGATTCCAGCCCATCTTCCCTCATCACGATGGCTATAATAAATATAGTGAACATTTATATAGTGCTTACTATGTGCTAAGCACTATTTTAAGCACATTGCCTATATTAGCTCATTTCATTCTCACGTTAACTTTAAGATGTAGGTACAGTTACAATTGCCATTTTTCATATGAGAAAACTGAAGCACAGAGAGGTTAATTGACTTGCCAAAAGTAACAAAGCTTGTAAGTGAAGGAGCTAATATTTGAACCTAGGCTGTCTGAGTCCGAAGTCCATGCTCCAGAGGTAGGTATAGAAGTCTGGAATATAATGTAAACCCTTCTGGTATAACAAGCCTCAAACAGTGAATAGTCCTTTGCCTAACTCCAGTTTATCTGTAGCCTAGGAGTAGAAACAAATGTGCTCCTATGTTAGGAGTGAAGCAATAGTTACAGACATCATATCTTAGCTGTCTTGGCTCCCAAGATGGTGGCATTACAAACTTCTCCACTACTCCCTCTGAAAACATGTTTGCAGCCAGTTGCCACTTCTCAGACAGTTTACAGTGCAGAACTAGTAGAGAAATATTTTCACTGTGCAGGAGAAGGTAAGAGTTAAGAGTGTAACTTTTTCTTTATAGGCCCAGGAAAACTAATTTGATTTGTTTCTGCAGAAAGTAGAACTAAAACTATTTTTGGAATTTGAGATCAGTTGGAACTGTTAACATTTAAGTTCATTGATTATACTGAGTGTATTCTTCTGATTCAAATGTAAGCAATCCACTGATGACCATTGTTCAGTTTAATTTCTTACCTTTTCCCGTCTCCTCCTTCATACTGGCAATTCTTTATATCCTGATACTATTTCAGAGCCAGAAAGAATCTCTTAAAGAGCATCTATTCCAACGTCAACATTGTATAGTTGGGAGAAAAAGATGCACGGAGAGGGAATGTGACCTGTCCAAAGTCACATAGTTCTGAATTTGGGTGGAATTATGACCTATTTCCAGATATCTGGGTTTCTTAGAAAATAGAACTTGAAGCAAAAGCTTATGTGCAATCCCAAGGAAGTAAGAGTAAGGAAAAAGAGTAGTGAAGTAGGGAAGGAAGGAGAGCAAACATAAAAGAATGTATCATTGTGTTGGCTACAATCTGTTTCATGACAAGCTAATTTCTCAGTTTCTTATGACAGGCCATATTGCATCTCCATATAGGTCATCTGGGGGAAGAATGGAGAAGAATTTATCTCCTGCCTACTATCTCATTAGTCAAATACCTTCCCTGTGGAATATTAACTCCCCTACACTTCTGGGCAGTACATGTGTAGATGCCCAAGCATGTACCTTGGCATCTCACACCTCAGAAGCAAGGGCTAGCATAGTGGCTCCGCTACACACAAGGCAAGTGTGTGGATATAGGAAGACGTATGAACTTGAGAACCTATGTATTCTTTGACTTGCTTTGAAGGGCTTCCTTCTGCATGGAAATGAAGTCCCTGTTTCAACTAGAGGAGTAGCAAAGTCTCAAAATACCCTTCTTCTTACCGTAAGAAGAAACTTTATCTTACTGAACTCTTCAAAAAGCATGTCTAATCCAGTGCATGTACATGAATGCCCTTATAATCATTTAGGCTTCATCAGCATAATAGCAAGAAAACTGGCCAAGTTAATAAATTCAGGAAAAAATGGCTAAGCAAGTTATTTTGCAACATAAAAATGAAACATTCCGTTGGTCAACTGAATCTTTTTCTATTTCAGCCACTAATTACGATGATATCACATAGACACATTCTAAGTGCTATACTATCATTTATTCTCATAAACAATAGTTCCCCCGTGCCCTATAGACCATTCTTACATGAAGTCAAAGCATCTAGTCAATAAAAACATCCCATTGGTATGGTTTCATATCTATGGACAATGTCATAAAAGCATTGAATGCATTTCACTGATTGAATTCTTGCCTTTTTCATGTAAAAAAAGATGACCATAGGAAAATTCTGAAAAATTTTCCAGGTAAATAATGAAATCATGCTATCACTACAAACAATACAGCAAAACTCTCCTTTAATGACATCTACTTTACTGAGTCCAGTACTGAGTCCATCTACTTATTTCTCAGTTCTCATGTACCTGAGTTACTAGCACCAATTGACATAGTTGTTCATTCTGTCCTCCTAAAAACACTTTTATCACTTGGCTTCCAGGATACCACATTCTTCTGGTTTTCCTCCTACTTCACTGTCTGCTCCTCCTCTGTATTCTCTGCTGGACCCCCTCACTTTCTTCACCTCTTCATACTCAAGTATCCCAGCAATTGTTCTTTGAAATATGCTCTTTGGCTACCGTTTCCATGATGAGTTTCAAAATTATATCTCCAGCCTGGACTACTTTCTTAAACTTCCCACTCATATATCCAACTGCCTGTTTCACATCTCTACTCTGATATCTAGTAGGAATTTCAAACATAACATGTTCAAACAAAGCTCTTAATCTTTCTCTCCTCAAACCTGACCTTTGCAGCATTTCCTATCTTTTTTAATGCCAATTCCAAATTTCTAGTTGCTCAGATAAAAAACTGTACTTACCCACTAGGCATTTTATCAGTTACAAATGTAGCTAAAATTCTGAACCTCCAAATCCTCAATTAGCCTTCTACTCTGATGATTTAGCATATGGTCATTAGTACCTCTTTGAACCTTTGGCCTAAGGTTTGATAAGACTAAAATCCTTGGTCCCTTTATCCTAATTTAGGCCCACATCCTTATCTTGACCCTCACGCTGATCGACACACTACCAGTGTTGCTATTTTCAAAGGCCAGAATGACAAGACACACAGCCCTCAAGGGAAGACATCTTGAGAACGACACCGTTCATTGTTTCGGGATCTTGAGATCGCAATCAAAGTTATATATGTTACTCCCAAATGTATTTACTGGCCAGTCTCCTAGAAAAGTAGTAATCTTGACCCACAAGTTGTCATTCTCCAATCATTCAGGCAATTCTTTTGACTATACCATATAATTGTCATGTTTCTGATGGTAAAAGCCACAGATGACAAAGATCTGAAAGTCTCCAAGTCCTTTAGCAACTAACAAACACTGCTGATGCAGGTTACTAAGGAAAGAAAACAGAGACAGTCACTTAGGCAAACACACTAGTTTTATTAATCTAGGGCTTTAACTTCAAGTCACCTGTATGTTTTCCTTCTGTGAAAAGATGAGGTGAACTATACAAGCATTCTGAAGGTTCATTTTGAACATATGTTCTAAGGCTTAAACTAAAGGGACACTGAATGACTCACTTGGCCCTTTTCTCTTAGGTCCATGCTTTGATCTTAGCTTTCAAAGTCTTACCACTCTGATGACAAAAACAAAACAAAACAAAACAAAAAACAAACAAACAAAAAACTGAAAAGGAAATCCAAGGAAAAGAATATTAATTTTTATAATATCAGAGATTAGTTGGTAACAATTTTACTCTATGAAAGGGACCTTTTCCAATGGGAGTGAAGGCCTCCCAAGTAGAAGTCTCCAGCTATATTAATACATGAGCTATATTAAAGGAAAGAAAGAAAAAGTAGTGAGGAGTAATACTAAATGTGGGTTGAGAAATTTTTTTAAAAGGTTAAGAAAACGAGCCATATGAAAGAAAAAAGCTCTGTAATCAGTTTGTTTCTCTCATCTAAAACTCCATTTCACCAGCTTCTTGAACTCCTTTTTGTCTTTGACCTTTATCAACACTCTTCTTTCTTTTTCAAGCTCCTATAGCACATCTGCTGGAATGATTCCTGTGTGTGTGTGTGTGTGTGTGTGAGAGAGAGAGAGAGAGAGAGAGAGAGGAGAGAGAGGGAGAGAGAGATGTGGATGGAGCCTTGAGCTCTCCCCTAGAGGTTCAAAGTTAAGAGTATGCCCATAACACTCTCAGCCTTTCAAACTCCCTTCTAGGACATGTCCCAGAGTTCCTGGATCTTACACTAAATGTCGAGCTTTCTTTCCTTCAGAAATACCAGACTGGATTTGTGGCTTTCTCTGGATTGGCTTCTTTTCAGTCAACATGGTGTTGTGGAAATCACAGTACCCTGAGACCAATTAAATCAAAATCTTTGGAGGTAGGGCTGAAGAATGGATTTTTTTTAATTTCCTGGATGATTATAATATGCAAACAGGGTTGAGAAAGCCTAATCACTTCATTCTACAAATGCAGATACTGAAGCTCAGAGAGGGGAAGTGACTTAATCATAACCACATAGTGAGTTAGAAACAAAGTTAGGAGTTATAAAAACCCAGGTCTCCTGACTTTTAGGCCAGAGGTCTTATCTTCATACTACACTGCTTCTCTTTCTCTGCTGTGCTTTCTGGACCTTTGTTTTTCTCATTTGTAAAATGAAGATAATAAATCCTAGAGATATTGTGAGAGTCATTAAAACAGACACATTTCTAATGTACAAGGTTCTGCACAAATATGGAGGAATGTTACACTTGAGGGAATTAATATACAACACATATGTGAAGCTGAGTCTATAAAATAACACAATGAAAGTAGTTTCCTATTTTATCTTATTTTTTGAAGATATTTATTTAATTTAATTGAATAACAGAACATTATTTCTGAGAGTATGTAAGATAGATATTCATGATAATGTGTGAAATAAAGCTATAAAACTAAAATACAAAAAGAGTCTGGTATAATCTAATGGAATTTTTACCATCCGCCATGATAGAGAATTATGCACATTAGATTTAAAAGTAACCAAACGCGTATTTTATTAAATATATATTACTGGGAGTAGTCTTTCCTCCTAATGTATACTTAAGTCTCTGAAATAGATGGCAGGCCACATTTTACTGTTGGGCAGAGTCACTGCTCATGTGTGACATACCCTCTTGCTTTCCTATTTTAATCAGTCAATTATTTGGGTATTGTGTATTGTGTCTACCTAATAACATATATCAAGAAGGACCCCTTGTGTGGGTTGTGTGTACCTTTAACCTTAACTTGGTGTCAGTGACAAGAAATTCAGAGTTGATGAGAGAGGTCAATCTTTTCTTTCTCTTTCCCTCACTGCAATTGGAATTTAAAAAAATATAAAAGTAATGAGATATCTGGGCTTCTTATAGTCAGTCAACTACAACATGGCCTTAGGACTGAACTAGCCCAGGGTTTCTATGGGACTTGTAGATTCGATTCCTGAGGACTGTTAGGGGTTTGGAGGGAAGGGATTTAAAAAAAAAAAAAAAAGTGTCTCTTCTGAAAGGCAGGATGCATGGAAAGGCAAGGGGAGGGCTTCTAATTAGGAGGAGCTCCTGCTAAAGAAGCAAGACAGGAGGGAAGAGGTTTTCTGATTTGGCTGATCTGAGGAAGTAGATTATTTGGCAGTCTAGTATCCCCAGAATGATCTGTAACCACAAAGAACACATTTTCTGAATTCCAGGGCCCCAGAACAGAATTCTAGATCCATTCTTGTTTTATCCATCCCAGATATTAGGAATTTCCAAAGGGGGCCACTTCTATTCCCCTAGGAGTCATACATCTGGCTACTTGTTTATTTGGTAAAAATGGAATTCTGTACCATTTATAAAATGGACCTCTTGTGTCTTCCTTATTTTGAAAGTATAATGCACATTCCTAATTCATCATTCATTTTTGCCAATGATTTTTAAGTATTTATTTGAAAGTTATTTTTAAATACAAAAATATATTTATTTAACAAAGCACTCCTTCATCCTTTTATTTCAGCCATCCTAATAAATTAAAAACAAGCCATGATTAAAGTAGGTATTTCTATATGTCACATTACAAACTAGTTTTAAAAATCTACTTAGTAGGGATGCCTGGGTGGCTCAGTCGGTTAAAAGTCTGCCTTCTGCTCAAGTTATGATCTCAGGGTCCTGAGATTGAGTCACACATCAGGCTTCCCTGCTCGGCAGGGAGCCTGCATCTCCTTCTCCCTCTCCCTCTGTTTCTCTCTCTCTCTCTCTCAAATAAAAGTAAAAAATCTTTAAAAAAATCTACTTAGTATATATATCATCATTTCATCTTGAAATGCCTCCTTTTTAAGGGGGAGGCAGAGAGACAAGGAATTTAAAAGAATCAAGAGGCCTAAAAGTATAGTGATGGTTGCTTATAATCCAGACCTGCCTCAGGGAGGGGTTACCTTTCAGGTAATTAAGAGATGACGACCTATGCTTAGGAAAACTTGGGTTGTTAGAAGCCATGTTTCAGGGGTATGATTTCCTAGAAAATATGACCCAAAAAGCTCCTTGCTGATGAAGTGCTTGTATTTTGCCTGACAACAATTAACACAATAACCTAGGATGAGCTGCATAAAATAGCATGTGGACAGAGTGAGCAAGCAGACTATCTCTAGTTCTAATGAATGGTCAAATTTGATTGTGCATTAATAGTAGGAACATTGAAATCTATTTCAAGAGAACTTCAAATAAACAGAATGGAGATTGGACCTGAGGGGAATAAAGGGTAATTACTCCATAAAAGACTAGAGCATAAGCTAAGCAACATTAAATTTAGAATCAGAAGATAAAAGTAATAAGACACAAGACAGTATGAGATGAGAGAAGACAACCTTGATGAATTTCACCCAAAGAATGATAGGTTGCTCCACTCTGTGTTAGGCACCTTTGGTAGGTTACTTAGGCTTTCTGTGCCTGGTTTTGAACCCAGAAACTGTGACTCTAAATATTTTGTGCTCTTAACTCCTATAATCTACTTCTTTTCAGTATAAAAATGGCTATATGAGTAGAGTCATAGGACGTCCCCATTTGCCTGGGACAATCTCAGTTGATACCTGTTTCCCAGAATATTTAATAGTGCCTTCTTATATTCTGAGAACTTATCCTGAAATAACTTGGATGTAATATGTAAGAGTATGCTTAATCAGCTAACTTTGATAAAATCATTGCATAAAAAGAGTTCTGGATAATTTCAGTGTTGGCCCATTGCTCCTATTATCCTCAAACACCATCCAAAATTGATCTCCTCCTGCCCCCCTTTCTAAAGCCCTTCTTACCCAGCTTGCATTTCCTGGTCCATCATAGCACCTTTCACCTTTTTTCTCCCTAGCACACTTGCTTTAAAAAAATCTAAACCTAAGTTCATTAAAACCACTTGTTCCACATTTTCATCTAAAGAGGAATGTGGTTGGAGAAAAATACACAACCACAAATTTCAAGTGAGCCCACAGTGCCACCAGACATTTCTACTTTATTTCTCTCTTCAGTTTATTTTCCAAATTTCAAAAAGGCTATCTCATACTTCTCTCATCACACGTCAAATACCACCACCTCCTTCATACCTTCACTCTGTTTATGACGTTGCCACATATCATTTAGAAAATAGAGGCATTCTCTCCCAAACCTTCTCCAGCCAGGCTTTTTGAACCAGTCCTCCACTGAAATGGCTTTTATTGATGTCACCAATGATTCTACCTTTCTAAATCCAATGGTAAATTCTCAGTCTTCATCTTACTCAACTTGTCAGCAGCACTTGTCCCAGCTGATCATGCCCTCTATCCTAACTTACATTCCCCCAAAAGCCTAGCAGAGCCTGAGATAAGGACTTGCATGCAGTTAGTTTATTTGAGGGACTGATTCAGGAAACAGGAAAGGGGACCAAGAAGAATGAATCAGGAAAGGAGGCACTATCAATTCAAGGGTATGTTATTAGTCTGTTTACCACTGTAGGCAACTGTGAATTATTCCCACTGAGGACTCCCTTTGGAACTGTATAGATGAGCTTTAGAATTCTCCATCAGACATAAAATAGAGGAGTGTTTATCCATCATATTTTATCTCCCATTGACCAAGGGTAATCTGAGAGAGTATTAACTCACTGGCACTGGTAGGTTTGTTCATGAACTAGAATCACTGAGCAGGCCCCCGCAGTTGTTCTACCTGGTGATAGCAGAGAAGCCACAAGGCAGGAAGAAATAGTATAAGAAACAGCTGAATGAGGTAGCATCAACTTGCCCCTGCATACAGCTGCTACAGCAATGGCCTGAAAAAGGTGGTCCAGGAGCATGTGACGTGGGGCATAAAAGACGTTCAACACACCCTCCTTCTCGAAATATATTCTTTACTTGTCATCCCACAATGACACCCTCCTAGTCTTCTTCCTGCCTCAATGATCTCTCCTTTTCCAAGTCCTTTTATGGTTCTTCTTCATCTCTCTGAACTCTAAATATTAGAGTGCCAAAAATTTCAGTTCTTAATCTTCTTCTCTTCTCTATCTACACTCGCTTTCTTGGTGATCTCATCTAGTCTCCTGCATCTAAGCACCATTTTTATATACTCATAGTTCCCAAACTTATATCTCTAGCCCTGAGCTCTCCCCCGAATTCCAGACTGCTTTCTTAAAATCTCCACTTAAAAGTTTAATAATAATATAAAACAACATATTTAGGTGATAAATGATTTCTATACTCTTGAAAATCGCTTCTCTCTCAGTTTCCCCCATCTCGGTAAATTATGACTCCATTCTCCCAATGACTCAAGCCAACCACTTTGAGGTATCCTTGACTCCTACCTTTTCCTCATATCAGTTGTCCAACAAATCCTGTTAGCTCTACCCTCAAAATAAATCCAGAATTTGACCACTTCTCTCTATTATCACTGCTACTACCTGGTCTCATCCACCCTTATCTCCTCCCTTGATAACTGCGGCAGCTCCTTGATTCTACTCTTGACCCCTCCCCAAAGTCTAATCCCAACAGAGAAATCAGAGTGATTGTTCTAAAACTGAAGGCTGGATCTTGTCATTCTCCTGCATAAAATCCTCCAGTGATCGTCCCATTCACTTAGAATCAGATTCATAATTTCTATCATGGTTATAAAGCCCTACTTTTCTCCTGGTATCTATATGGCCCAGTCCCTAGCTTAAATCAGGAGTCCACTCAAATCTCACTTCCTCAAGGAGGACTTCCCTGACCATCTTAAATCGGCATTGCTCACCATTCTATCCTCATTTTGCTTCATTTCCCCCCCCCATAGGATTTCTTACTACCTCATTATTATATTTTATTGTTGAATGAATAAATAAATGGATATCATGGTAGTTAAGTTGGAGCAGCCTTTCTTTTTTTATTTTTGTAAGGTTATTTTTAAAATTTTTTAAAGTTTTTATTTGAATTCCAGTTAGTTAACATACAGTGTAATATTAGTTTCTGGTGTATAACTTAGTGATTGAACACTTCCATACAACACTGGGTACTCATCACAACAAGTGCCCTCCTTAGTCCCGATCACCTATGTAACTCACCCCCCACCTCCCTTTGGTAACCATCAGTGTGTTCTCTAAAGTTAAAAGTCTGTTTCTTGGTTGGCCTCTCTGTTCCTTTTTTTTTTCTTCCATCTGTTCATGGGTTTTGCTTCTCAAATTCCACATATGTGTGAAATCATATTTATCTTTCTCTGACTGACTTATTTCACTTAGAATAATACTCTCTAGCTCCATCCACGTCATTGTAAATGGCAAGATTTCGTTCTTTTTTGTGGCTGAGTAATATTCCATTGTACATATATACCAATTTTTGTTCCCCTTCAGGTCTAGTATTAGGGTTCAATTTAGGGCCAGAATAATGGCTTGGGTTAGGATTTGGGCTACTGTGAGGGTATATGCCTATTATCCTACAGTTCAGATACCTCCCCAGACAGATAAATTTAGGATTAGATTTAGGGTTAGGGGTTAGGGTTAGGATTAGGTTTTCATTTAAAATAATGCTTTCTAGCCTCATCCGTGTCATTGCTCATGGCAAGATTTCATTCTTTTTTATGGCTGAGTAATATTCCTTTGTATATATGCCAGATCTTTTTTTTTTTTCCCTCTCGGATCCAGGATTAGGGTTTGGTTTAGGGGAAGAACACAGGTTAGGGTTAGGGTTGGGGCCAGGGTGATGGTATGTGCCTATTTCCTGCAGTTCAGAGACCTCTGCAGAGGGATAAGTTTAGGGTTAGGGTTATGGTAGGGCTAGGTTCAGGGGTTAAGGGTTAGTGGTTATGGTTATGGTTATAGTTAAGGTTTGGGTTCAGATTAGGTTTAGAGCTAGGGTTAGGGTGAGGGTGAGTGTATATGCCTTGTATTCTGCAGTTCAGAAACCTCTCCAGAGAATAAAACCTCAGACTTCTGTTGGTTTGAGCATAAACATGGCAACCATATTCTGGCTGAAGTAAAGAGGGAAATTGACACTATAAATACTCTCACCTGGATATTCAATTGGTCCTTCTTTTTCAATCTCTATCTTTGCACCCATTTTCAGAAATACTACAAATTCTTATTTTAAGTTTTAATTTTCATTCCAGTTGGTGGACATATAGTGTAATATTAAATTCTAGTGTGCAATATAGTGATTACACAATTCCATATAACACCCACTGCTCATCACAAGTGCCCATCTTAATCTCCATCACTTATTTCACCCATCCCCCACCTATCTCCCCTCTGGTAATCATCAGTATGTTCTCTATATTTAAGTCTGTTTCTTGGTTGGTCTCTCTCTTTTCCCCCCCATGATCGTTTGTTTTGTTTCTTAAATTTCACATATGAGTGAAATCATATGGGCAATATTTATCAAAGTCAACAAATATTGACAAATGTGCCTGTGTGCCACACATTGCTTTATGTATTATTCCACTGTGTTCTCTCCCAAAACTCTTCCCTTGCCCTTCTATTTTATTTTTCCACTTCTGGAACTAACACCCTGAAATTACACTGCTTCCCCTTCAGCACTTTCTAGTGGTTGCTGTTTATTCTCCCATATATGACTTCACTTCGTTCACAATGCAGCCTAGACTCCAGGGAGATTAAGATTTGAGTATTCTCTTCATAAAAAGTGTTGGTTGAAATTGTGTGGGTGTATGATCTCTCTCTGGCAGAAAGTATACACTGGAGAAATGCAGAACACTAATAGAATCTTTCCTTTAAAGTGATGACTATTGTAATTAGAGAAAAGAAAGAGACTTCTACTGGTAAGAGTTCCAGTTACTAACAAATTACTCCAATTACTAACAAAGGCAGGTTTACCGGGCCTCTTTAAAGTATTTCTATAAATGTATGTTTGGAAATAACTATGGTATAAAAATAATACATACCAATTGTCAAAAATCCTCTATGTTGCAAGTATAAAATCTAATTTTCATAACAACTTTATGATATAGATTTTTTTATCACTATTGACAACAGATATGGAAACTGAGGCTTTGGAAAGTTAAGTGATTTCTATAAGGCAATACAGTTAACAAGGTTTTTTCTAGATTTATTGAGGTACAATTGATAAATAAAAATTGTATAATTCAGTGTAGACAATGTAATGTTTTGATATATGCATATATTGTGACATTAGTACCACAGTCAAGCTAATTAACATAGCCATCACCTCACATAGTTTTTGTTTTTTATTTAAATTCAATTTACTTAACATACAGTGTATTATTAGTTTCAGAGGTGATTTAGTGGTTCATCAGTTGCATATAACACCCAGTGCTCGTTACATTAAGTGCCCTCCTCGATGCCCATCACCCAGTTACCCCATCCCCCCACCTCTCCCCTCCAGTAACCCTCAGTTTGTTTCCCATAGTTAAGAGTCTCTTGTGGTCGGTCTCTTTCTCTGTTTTCATCTTATTTTTCCTCCCCTTCCCCTATGTTCATCTCTTTTGTTTCTTAAATTCCACATGAGTGAAACCATATCTTTGTCTTTCTCTGACTGACTTATTTTGTTTAGCATAATACCCTCTAGTTCCATCCACATCATTGCAAATGGCAAAATGTCATTCTTTTTTGATGGCTGAGTAATATTCCATTGTATAAATATACCACATCTTCTTCCATCGACAGATGAATGGATAAAGAAGATGTGGTATATATATACAATGGAATATTATGCAGCCATCAAAAGGAATGAGATCTTGCCATTTCAACGATGTGGATGGAACTGGAGGGTATTATGTTGAGTGAAATAAGTCAAACAGACAAAGACATGTATCATATGACCTCACTGATATGAGGAATTCTTAATTGCAGGAAACAAACTGAGGGTTGCTGGAGTGGGGGGTGGGGTGGGAGGGATGGGGTGACTGGGCAATAGACACTGGGGAGGGTATGTGCTCTGGTAAGCGCTGTGAATTGTGCAAGACTGTTGAATCTCAGATCTGTACCTCTGAAACAAATAATGCAATATATGTTAAGAAAAAAAAAAGAAGAAGAAGAAGAAGAAGGTAGCGGGAGGGGAAGAATGAAGTGGGGGAAATCGGAGGGGTAGACGAACCATGGGAGACGATGGACTCTGAAAAACAAACTGAGGGTTCTAGAGGGGAGGGGGGTGGGAGGATGGGTTAGCCTGGTAGTGGGTATTGAGGAGGGCACATTCTGCATGGAGCACTGGGTGTTATGCACAAACAATGAGTCATGGAACACTTCATCTAAAACTAATGATGTAATGTATGGGGATTAACATAAGAATAAAAAAATAAATAAATATACCACATCTTCTTTATCCATTCATCTGTCAGTGGACATCTGGGCTCTTTCCATATTTTGGCTATTGTGGACATTGCTGCTATACATTGGGGAGCATGTGCCCCTTCAAATCAGTATGTTTGTATCCTTTGGATAAATACCTAATAGTGCAATTCTTGGGTAGTAGGGTAGTTCTATTTTTAACTTTTTGAGGAAATTTCATACTGTCTTCCAGAGTGGTTGCACCAGTTTGCATTCCTAGAAACAGTGTAAGAGGTTTCCCCTTTTTCCACATCCTTGCCAACATCTGTTGTTTCCTGAGTTTTTAATTTTAGCCATTCTGACTGGTGACCTCACATTGTGTGTGTGTACGTGTGTGTGTGTGTGTGTGTGTGTGTGTGGTGGGAGCACCTGAGATCTAGTCTCAGCAATTTCAAGTATACAATATAGTATTAACTTACATTGTTATACATTAGAGCTCTAGAACTTATTCATACCACATAACTGAAATTTTGTACCCTTCAAATTCCCCATTTCCTCCACCTACCAGCATCTGGCAATTACCATTTTACTACCTGCTTATATGAGTTTGACTTTTTTATATTCCACCTATGAGATCAGGCAGTATTTGTCTTTCTGTGTCTGGCTTACTTTACTTAGCATAAGGACCTCCAGATTCATCAATGTTGTCACAAATGGCAAACTTTCCTTCTTTTTTAAGGGTGACTAATATTCATATATATATATAAATTTTCTTTATCCATTAATCCACCAATGGACACTTAAGTTGTTTCCATATCTTGGCTACTATATGAATAACCCTGCAATAAACATGGGAGTGCAAATATCTCTTTGAGATACTGATTTCATTTCCTTCAGATATGTACCCAGAAGCAAGATTCCTGGATCTTATGGTAGTTTCATTTTTAATTTTTTTGAGGAACCTCCATACTGTTTCCATAGTGGCTGTACCAATTTACATTTCCACCAACAATATACAAAGGTTCCCAATTCTGCACAGTTGATCAACGTTTATTATCTTTCATGATTTTGATAATGGACATTCTAACAGGTGTGAGGTGATACTTCATTGTAGTTTTGATTTGTATTTTCCTGATGATTAGTGATGTTAAACGCTTTTTCATATACTTTTTGGACATTTTTATGTTTTCTTGGGAGAAATGTCTATTTAGGTCCTCTGCCCATTTCTTAATCAGGTTATTTGGGGACTTTATTGTTTTGTTTTGTCTTGTTTTGTTTTTTTGCTATTGAGTAGTGAGTTCCTTATGTATTTTGGATTTTAACCCTTATCAAATGAATAGTTTGCAAATATTTTCTCCATTCCATAGGCTGTCTTTCACTCTGTTGATGGTTTCCTTTGCTGTACAGATTTTTAGTTTGATACAATCCCACTTATCTCTCTTTGCTTACATTGCTTGTGCTTTGGATGTCATATACAAAAAAATCACATTAAGTTTCTGGCTGATTTGCTTGTCTGTTGCTTGCCACAACCAGTATCAAGATCTCGAGCTAGCTGTTATGCTGGCCTTTCCTGTTAGTTTGTCATTGAGATTGTTCTTGTTTTCAACAATACCAGTCATGGCTTTTTCTATGCCCAACTCTAACTCAGGACCACTTCCTCCAGCAGTGAAGTTGCTGGTCCTTATGACTTACCTCATCTCTGGAGAATTACCATGGCATGGAGCTGGAGGTGGGTATAGGAGCAGTTCCAGACTAAAATGACACAAACTTTCATCATTCTTATTGAGGTTTAGTAGTTTTTCTTGAATAGACTCTTCTCAATTTGTTTTACATGTTTGGCTAGTTTACAGATTTCTGTAATCTTAGTTTTTGAAACTTTTGTCTAGTTTTATTGGGGTTTTTTTGGTGAAGTGGACTTGCCCACGTCCTCACTCAGAATTTCTGGAAGTCCTGCCCTAGATCATTGATTTTTTTTTTTTTTTGCTGTTTTGGGATGAAGTGTTTTATAAATGTTAATTGAACCATTATTAGTGTTTAGTGTTGTTCAAGTCTTCTTTATCCTTACTGATTTTCTGTGTACCTATTTTATCATTTACTAAAAGAAGTATGTTGATATTTCCAATTCTAATTGTACTATATTTCTCCTCTCATTTATGTCAGAGTTTGCTTTATGTATATTCAATGTCTGTTTTTAGTCATATACACAGTTAAGATTGTTATGTCTTCTTGCAGAATTGACTCCTTTACCATTATGTGGTATCCTGTTCATCCCTGATAATATATCTCATTTTGAAGTCTACTTCATCTGATATTAATATAGCTATTCAATCTTTCTTTTGTATAGTATTTGCATAGTGAATTTTTCTATATCCTTTTAACCTATGGCTTTAAATCTAAGGTTGTTTTCTTGTAGGCACATATAGTTCTTATATAGGCATATATAGGTATTTTATTGTAATATTTTTTTAATTGTATTTTTTAAGCCATTTACATTTAATGTAATAATGTGGTTGATGTAATTCTACGTTCTCACTCTTTGTTTTTAATTTGTTCTATCAATTATTTATCCCTTTTTGTCTTTTTTTCCTTCTTTTGTGTTGAGAGGTTTTTTTTTTATTGTTTTGCAATTTATTTCCTTCATTGCCTTATTAGCTTTACCTCTTAATTTTTTTTTTAACCATTTGCCCTAGGGTTGACAATATACATCTTTGACTTATCAGTCTGCCTTTAAATGCATTACACTTTCAGGTTCAGGATAAGAACTTTACAACAACAAACTTCCATTATCCTCCTCTCATCATTAGCGTTATTGTTGTCATAGACTATAATTCCAAAATACATTATTAGTATTTCTAAACAATTAAAATTTATTTTTAATCTATAAAGCTCAATTTATGCTTTTTGATGTACAATTCTTTGAGTTTTGACAATTGCATCAAACTGTATAACCACCACCATGATCAGGATATTGAACTGCATAACCACCACCATAATCAGGATACCCCTAAAACTCTTTCATGCAAATCCTTTGTAGGTAACTCATGTCTGCATCCCCAGACCCTGGCAACCACTGGTTCGATTTCTGTCTCTATAGTTAAGAGTTTCATGAATGTCATATAAACAGAATCATGCAGTATGTAGGCTTTTGAGTCTGGCTTCTTTAACTTGACATAATATATTTGAGATTCATCTATGTTTTTGTATGTTTCACTAGTTTGTTTCTACTGTATTCACTTGCAATTTGAAGGACATTTTAATTGTTCCCAATTTTCGGCAATTGAATAAAGTTGCTCTCCATATCCATATGCAGGTATTTATGTAAATAATATGTTTTTATTTCTAATGAGCAAATACTTATTAATGGGATTCTAGGTCATATAATAAGAAGTGTATGTTTAACTTTATAAGAAAATTTCAAACTGTTTTCCAAAGTGGCTGTACCATCACTCACCAGGAATATGTCAGAATTTCAATTGCTCCAAATCTGCATCAGCACTTGGTACTGTTACTTAAAAAATTTTTTTAGCTACTCTAATCAGTGTGTTAGTCCTGTCTCATTGTGATTTTCATTGTATGCATGTTTTTCTTTTTTTTTTTTTAGATTTTTATTTATTTATTTGAGAGAGAGAAATAGAGAGAGATTGAGAGAACAAGTGGGAGGAAGGACAGAGGGATCATGACCCAAGCTGAAGGCAGACACTTAACCAACTGAACCACCCAGGTGCTATGTATGCATGTTTTTCTTCAAACTATTGAGCATATTATAATATTTATCATACTTGTTCAAGGTATTTGCCTACTGATTACATTATCTCGAATATTTCTGTGACTGTTTCTATTCTACAGTTTTCCTCCTGGTATGAGTAACATTTGCATGCCTAATAATTTTTCATTGACTATGAGAATATTTTTGAACAATGGACTTCATTGTCTTTTTTAAAGAGTGTTAAAGTTTGATAAACTTTTGTGTCAAGGTGATTTCTTGAGATTTCTTTTTTTAAGTTCTGCCAGAGAAAGTCTAGATAGCTTTTTCTTTATGGCTAATTTACTAAGGTGTGACTCTTTTTGGGGTTTCTACTGAATGTCTAACATTTATCAGAGGTATTTTTACTCTGGTTGGTCGGAACTCACATAGCTCTCAGTTCTGTGTGAGCTCTGGGTAGTTGTTATTTGATTTGTGTTGTGGGGGTTTCGTCATATACATGTGTGGATTGATGTTTAACCAAAGACTTACGAAGACCCCTATACAAATATCTGGAGAGGTTTTCCTGACTAATTCTCCCCTCCTCAGTTCTCCACCCCCAAAGTTCTAACATCCCAAGCATCCTCAAACTCAATTCTCTGTCCTGTCAACTCAGACTGATGTGTTCTGCTTGGTATTCTCCCAGCACCATGGTCCAGAAGGTGTCTCCAAGCACAAAATCCTAATAGGACCCACTTTATTTGTTTTCCTTGTTTTAGAGGTCACAATCCTTTGCTCTTGTTTTCCAAAGTCTGAAAACTGTCATTGCATATATATTTGTCCACCTTTTTCATTGTTTATAGTGGGAAGATAATTTCAAATGTTAAGGTTTGAGTTTGGATCTCAGACATTTTCTTTTTTCTATACTCATACCTTAGGTGATATTATCCAATCTTATTGCTTTATATAATATTTATATCTTGACACATCTCCAAAATTTATTTTCCAGCCTGGACTTCTCTCAAATCCAGATGTATATAGTCAACTGGCATATTCACTTGAATGTTTAATGGACATCTGAAGCTTCACATATTTAAAACTAAAGTCTTGAGGAGAGAAAGGGAAGTGAGTGAGGAGCTGCCACTAGTCTTGCCAGCTCCCTGTCCTTGGACTCACTCCAACAGATAAAAACCCAGAGAATAAAGAAGAAGCATAAATTCAAACAAGTAGCTGAGGCATATGAGGTGTTATGAGATGCTAAAAAACAGGACACCTAAGACAAATACAGCAAAGAAGGATTAAATGATGGAGGTGGAGGTGGAGCTCATTTTGACAATCCGTTTGAGTTTGGCTTCACATTCTGTTGCTTAGATGACATTCTCAGGGAATTTTTTGGTGGAAGACGTCTGTTTTCATTAGACTTCTTCGAAGACCTATTTGAGGACTTTTTTGGGAGTCTAAGAGGCCCCCCGTGGAAGCAGGAGCCAAGGAACAGGATCACTTTTCTCTGCCTTCAGTGGATTTCTGTCTTCTGGAGAGGGTTTTCATCTTTTAATACAGAATTTACTTCCCTCAGGTTACCAGATCATGGCCTCACTTCATTCTTTTCCATGGCATTTGGTGGTAGTGGGATGGGCAACCTCAAATCTATATCAACTTCACTAAAATGGTTAACGGCAGAAAAATCACTACAAAGAGAATTATTGAGTGGTGAAGAAAGAGTAGAAGTTGAAGAAAACAGCTAAGTCCTTAATGATAAATGGTAAGGAGCAGCTGCTACACTTGGATAACAAGCAACTCGATGCACATATGTCTGAGAGTTACAGAAGGGAGGGAGTGGGGGGATGGGGTAAGTGGGTGATGGGTATTAAGGAGAGCACGTGTGGTGATGAGCACTGGGTGTTATACACAACTAATGAATCGTTGAACACTACATCAAAAACTAATGATGCATTACATGTTGGCTAATTGAACATAATAAAAAAAAATCAATGCACACGTGTGACAGAAATGTTACCTATAACCAGCACCATTGAGGATTAACAGGAACATTTTTTTTTGAAGATTTCAAACGACCTCCACTTTCAGCATAACTGTAACTAATCTCAAGTATTTATACACATTGGAGCCCTATTTGTCAGAAACTTTTGAATTTATTGTTAGGACCACATAGTAGGACATTAATTTGGGGGGATTTTGTTTTTTTGGTTTTGTTGAGGTTTTTTTTATTGTTGCTTTTTGCTTTTGTCTTTAAAATTGTTGTAAATCTCTGTATGCACTTTGCTTTTTATTAAACATAATCCAAGGTGGCCATGATTCTTACACTAACACCAGCATGGACCTGCTTTTCCGTTGTGTTTCAAATGTGGCCCAAGTAGTCAGCCTGCTGTGAAGTTAACATTGCCAGGATGAATCTTCCACAAAAATAATTTCAATTTTTATCAGTATTTAATAACGAGAGATATTAATGCATTAATGGTAATAGATTTTTCATTTAATATAAATTGAGGATGCTTTTCTAGTTGTGAATGAATGATGACAATTTAGTAAGTTTTTTAAAAATATTTTATTTATTTGACAGATAGAGACACAGTGAGAGAGGGAACACAAGCAGGGGGAGTGGGAGAGGGAGAAGCAGGCTTCCCGCTGAGCAGGGAGCCCAATGGATGCGGGGCTCCATCCCAGGACCCTGGGACCATGACCCGAGCTGAAGCCAGACGCTTGACAACTGAGCCACCCAGGTGCCCCAGACAATTTAGTAAGTTTTAAAAATTGTTTAAATATGTAACATCAAGCTTAGGTTTAAAAAAGTAAAGCTGGTAAACTGGATCTTTGTCATTTGCTTAAAAAAATGCAAAGGTGTTTGGTGCAAAAAACCAAACCAAAACAAAACAAAAAACTCAAAAAACCCTAAAGTCTTCATTCCTTTATCCTTTCTTTCCAAACCTTCTTCTATACCAGTGTCCATTTACATAAGTGACAACTCCATTATTCTAGTTGTTATGTCCATCCTTGAGTCTTTTCTTTTTCTAACACCCCACATGTTAGAACTTCTATCAAGAAGTTCTTTTGGCTATGCTCCTCAAAATATATAGAGAATACAACCCCCTTTTATGACCTGAACTCCTACTACCCCATCAAAGCTTGCATTATCTCTCACCTATATTACCTTAATAGCCTCCTAACAGATTTTCTTGCTTCTGTTACTGTACTCCCCACATTCTATCTCCTCAGAAAAACCAGAGTGGTTCTGTTAAACGATAAGTGAGATAACGTCATATCTCATCTCAAAATCTGTAATAGCTTCCCAGATCATTTTCTTTCCTTGATCATTCCACCTTAGCAGGGCCAGGACTAGAGTGAGGCAAAAGAGGAACCGAATGCACAAAATTTAAGGAAGCATTCATTCTCAGGGTCGTGTGAGTGCTTAACCCTTGTCCTGGCCCTGTACTCTAGCCATATCAACTTCCTTGCTGTCCTTCAAAAATCCCAAGAATGTTTTGGCCTTGGGTCCTTTGCATTTGATGTGCCCACTGCTTTGAATATATTCTTCCGCCCAGTACTTGCATGTTTTGCTTGAGCTCTTCATTCAGGTTGCTATGAAAATCGCCTTGTCAATGAGGCTCTACCTCACACTCTCACTCTGTTATTCTGTCCCTTTATGTCTCTCTAGTTTTCTTCTTAGCACTTACCACCACTTAATACATTATATCTTTATTCATTTACTGCCTATATCTACTACAAGAATATAAGCTCAATGAAAACAGAAATTTTGTTTTATTTTGTGCTGTGTCCCCAGGAATTGGAATAGTGCCTGGTCCATGGTAAGCATTCCATAAATTATTTGTTGAATGAATGAATATGCACAGCCTCTTATTTTTTACCTCTTTTCATTTCATTCCTTGCAAACAACACATGCTTAGATGATTTGTTACTCAATTTTACAGCCTTTGTCTTTTAAAGACATAACTGAGATTATCCATATTTTGTATAATATTTGATACACTTTATTTAATTTCTTACATATTATTTAATACACGTTATTTAATAAATGTTATCTATTTTACATTGTTTTGCCCAAGTTTGCTAATTTGATCAAGCTATTAATTCAGTCTTTCCTTTGTTAATTTGTGAGCTCTAATATGCCTTACCATTTCATTAATTGTTACCTCAACTTTCAAACACATTTGCCTCCGCTATTATTTGAAAACATGATTTCTTCCCTATTAAGATTTCAGCTACTCCAATATTTTTATTTAGAATATTTTCTTATTTATTTGGAATACTTTCACTTTTTTCCCTCTACTAAATTCATACTTTTTCTAATAAGATCTTTAGAATGTGTTTACTTCTCTGTTTGCACTCCTTTTTTATCCACAACTCTTATTTTTCGTAGATGAGGTAGTACTTTTAGTTCTAGACATAGAAATACGGAACTTCTATTTTGAAAGTCCTTATTTAACATTTATATTACCCATTTCTAGATAGTCTATTATTATCCACTTACATTAACTACTATATTTCATATGCAGACTTTTTTTTTTCCTCTTCAGGGATTATTCCCCTATTGTTTGATTAATTTGGTTACTATGTTTTTTTCTCCTGGAGCTGAAATTATTCACATATTTGGCTTCCTGCATCTATATATCAATGTAGATCCATGCCACAGAGCTTTTTGATATTGATCCCTGGGCACTTGTGTAGCTCACAGTGTAAAAAGCCCAGCACCAATTCTTTTTATTATAATTATCACAGTATCAAAAACTCCATTTGTCTCCAGGCTATAGGTGTCATTTGATCCAGGTGAGGCAGATAATTCAGAGTTAGTAGAGGAAAAGTGAGCTTTGTTCAGATATTCATCTTTCTAGAGGGTAGGTTTTAAATGGTAGTTCACTTGGGAGAGCATTGTTTTCTTCTAAAAGTGTGGAGAGATAACATATTTTTCTTCTCTTTCCCTATTTCTTCCTCATTTTTGTTTGTAATGGTAAGGGTACTTTCAGCTAGGTGTACTCAGAAACTTTGGCCTTCTCTCCTGCCACTTCTTTTGTATACTCTTCCCCCAAAAACTGAATAAATAAGTGTGGTTTGAGGCATACTCTTCTTTAGAAGAGGCTAAGCTATTTCTTAACCAGAGCTATTCTTTGTTTTTTTTATCTGTTCATTCATTTAAAAATATTAAGTACCTATTCTGTGCCAAACACTGTTCTAAGTGAGTTAGACATATACAGTCTCTACCCTCATGAAACCTACATTCTATTGTGAAGAAATAATCACAAGTTAATTTCATATAGCTATAAATGAGATAAGGAAATTGTGGGATGGTGGGGAGTACTGGGATAAGAATGTGAATCAATAATATCTTGGAAAGGAAGGTTTGAGTAAAGAAGCCTGGGGAAAAAAATCAAGGGAAAACTTTTGATAGTAGAAATCCTTGTCTACCACTACACAAAGGTAGGAAAAACACACAGGGCTTGCTCTTTTTCAGAACTTCATGTCAAATTATAAAAACAATTTGTGGCTTAGAAATATATAATCAGGAATAAGTTATATACTCCTGACCAGGTAGAATAAAATCTCATACCAACAATTTAACAAATTTCAGAAGAACCCCGGAGTTCCAACTAAAGCTGTGCACAAATCTTAACTGAGCTTCCCATTTATATTCACCTGCCCCCAAACTTAGAAATGAAAATTCATGGGCCCCTCCTCAGACCTAGGAATTTGTATTTTAACAAGCCCTCCAAGTGACCCTTAGCTAAGATAAAGTTTGATAAATGCAAATTTAGAGCATAATATATAGGTAGAAAGAACCTTAAGTTGCCAACATTTTATTAGTGCAAAAAAGGAGGTCTAGAATAGGTAGGATCACCCATGTTAACATATAAGCAAGCTGAAAAGAAATACCATAGCCAATATTCAAACACACTAGGGGAAAAGTAGTCAAAAGAACTAAATCTGGAAGAAAATATATAACAAATACTGAAAGTCACCCCTCATCTTCCTCAAGTAATAAAATTCCTGTGTTATGTCTGGGCATATGGTTGCACAGTTAGAAAATGACATTGCTCAGCCTTTGTTACGGCTAGATGTGGCCATATAATTAAGTTCTGGCCAATAAGATGTGGGAAAAAGTAATATGCTTCACTTTCAGATCCTCCTCTTGAAAGGAATGAGTATGCTCACCTTACCTTTCCCCTTCTTACTGGCTGTAGATATGAAAATGGTAAGTAGAGAAGCCTGCTTAGACACAGACATTGAAACTACACAGTTTGTCCTACCAGCCACATACCACCTTACCTCTGAACTATAATGTGAAATAGGATAAAATCGTATCTTGTTTGAGCTACTGTATCTTGGGGTCTCTTTGTTACAGCAGTTTTGAATATACCCTAATAAATACACTGCATGAATCCGATAAAACAAGAACTGAAAGACAAATGATAAAACAACAAAATAAGATGAAAAGGTAGAGTGTAGAACTCAGGAATCAAATCAAAGATCAAAACAATACTATTGGGGCACCTGGGTGGCTCAGTTGGTTAAGCAGCTGCCTTCGGGTCAGGTTATGATCCCAGGGTCCTGGGATCGAGCCCCACGTCGGGCTCCCTGCTCAGCGGGGAGCCTGCTTCTCCCTCTCCCTCTGCCTGCCCCTCTGCCTACTTGTGCTCTCTCTGTCAAATAAATAAATAAAATCTTTTAAAAAATACTATTGTAGAATTAATAATTAGGAAATTGAAAAGAATAAAAAAGATGGGTTAAAATATTGTTATTAATATAAAGAAATGTCTGAGATATATTTACTCAAGAAATACTTGTGTAGCAGCTACTTTTTTCCACAGTGTTCTAGGTACAAATAATTGGGGGAAAGAGTTTACATAGGTTGTATTTCAAACAAAGGAAACATTATGAGTGAAAACCTTGAGGCCGAAAAGAGATTGGTGTTTTTATTCATAATAGAAATGAAGTTGGTGCAGCTAAAGCCATATGAACAAGGGGCCAGAATTGTATGGGATTAAGTTGGAAAGTTTGAGAAGGACAAGATTATGCAGGGCCTCTATGGACCATGGTAAGAACTTCAATTCTATTCTAGGCTAATTGGGAGGCCACTGGGATATTTAAGGTGGTGGACAAGCATGATCTAATTTTGTATTTTGAAGCTAGCTGTTATATGAAGGATAGATTACAAGGGGATAAGAATGGGAGCAGGGAAACCCACTGCTCACTTTCCCTCCAATAACAACTCTAAGGCAAGTAATAATGATGGTCCAAACTAGGAAATGCCAATGAGTAAATACCTAAGTGATGTTTCACAAAGATTGTGTGTGTAGATATGAGCTCAGACAAAAAGTCTGATCTGAAGATAAAAAATTGGAAGTCTTCAGCACATAGTTGCTGATTGAAGGCATAGGACCAAATGAAATCAGGTGGAGCTGAAATGTAGAATAAGAAGGTAAGAGAATTCAAGCCCAAGCTCTGAGGGACTCTCAACATTTATAATGGGGAGAGGGGGAGAAATTTCCAAGTAATATTGAAAGAGGGAATTCAGAGGGGTAGGAAGAAAGTAAGAAGAGTGTGGTGCCATGGAAGGTAGAAGAGTGTGTTTCACTAAGTAAAATGTTGCATGGAAAGGTCAAATGAGATGAGGACTGAACAGTGTTTATTGAATTTAGCTATAAAAAAGTTTTTAATGGGAACTCTCTTAGATTGCAGATGGTTAAAGAGTAAGAGACAGGTATATAAGTGTTTTTAATGATGACTGCCAGACTGTAGCTCCTAGGAGAAACCATAGCTTACTTTTTTCTCTCCTGTCCCCTTTCTTTTTTCAAACATAATGTCCAGGTCTAGGGAAAACAGTCTAAGTCAGCATAGCTGTAGGTACTGAGCAATGTTTTTCTTCCTTGATTCCATTTCTATGGCATTGGGAGATGTGGCCTTTCATGTTATTGGAAGGTAACATCAGAGGTTCTGGTTTGGGCTTGGAAGGAAGCCACTTAAGTCTTTAGGCTAAAAGAGAGAGGGAGGGAGGGAGAGCAGAGAGAGAGAGAGAGAGAGAAACAGAGAGAGAATTTTTCTATGTGACTCACACCAGCCTACTAGAGTTTTTATTTAATATTTGGTTCCAAGGTCAAAATATAATCTCAATAGATCCTTTTAACATCTCCCCATTTCATCTTCTTACATGACCAAGCTACCAACTTGAATTGCAGATCCTTTGACAGCCTGTCTTGTTCCCAAACCTGTGCTTGTACTTTTATATTGAAATCTTTTTGATATTCATATACCTCTCATCTATGGTAATAGAGTCATAACTTTAAACTTCAATCCTATGGTTGTCACCCTCCTGCTGACAAACTCCCCCAAGAAATTGACCATGTACCTGGGCCAATTTGTATAGTTTGTTAACACTTTCCCAATATCAGGCTCTGTTCAACTACCTGACTGAAATTTCACGTGTCATGTGCATTGAATCTGCTATTTAGTACTCGCCTTATGTTAATGAGCATGTCTAGGCTTCTGTTATCAGTCCTTCCCAATGTGATCTGTACAGTCATTGACCAATGTGTTAAGTTTTAGCCTCATTTCTCATACTTATAGAGAAAAGTAATAACCAATTGTGGTTCCAATTGGCTTCTTGAAGAATAAAATGATCTAATTTTGAAAGGAGCTCATGGGTTCTTCTCTTTTAAATATATTTGTCCGTAGTGTTTCCTCAGGTCAATACTAACATCTCTACCATTTGCTTATTGTAATAAGATTTCACTGAGTTTACTTTTGTGGCTACCCAGATTTGGGGAGAAGACCTTTTTCCCTTCACAAAATGACCTAATAGCTTAATATTTTTATACAGTTCTTATTTACATACAATAAAGTTCATCCATTTTAAGTGTACAGTCAGATGAATTTTGATAATTGTATACAATTGTGTAACTACCACACACATAGCCAGGTTCGGGAACCACTGCTACCTCTATCTACATTCAGACTATTTTTAGTAATTTTCTCAGGTAGTTTTTATAAACACTCCAGTCTGAGCACCACTGACATATTTATTATTGTTGCTTGGCCCAGGGTTACTTTGAATCCGATCCCCTTTCTCCCTTTTTCTTTCATAGACTGTTGATATGATGTGGAGGAGTTGGTTTCCCAGCATGCACAGATAGCTGACTTTTATTTTTCTTCTGATATTACCACATGCAGAGCCATGCATTCAACTGGTGGACTCAGAGAATGGAAATTGTCATTCTGTTTGGCTTAGCATATTAATGAGGCTTAGTGCTTCCACAAATGCATGTCCTGAAGTTCAATGCCAAAGAGAAATGCTTTTTGTCTAAACCACTGTTTGTAATTCGGTGGCTATAGGTACCACTGTGGCCTGATACTCCAGATATCAGGAATGCACCTATAGTAGGTAAAGAGGTATAAAGGTGATGAGGAAAACGATTACTTTTCATTTTAATAGAAAGCAATGACTTTAGAATTAGACGTTCAAAATTTATGTCCTGAGTTTCTGCACCAACATGATACAGAATAAAACAATGTGGGCCAGAAATTTTCTATGAGATGCACTGTTTAGTATCATTATATTCTTCTCCCAGTATTCTCTATGGAGGTATAGAGTGGGTGAGTAGTAAGTTAGAATCATTTTCCATAATAAAAAGCATTCTGAGAATGAAGAATACTTATGCATTAGAGCCATGGGATCTAATCCTGATTTTGCTACTAACTCTGTTCTAACGCACTTTCCCCATTTTACAATAAGGACGATAAATTAAATAATCTCTGAGGACCCTTCTAGCTCTGAAATTCAATGAAGCTGTAATTCTCACCACTTTTCTCCTCCCAAACTGTGGGGAGAGAGAGATGTGTTGGATTGCTTTTACTCTTTCAGCTTAACAATTAGCTCTTCAGTTGATTAATGCTCTGCTGGCAACAACAGCATCTTAGTGAAGATGATTTAGTATTTCAGCAATTGCTAGATGCTTATAAATGTGCCAGCTTGGTGTATTGAAATTAGTGAGGTTTCTAAAGGTATTTCAAACTGGCTTTAATTAATTAAATGCTGGATAGATGCAGTCCAAGGTTAACCACTTAATAAATTGGCAACCAAATAAAAAATTGAATCAAACATTTTGAGCAGTTTACTGGAAAAGATCTGGGCTTTCCACCAAGAGATTCTGTAGCAATGCTGGCAGCAGGGTGGGCCATTTTTAAGCTCCTGACTCATTGTCACTATACCCTTTCACCCAGGATTGAATCCTTCCCCACAAAAAAAAACTGCACAGTGTCACTTGATTGGTAGCAACAATGTCTGTGTTTGTGTCCACAGACTAAAAGAAAGTCCCCACATGAAATGTTAATAGTTGAGACAAAAGCCATCTTTAATTCACTGTGTATTTGCACATAAGAATATTGTAAATGGTGATAATTCTTATGTATGTAGAAAAGTTCCTTGCTATTTCTCTGAACTCGTATTTAAGTTGAAGACTAGAAAAAGGGATCATAAAGTAAGATAATATGATCCTGTTTGGAAGACTGTAGAGAGTGTTAAGATGTTAAAGATCTGAAAATGAGAATTAAGGGTTGCCCATGCACCTACTAAGAGATTAATTCAGGGAAATTTCTGTTTTCTGAGAAACTAAAGGAATAGATATTATCACTCAGGTTGTCAGGAAGCTGTATTTAAAAAAACCTGAGCATTTTGTTAAGTTATAAAACCAAGAAACACATTAAGCAGCTACTTCGTGCTCAACTCTGTGCTGAATGCTATGGAAAACATGAGAAAGAAATGAGATTCCTACCTGAGAGTACTTACAAAGACAGCATAATATAATGGAAAGAGTTCAGGACAGAAAATCAGAAGTCTTGGATTCCACCAGCTTACTCTGTGACTTTGGTAAGGGACTTCTCTCCAAGTTTCAGATTCCCAGATCATTGAAATAGAATTCAATGTGATAATATGTGGCAGTACCTCAGAAATTATGAAGAGCTAATCACATGTGGTCAATGACAATACAGTTGCTAATGACTGGAGGTAATAATGATATAGTAAAAACAAACAAACAAACAAAAAAAAACCCCAGACACTCTGATAGACAAATCTGGGTTAGAATCCTGTCCTTGTCATTTACTGTGTGGCCTTGGGAAAGTTACTTAAACTCTATAAGCCTCAGTTCCCCATTTGTAAAATTAGGATAATGATAACAATAAAAACTTACCACATAATATTGTTGCCTATCACATAGCAGGTATTTGGTAACGGTAGCCTTTATTACTCATCAAAATAAATACAGTTAAGGGCACCTGGGTGGCTCAGTCAGTTAAGTGACTGCCTTCAGCTCAGGTCATGATCTCAGGGTCCTGAGATCAAGCCCTGCATCAGGCTCCCTGCTCAGCGGGGAGCCTGCTTCTCCCTCTCCCTCTGCGGCTTCCCCCTACTTGTGCTCTCTCTCTCTCTTTCTCTCTGTCAAAAAAAAAAAAAAATCTAAAAAAATAAAAAAAAATAAATACAATTAAGTAGGAAACTGTATTGTATAAGCTGTAAAGGCAATGGAAATTTAAAATTCCATGTCAAAATATACTGTGAACAAAGCTACCATGACAGCTGAAATACCTGTGAGTATCCCTTTTTAGAAATTTTACATAATGATTTTGTATTCTTTGGGTAAATACCCAGTAGCATGATTGCTGGATGATAAGGTAGTTCTATTTTTACCTTTTTGAGGAAACTCCATATTGTTTTCCACAGAACCGCAAGAGGTTCTCCTTTCTCCCCATCCTCACCAACATCTGCTGTTTCTTGTGTTGTTGACTTAAGCCATTCTGACAGGTGTGAAGGGATACCTCATTGCAGCTTTTATTTGCATTTCCCTGAAAGTAAGTGATGATGAGCATCTTTTCATGTGTCTATTGACCATCTGGATGTCCTCTTTGGAGAAATGTCTGTTCACGTCTTCTGCCCATTTTTTAATTGGGTTATTTGTTTTTTGGGTGTTGAGTTTTGTAAGTTCTTCATATATTTTGGATACTAACCTTTTATCAGATAAGTAATTTGCAAATATTTTCTCCCATTCTGTAGGTTACCTTTTAGTTTTGTTGATTGTTTCCTTCACTGTGAAGAAGCTGTTTATTTTGATGAAATCCCAATAGTTTATTTTTACTTTTCTTTCTCTTACCTTAGGAGACATATCTAGGGATACATGCAACCCCTATGTTTATAGCAGCATTATTTACAATAGCCAAAATATGGAAGCACCCCAAGTGTCCATCAATAGATGAGTGGATAAAGAATGAAATCTTGCCATTTGCAAGGACATGGATAGATCTATAGAGTATTATAATATTCTAAGGGAAATAGAGAAAGACAAATACCATATGATTCCACTCATGTGTGGAATTTGAGAAACAAAACAAAGGCTCAAAGGGGAAGAAAAAGAAACAGAGAGGCGAACCAAGAAATGGGCTTTCAACTATAGAGAACAAACTGATGGTTACCAGAGGGGAGGTAGGTGGAGGGTTGAGTTACATAAGTGATGGGGATTAAGGAGTGCACTTGTTGTGATGAGCACAGGGTGATGTATGGAAATTTTGAATCACTAAATTGTACACCTGAAACTAATATAACACTGTATGTTAGCTAAAAACTTATAAAACCTAAAAAATAAAAAGAAATTTTATATAATGAAAAAAGGCCTTTAAAAGAAAACTATGTTTGTATGTTTTAAGAAATTATGTGAGATTAACCCAGGCAGAAGCAATGGAGATAGATATGAGAGTTGTTGAGGAGTTAAAATCTATGAGTTAATAACTCACTGGTGAGTGAAAACATGACAAGTGAGGGAAGGTGACTCTCAAGTTTTTGGTTTGAGTGATTGGATAGATGATGGTACCTGTTCATTCAACAAAAATTTACTGATGTCTACTATATACCAGGTCCTAGAAATAGGGCAGTAAGCTAAACAGACATAGTTCTTGTCCACATGTATGTTACAATCTAGTGGAGGAAACAGGATATAAACAAAATATACCAAAAAAGTAGTTCTAAACCATGTTAGGTGTTAAGTAAGAAAAGTACAGAATGCTATCTCAAAGTATGCCAGGGAAACATAATGAATGCAAAAGGATAAGGTTTTGAGTGAAAGACAAAATTATGACCTCATTTTTTGAACACGTTAAGTTTTGGAGTATCAGTGGGAAACATAGTTGAAGATATCCAGATGTCATGTAAAGATAATAGATTTAGAACTCAGAGTAGATCTGGGTAGCAGATATTAAAAGAAAATTTATTCAGATGGTGACTGAAGTTATAAAATTCCATGAAGTCACCTAAAAACAACATACAG
Organism: Mirounga angustirostris; assembly: GCF_029215605.1. Lineage (NCBI taxonomy): Eukaryota > Metazoa > Chordata > Mammalia > Carnivora > Phocidae > Mirounga > Mirounga angustirostris. The sequence continues at coordinate 127,247,387 of NW_026991719.1, forward strand.
AGCAGGGGCCCCCAGAGGGGTGTTTGTGTGTGTGTGTGTGCACGTGCAAATATGTGTATGTGTGTGTGTGCATGTGCAGTCTTGTTTTCAATTGGATTTGAATGTCTTCCGTTGGGGCACACACTCTATACTTCAAACACAGTCCATATCATTCCTTATTTTCTTATACCTGAACAACTTCAATTTCATAAATATATTTTACCTATTTGGCCTCTGGAAACATTTGAGTTTTCATTTCAGGTAGAATAAAAAGGAGTGGACTTCCTAACATTTAACATTTAAAACAAATACTAACCTACCAAATATGTTAAATATTATTTGTAAATTATCATACAAAAAAGCACTTTTTTTCTATTTTGATGTAAAGTTCTACGAATTTTAGCATATGTATTGATACATGTAACCACCCTCACGATCTGGGCACAGAACAGTTTCAAGAGCCAAAAATAGCTACCTCATTCTACCACTTTATAGTCATCTCTCCCTCCACCCATAAACCCTGACAATCTGTTCTCCATCCTTTATAGTCTTGCCTTTTTCAGAATGCAATATAAATGAAATAATGCAATATGTAGCCCTTTGAGAGTGGCTTCTTTCATGCAGCATCATGTCTTTCTTCGAGAGTCATCCAAATTGTTCTGTATAACAATAATTTGTTCTTTTTATTCTGAGTAGTATTCTATTGTATGAGTGTACTACAGTTTGTTCAGTGTTTGCCCATGGAATGACGTTTAGATTCTTTCCAGTTTTGGACAATTATAAATACAGCTGATATACACATTGCTGCTTAGACATAAGTTTTCATTTCTCTGGAGTAGAGACTCAGGATTGAGATTGCTAGGTCATATGGAAAGTCTATGTTTGACTTCACAGGAAACTTCCAAACCATTTTCCAGAGTGACTGTCACATTTTTGTTCCTTCTAGTAATGTATGAGAGTCCCATTTGCCCATATCCTTGTCAATGCTTGGTAGTATCAATATTTATTCAAATTTCTTTTTTGTTATAAAAGTAAAGGATGCATGAGTTGATTTTTTTAAGGAAATACACCAGAAAGGCAAAAAAATGTAAAATAAAATCCTCCATTGCTTCTCCTCCTAGCCAGGATAAACCTATTGGTTTCAAGTGTATCTTTTCAGAAGTATTTAACTTATTTATAAGTATATATGGACATATACAACTATCCTTGTGCTGCTTTTTAAAATTCAAATGGACAAAGATATCAGACAAGAAATACTTACCTATACCTTGATGATAGGTAATATATTGCTTTGTCAGGAAAATGCCTTCAAAAAAAAAAAACTATATTGTAATGCTTTGGTAAGAGTGAATTGTTACAACCATTCCTATTTCCATGAATTCATCCTTACTCTAAATGGGGATTTAAGAATACAGTAAGAATAAACTAAATGTTTATAGCAGTTTGCCAGTTTGACATCTAATTGCCAAAATTGGAAACAAGCTACGTGACCTCCAGCTGTACATCCATCAATGGAATACTACTTAGCCATTCAAAGGAACACACTTCTGATAACGTACAGAAACATGGAGGAATCTCAAATGCATTATGCTAAATAAAAATAATTTGTTTAGCTGACTCAAGAGTTACATAGTGTCTGATTCTGTTTATATGACATTCTGAAAGTGGCAAACTATAGGGATGCAAAAAAATTCAGTGAAGGGTTTTGTACTCCAGGGATTGAGTATGGGGAGTAAAGATAATGACAAAAGGGACATAAGTGAATTTGGGAGAATGATGGCACTGTATTATACTTTGATTTGGTGCATATTTCAAAATGTAAAAATAATGACTTGCATTCTATGTAAATTATACCTCAATAAAAAACAAATACCACCACCAAATAAATAAATAAAATTCAAATGTATTATAAGTGAATATGGCTCTGTACATAAATGTACATTGTACATTAACATCTACAATCCACTTTGAGACAATTTTTTTGTAAGGTGTAAGGTTAAGGTTGAGGGTGTTTTTGTTTTATTTTGTTTGCATACTGATGTTCAATTGTTGCAACACAATTTGCTGAAAAAACTATCTTTACTAAATTGAATTGCTTTTGCACCTTGGCCAAAAATCACTTGGCCACATTTGTGTGGGCATATTTCTTTTTTTTAATTTAACACTTTGTTTTTTTATTTAACTTTTTATTTTTATTCTGGTTAGTTAACATACAGTGTTATATTAATTTCAGGAGTATAATATAGTAATTTAACACTTCCATATATCACCCCATGCTCATCACAACAAATGCACTCCTCAATTCCCATTACCTATTTCCCCCATCCCCCACCCATCTCCCCCCTGGTAACCATCAGTGTGTTCTCTATAAATAAGAGTCTGAAAACAATGAATCATGGATCACTACATCAAAAACTAATGATGTATTGTATGGTGACTAACAGAACATAATAAAATAAAATTTAAAAAAAGAGTCTGTTTCTTGGTTTACCTTTCTCCCTTTTTTCCCCCTTTGACCCTTTGTTTTGTTTCTTAAATTCCACATATGAGTGAAATCATTGGTATTTGTCTTTCTCTGCTTTATTTCACTTAGCGTAAATATTCTCTAGCTCCAGCAATGTTGTTGCAAATGGCAAGATTTCATTCTTTTGTTTGGCAGAATAATACACACACACACACACACACACATGTATGTATACCATGTCTTCATGTCTTCTTTGTCCATTCGTCTATTGATGGACACTTGGGCTGCTTCCATATCTTGGCTATTGTAAATAATGTGGCTATAAACATAAGGGTGCATGTACACCTTTGAATTTGTATTCTTGTATTTTTGGGTAAATACCCAGTAGTGTGATTGCTGGATTATAAGGTAGTTCTATTTTTAACTTTTTGAGGAATCTCCATACTGTTTTCCACAGAGCCTGCACCAGTTTGCATTCCCACCAATGATACACAAGGGTTCTTCTTTCTCCATATCCTCGCAATCACCCGTTTTTTTCTTGTGTTGTTGATTTTAGCTATTCTGACAGGTGTGAGGTGATATCTCATTGTACTTTTGATTTGCATTTCCCTGATGAAAAATGATGATGAGCATCTTTTCATGTGCCTGTTGGCCATCTGTATGTCTTCTTTGGAAATATATCTATTCATGTCTTCTGCCCATTTTTTAAATTGGATTATTCATTTTGGAGGTGTTGAGATTTATAAGTTCTTTATATATTTTGGATACTAACCCTTTATCATATATGTCACTTGCAAATATCTTCTCCCATTCCTTAGGTTGCCTTTTAGTTATGTTGATTATTTCATTCACTGTACAGAAGCTTTTTATTTTGATGTTGTCACAATAGTTTATTTTTAATTTTTTTCCTTGCCTCAGGAGACATACCTAGAAAGAAGTTGTTATGGCTCATGTCAAAGAGGTTACTGCCTGTGTTCTCCTCTAGGATTGTTATGGTTTCAAGCTTCATGTTTGGTCTTTAATCCATTTTGAATTTATTTTTGTGTATAACAAAGTGGTCCAGTTTCATTCTTTTGCATATTGCTGTCCAGTTTTCCCAACACCATTTGTTGAAGAGACTTTCTTTTTCCCATTGAATATTCTTTCCTGTTTTGTTGAAAATTAATTGACCATATAATTGTGGGTTCATTTGGGGGTTTTCTAGTCTGTTCCATTGATCTCTGTGTCTATTTTGTGCCAGTACCATACTGTTTTGATGATTGTAGCTTTGTAATATAACCTGAAGTCAGGAATTATTTTGCCTCCAGCTTTTCTTTTTCTTTTCAAGATTGCTTTGGCTATTTGGGGTCTTTTGTGGTTCCATACAAATTTTAGGATGGTTTGTTCTAGCTCTGTGAAAAATGCTAGTGGTATTTCGATAGGGATTGCATTAAATCTGTAGATTGCTTTGAGTAGTATAGACATTTTAACAACATTTGTTCTTCCAATCCATGAGCATGGAATGCCTTTTCAATTCTTTGTGATGTCTTCAATTTCTTTCCTCAGCCCTTCATAGTTTTCAGAATACAGGTCTTTCACCTCTTTGACTAGATTTATTCCTAGGTATCTTATTGTTTTTGGTGCAATTGTAAATGGGATTGATTCCTTAATTTCTCTTTCTTCTGCTTCATTATTGGTGTATAGAAATGCAAAAGATTTCTGTACATTGGTTTTGTATCCTGCAAATTTACTGAATTTGTGTATCAGTTCTAGCAGCTTTTGGTGGAGTCTTTTGGGATTTCCATATAGAGTATCAAGTCATTTGCAAATAGGGACAGTTTCACTTCTTCCTTGCTGATTTGGATGCCTTTTATTTCTTTTTGTTGTCTGACTGCTGTGGCTAGGACTTTCACTACTATGTTGAATAAAAGCAGTGAATGTGGACATCCCTATCTTGTTCCTGACCATAGAGGAAAAGCTCTCAGTTTTTCCCCATTGAGGATGATATTAGCTGTGGGTCTTTCATATGTGACCTTTACTATGTTGAGGTATGTTCACTTTAAACCTACTTTGTTGAGGGTTTTTATTGAGAATGGATGTATTTTGTCAAAGGCTTTTTCTGCATCTATTGAAAGGATCATATGGTTCTTTTCTTTTATTGATATGATGCGTCATGTTGATTGATTTGCCAATATTGAACCACACTTGCAGCCCAAGAATAAATCCCACTTGATCGTGATGAATGATTTTTTTAAATATATCATTGGATTTAGTTCGCTAGTATTTTATTGAGAGCTTTGTTTGCACCTATGTTCATCAGGGATATTGGCTTGTAGTTCTCTTTTTAGTGGTGTCATTGTACGGTTTTGCTATCAGGGTAATGCTGGTATCATAGAATGAAGTTGAAAGTTTTCTTTCCTTTTCTATTTTTTGGAATAGTTTAAGAAGAATAGGTATTAGCTCTTCTTCAAATGTTTGGTAGAATTTACCTGTAAAACCATCTGGCCCTGGACTTTTGTTTGTTGGTAGTTTTTGATTACTGATTCAATTTCTTTGATGGTTATTGGTCTGTTCAATTTTTCTGTTTCTTCTTGATTCAGTTTGGGAGGTTATATACTTCTAGGAATTTACCCATTTGTTCTAGGTTGTCCAATTTGTTGGCATATAATTTTTCAAAATATTCTTTTATAATTGTTTGTATTTCTGTAGTGTTGGTTATTTCTCCTCCCTCATTTATTATTTTATTTATTTAGGTGCTTTCTTTTTTCTTTTTGATAAGTCTGGCTAGAGGCTTATCAATTTTATTAATTTTTTCAAAGAACCAGCTCCTGGTTTCATTGATCTGTCCTATTGTTTTTTGTTCGTTGTTGTTTTTGTTTTTTTAGTTTCTATCTCGCTTATTTCTGCTCTGATCTTCATTATTTCCTTCCTTCTGCTGGCGTTAGGCTTAATTTATTGTCTTTTCTAGCTTCTTTAGGTGTAAGGTTAGGTTGTTTATTTGAGATTTTTCTTACTTCTAGAAGTAGGTCTGTATTGCTATATACTTCTTTCTAATGATTGCTTTTGCTGCATCCCAAAGGTTTTGGACTGTTGTGTCTTCATTTTCATTTGCTTCCATGTGTTTTGTTTTTTTTTTTTTAATTTCTTCTTTGATTTCTTGGTTGACCCATTCATTCTTTAGTAGGATGTTGTTTAACCTCCATGTATTTGTGGTCTTTCTAGATTTTTTCTTTTGTTGGCTTTTAGTTTGATAGGGTTGTGGTGAGAAAAGGTGCATGGTATGATTTCATTCTTTTTGTATTTGTTGAGGCCTGTTTTGTGATCTAATACATGATCTATTCTGGAGAATGTTCTGTGTGCACCTGAAAAGAATGTGTATTCTGCTGTTTTAGGATGGAATGTTCTGAATATATCTGTTCAACCCATCTGTTCCAGTGTGTCATTCAAAGCCATTGTTTCCTTGTTGATCTTCTGTTTAGATGATCTGTCCATTGATGTAAGTGGGGTGTTAAAGTCCCCTACTATTATTCTATTATTATCAATGAGTTCCTTTATGTTTGTTGTTAATTGTTTTATATATTTTGGTGCTCCTGTGTTGGGTGCATAAATATTTACAATTGGTATATCTTCTTGTTGGATTGTCCCCTTTATTGTGGTATAATGCCCTTCATCTCTTGTTACAGTCTTTGTTTTAAAGTCTAGCTTGTTCAATACAAGTATTGCTACTTACACTTACTGGTGTGGGCTGAGGTTTGTGCTAATCTTCTGGGGGAGGGGCCTGCCATACTGGGACTGAGGCAAGTGTGATTGAGAAGGGCAGTCCAGCCAGAGTGCAGGGGTGTGGGGCCTTGTGTAAGCAAGTCAGGTAGCCAGGGTCAGTACTGTGCTGCTTCCTGCAGGTTGCTCTGTGTTTATGCTGAGGGGCCCGGAGGAAAAAGGCTCCAAACAGCTCTTTTGTTCCTGGAGAGGTGTCTCTGTGAATGCTGCCTCTCAGGGACACCCGAGAAGAGCTGATAATCTCCCCACTGTGTGCCCCAGGTGTTCTTCAGATTGCTGTTTCCACACTGTCTGCCCCCCCCCCCCCCCCCCCCCCGCCCCGGGTTGTTTGCCTGCCTTCTCTCCAAGAGCAGCACAGTGCCCTCTGGGCTATTTCCCAGCCAAGCCTGCTGACCTTTAAAACTCCAGGCTTTAAGCTCTGCTGGTTGCAAGAACCCTTGAAATTCAGCCCCTCCGGATTTCCAAGCCAACGCTTTGGGGAGTTCTTGTGTGTTCCTCCGTGTGCTCCTCTTTGTCTCACCTTTCTCCATAAAAATGGCTTCTTCCCCTCCACAGCAGCCGTAGTACATTTCTTCCCTAACCACATCTCCCTAATTACTACCTTCTTCAGTGTGGCCTCTTCTCTCCCTTTGGTTATGGAGTTCGTTCTGTCAGTCTTCAGGTTGATTTCCGGGGTATTTAAGATGATTTGATAGTTATCTAGTTGCGTTCATAGGATGAAGTGAGCCTAGGGTCCTTCTAGGGGACCCTAACCCCAACTCTCTCTGTTTCTTCCAGCCTGCTGTTCATTCCATCAAGGGTGTTGCTCATTTCATTTATTGAGCCCTTTATTTCTGGTATGTTATTCCTTATATCTGTGTTAATGGTCTCACTGAAGTCCTCCACTCTTTTCTCGAGTCCAGTAAGTATTCTTATGATCATTGTTTTAAACTCTCCATCAGACATGTTACTTATATCTGTTTTGCTTAGATCTCTGGCCATGGCTTTGTCATATTCTTTCATATCGGATAAATTTCTCTGTGTTCTCATTTTGTCTAAGTCTCTGTGCCTGTTTTTCTGTGTTAGGAAAGTCAGCTAAGTCTTCTGTTCTTGAGAGTAATGGCCTTATGAAGAAGAGGTCCTGTAGTGCCTTGCACTGCAGTGTCCCCTCCTCCCCACAGCCTGGCACTTCTGGAATGCCTCCACTGTGTGCTGCATGTGCTCTGCTCTTGAGTACTGGCCACTTTAGACCAGTCATCTGCATAGGCTCTCTTTGCCTGTTGTGGGCAGTGTTTGGCCCCTGACCTCAATGCAGTGTGTGTGTGTGTGTGTGTGTGTGTGCGTTTAAAGATTTTTTTTTTTATTTATTTGACAGAGATAGACAGCAGAGAGGGAACACAAGCAGGCAGAGTGAGAGGGAGAAGCAGGCTTCCTGCCAAGCAGGGAGCCCAATGCAGAGCTCGATCCCAGGACCCTGGGATCATGACCCGAGCCTAAGGCAGATGCCCAACAACTGAGCCACCCAGGTGCCCCTAAACGCACTGTGTTTTAACTAGGTGTGCACTGGCCTGCTTGTGAAATGAGACCTGCTGCCACCAGAACCAAGGCTCTGCAAAACTCCCAGGTGGGAGGCAAAGTTTTCCTTAATTAGCAATAATCGCGCCTCGGATAAACCTCATACTGCCACTGCGCAAAGCTTCAGGTGGGAGACAAAGTATTGGCAGGAGTTTGGGCCAGTCTTCTTGGGGAGGGGTCTCACTGCATTGGGACTGAAGCAAATGTGACTGGGAGGGGCAGTTCCAGAGGAGCATGTGGGGGGGGGGGCAGGTCTTGGTGTAAGCAAGTTAGGTAGTGAGTGTCTGCTCTGTGCTGGTTCCCACCAGTGTGCTTATGCTGAGAGGAGGGAGTGGGAAATGGAACTGGCCAGTTCCTTTGTTCCCAGAGGGGTCTCTCTGTAAATGGCTACCTTTATGGGATATGCTCTGAAATGAGCAAATAACCTCCCCACTGTGTGCCCCAGGCACTCTTCAGATCACTATTTCCATGCTGTACGTTCCTGGGAGGTTTGCCTGCCTTCTCTCCAATAGCAACCCCAATGCCCTCTGGGCTCTATCTTTAAAACTCCAGACTTTAAGCCATGCTGGTTGCAAGAACTCATGAAATTCAGGCCCTCTCTCTTTCCAAGCCAATTGCTGTGGGGATTCATTTTCCCTGTGCACTCCCCTGTGTGCTAGTCTGTTTCTTGCCCTTCTCTGTGACTGGGTCTCTCTCCCCACCATAGTGACCATGATCTGTTTCTCTCCCAAACTGTGTCTTTCCCCATTTCCTACTTTCCTGATGTGACCTCTTCTCTACCTTTAGTTGTGGAGTTTGTTCTTCCAAACTTCTGGTTGATTTCTGGGGTATTTAGGATGATTGATAATTATCTAATTGTATTCATGGGACAAGGCAAGACTAGGATCCTCCTACTCTGCTGCCATTTTCCCCTCTCTCTGGGCATATTTCTGGGCTCATTATTTTGCTCCATTGATCTATATGTCTATCCCTTTGCTAATGACATATTGTTTTGATTAGCATAGCTTTACAGTAATTCTTAAAATAAGGTAGTGTGATTGCTCCAACTTGATTATTCTTTTCAAAATTGCTTTAGCTAGGGGTGCCTGGGTGGTTCAGTCAGTTAAGCATCTGATTCTTGGTTTTAGTTCAGGTCTTGATCTCATGGGTCATGACATTGAGCCCTGTGTCAGGCTCTGCTCTTAGCAGGTCTACTTTGATATTCTCTCCCTCTGCCCCTCCTCCCACTTGTGCTCTCTCTCTCTCAAATAAATAAATAAAATCTTTTTAAAAAATTGTTTTAGCTATTCTATTTTGTTTGTTTCCCTTATAAATTTTAGCATCAACTTATTTATATCTACAGAAACAAATCTTGCTGAGATTTAGATAAGAATTGCATTAAATTGGGGCACCTGGGTGGCTCAGTTGTTGAGCATCTGCCTTTGGCTTGGGTCATTACCCTGGGGTCCTGGTATCGAGCCCAGCGTCGGGCTCCCTGCTTGGCAGGAAGCCTGCTTCTCCCTCTCCCACTCCCCCTGCTTGTGTTCCCTCTCTCACTGTGTCTCTCTCTGTCAAATAAATAAATAAAATCTTTAAAAAAAGAATTGCATTAAATTTATAATTAATTTTGAATATAATTTATATTTTTATATGCTGAACCTTCCAATCCATGAATATGGCATATTTATTTTTAGGTGTATTTAGGTCTTCTTTTAATTCTTTCATGAGCATTTTATAGTTTTCAGCATACAGATCTTATACATGCTTTGTTAGATTTATACTTAAGTATTTCACTTTTGGAGGGTTATTGTAAATGTATTATTTTTAGATTTTTTTCATTCCCAAATGTACACTAATAGTATATAGAAATATGATATATTTTTGTTGTTATTGACCTTATATCCTTTGATCTTGCTAAACTCACTTATTAGTTCTGTATGGTTTTTGGAGATTATGTTCATATATCACTGAATTCAACTTGCTAATACTTTGTGTTGAATTTTGCATCTATGGTCCCAAGAGATATTGGTTTATCATTTCTCGTAAATTTTTGCAATGTCTTTGTCTGGTTTTGATATCAGAGTAGCATTGGCCTCATAGAATAAGCTGGTAAGTATGCCTTTCTCTTCAATTTTGGTTAAGAGTTTGTGTAGAACAAACATTTCTTTCCTAAATGGCAGAATTCATCAGTGACAATCTGAGCCTGGTATATGTCTGTATGGGGGAGTTCATTATAAATTAAAAATATAAGGATATTCAAGCGATCTATTTTTTTTTTTGTCACACAAAGGAAACTTTATTTGTAGCAAATAAGGAGATCACGGGAATAACTTCAAAGTGGTGACTCCCCAAATGGGGGTGAGTGAGTTTCTTTTATTTAAGGATAGGATGAATACTCAGAAAAGGAAGTTTTGTCATCACATGTAGAGGTGGGTATAAAGCAACTGATGCTTACTTAGGAAACATGCTTATACATGTACTGTATGTTATGTTAATGAGGTTTATGTTCCTCCTTGAGTGGAGATTTTAACATTATTATGAGGTAAACGTGACTATTGGACACTCCATGCTCTCTCTGCACAGGTGTGAGGGGATGGTTGAGCTCAAACTGGGTTTAGGCTGGCTGGAGCTCTTCCTGTTGTTTGCCTCTAAAAGATAAGGTTAACATTCCTGTGAAGAAGAAGAGAGGGTCATTGGGGACCTTTCTGATGACAGTTTTAACCTCATTGACCCCATGGGGCATGGTTTCAATCTCCCCTAGATTTATGATCATTCCTCAGTTTTGAAGGAATTGGGACAATGACCACTCTGGCTATGTCCTGCTAAAATGGAATGAAGTTTTGGAGTTTGAGGAATAAAACAACTTTGCACTTTGTTGGAAATCTACCCTGGTACTTGGCTAGCAGTGTACATTTTGCATGGCCAAAATATTTGGAAAGCACATTTCATTATTACATATAACCCAAATTTTACTAGTCCTTGTAACATTGATTTAATCCTTTGGGGATTCCAGAAAAAGGGTCCAGTGTTTAGTATGATTAACTTGTTCCCAGTATAATGTAGTTCTCTGACTTAATTTATCATAACTGGGGGTTATCTATAAGAATCTGTCTCATATCTGGAATAAATTTCTATCAAAAGTTCTTGTGGTGTGGTTACAGATTAACATTTTCTCTTTTGACAAGATTTTTCTTAGAAAAACAACATAGATCAACATTCTTTTCTCTTAGCTGGAACTTAACTGTTCTGTTCTGGACCATAGGTGAGAAATTTGCTCCATATCTTATGAACTGGTCTTAGTCTTGAAAATAGGTTAGTTTAACAGTTGTCTCATTTCAGGAGGCAGTCTTGCAGGTGGGCTCTCAAAATTAGGTCTATATTGTGCAAGCAATTAGGTAATTAATGAGACATTTCTATGGAAACAAAAGAAATACACAGATTAATGACTGGAGCAAATTATAAACCCAGTGTCTGAGTCCTGAGTGTTGCCAGTGAAATATTTCTAGATGTTGGGTTGGAAGCATCCTCAGTGGGAGTGGGAGCAGGCAGTGGCAATCTGATGGATTGTTTCTGGTTTGAACTTATTTGAACTCAAATGTCTCTAGTGATCTGAGTGGCCAATACAACAATAGGCATGAAGATTGTGTAAACACAGGGTGTCTGGGTGGCTCAGTCGGTTAAGTGACCAAGTCTTGATTTCAGCTCCGGTTGTGAGCTCAGGCTCCATGTTGGAGCAGTCTGCTTGAGATTCTCTCTCTCCTTCTGCCCCTCCCCCCAGGTCTGCACTCTCTCTCTCTCTCAAATAAATAAATAAAATCGTAATAAAAAAGATTGTGTAAACATGGGCCAGTGAGGCAATTTCTCTGAAGTTTACCTTAAGGTGTCTAGCTTCAGTTTTCAGGGCTTCAGGAAAAAGGGCAGTTTTAGGTCTCAGTGATTCCAAATCAAGAGAATGAAAGAAAATTGGAAACTTTAGTTTGGAGAGTCATAGCCAGATATTCAAGGAAACCAGAAGAATTCGGGATCCAGCCCAGTTTTATAGGAAACAACAAACAGTCAAAGATAATTAATCAGAACTAGAATCTAACACCTACAAAGATGTGTTATTGAAACAATTTTTCTCTAAAATCACACTCATTTCTGTCAAAGATAGCCAAATTAAGGCTAATTTTGTTTGTAAAACAAATCCAGTTTTAACAGATTTTACCTAACTATTTACATACGTGTAGCAAGAATAGTGATTGGCCATATAGGTTTCCTTAAATCTACTTTGCTGGAACTTTTCATAAGGAATTTTAGATTGAACTTTTAATAGCCTCTCAAGGCTAAGAAGCCAAGCCACATACTTGCCATCAGACTCACCTGCAATACCTGTAAATTTGGGTTACTTCTTCTTTTCCTGAGGTCCCCAAAACATCCTGAGGTTCCTGCACCTGCCAAAAAGTGACATTCTTTACTCACATGATAAAGTTGCTGGGAACTCTGTAAGCAAGGTATCAAGCCAACATCTCCAAGGGGCTTTATTGGCTTCCTAAAGTCAACCTTAGTTCTTTAAAGCTGTCTGGTCATATCTGAATCTATGTAAGTCTTTCTCAAATATGACATTCCAGTCAAAGTCTTGGTAATATAACCAGTGTTTCCAATGGTGTTCTGCTCAAGGAAAGCAGATTCTTATTGAACATACGCAAATAACTACAATTGCCATGAAAGAAAGAATACTCAATGAGAGTTTCTGAATTTTGGAGGGTTCAGGTAGGGAGAAAAGATAAATGTTCCAATTTGTTCACAAAGGAATATTTTACCAAATTTCTGTAAGTCGTAGATAGCTTAAGAGAAAATGTTTGTTTTTTAAATCTAGAAGAACAAATATTAGAGAACCAGCAATGTTTTATACAAAAGTGATAAGAACTATAGTCATCTTTCTCAAATCATTTAGTCCCATGTTACTAATTCTGTTTGAATGCAGTTTTTTCATTAGTTCCAGAAATTCTTACTCAGTTTAGTTATACAATTCTAAGGGGATGAAAAACCTGTATTTGTTGAAAGTCCTTCTCATGAATCTCCTTGAAGCTGAAACATTTTTGCAAGAGCATGAGAACAATAACTGTTAATGACAAAAGATTCAAAAATGGACATGGTTAAAGATCTGATGAGAATTCATTATAGTGTAGTTGACAATGAAATTCAGTTATTTTTGTGACACACATTTTAATAATTAGAATTTTAAGTGATGACATTATATCAGTACATATTAAAACTTCAGGAATTTCACATACTTTCTGGAACTGTTACAGCATTTACCCATACAATATAACCTATGAAGGCTTATCATCATTTGTTTGACAATGCTTGTCATGTAAATTAACATACCAAATAAACAAGTCTGATTATTCAGAAAGACTTCATTTAGAATTTGAATTTCTGGGAAATTTGTTAAAAAAAACCCAGAAGGTTTTAAAGCACATACCTAAGTAGGATCACAGATCACTATAAAATTTAATATTTTATTATCTATTTAACCAAGGTGGTGACAAGAGATTCCAAAGGCAAATATAGAGGGTTATACAGGTATTAGAGAAACTTAGCTCCTTTAATATTGAGAAGATTCAGGTTTTTTTTTTAAGTAATCAAGGACCTGTTTCCAATGACTCAGGTTGCTACTGTCTCCTTTGTCTGGGATTGTAAAGGAAGAAAGAGAGAAGTACAAGGACCAAGTATCCAGGGTGGAGATTTAAACAGGGAACAACAACAGTGTCTGGCATGCCTCACAAACACACCAAACAACCAGGTGAGGCAGAGATTTTTCTTTCAACCTCCCAGATTCTAAACTAGTCTCTGTTGGACCATTCCTTGTTTTGCCAGGCTGGGGCATCCAAGCCTCTGAATGGTCAGGTTGTGTGATCCTTCATCATAGGCTCAACTCGAATAAGTATTCAATCCCCCAGAGTACTCTGTTATTCTGGCTTGCCTAGACTTTGTGAGACAACTCTAGTTTTCCTCTAAAAGCTGTGCTATAAACCCAGCGTAACTTATCCCAACTGCGATCCTTTTGAGTAAAAAATACTCAAAGTGGCCTTTGGATTTCAGGTGAGGTCAGAACACTGGGCCAGTGTTCACAAGCACCAAGGTGAGTCCTCCAAGGAGTTGACACCAGGCCCTGGTAGCTTAACCCAGGTAACTAGAGGGCAGAACTTCAGAAGGACAAGTGTCCCATCTGAGTCACCAAATTTGTAATTGAACTAATATGAGTTTGCTCCTTGGTGAGTTACAGATAGAGACTACACCAGGTGGAGTTGTCACACGAAAGAAACTTTATTTGCAGCAAATAAGGAGATCACGGGGAATAACTTTCAAAGCCATGACTCCTCAAGTGATTTATTACTTCTTGAGTGAACCTTTTTTTTCAATTGGGAGAGGCCATCTATGATAGGACCTGAGTATCCCTTCAAGTTCTTGTTGGGTATGCCAAGAATACAAGGCCCTGAACACTCTTTGCCTTGGTCATTTCTCAGTGTTGTGTTTTCAGTGAGCAGCCTAGAAGGATGAGGTAATGTCTGTCCCTTAGACAAAGAGCAGTGGTTCACTATAAAAATGGCAAATACCCTAATCTCAGTGTTTCTGTCCTGTAATGCAGCCCATAGAATGTGTATCTATCTAGGAGTCTCATGTTTTCTGCCAGCATTCATGAACTAGCAATAGTAATAATAATAGTAAATCTCAATTAGCTTGTAAGCAGGGTAAAATTCTAGACCCTCACAGTTCCTGATAGTTTTGGCAATGAGGATGGGTGTGTGCTGTGATATGGGATATGAGATTCCCCAGTATGAAATAGAGAAAGAATGCTTTCTCCCCAGTGATGAGAGGGCCAATGTGGAAATAAGGGTTCTCCACTGCTCTATCTGTTAATGAGACCAGGAATTAGAAAAAGCCTTGTTAAAAAAAAAAAAAAGAAGATATTAGGAAGGGAAAAATGAAGGGGGGGGCAGAAATCAGAGGGGGAGATGAACCATGAGAGACTATGGACTCTGAGAAACAAACTGAGGGTTCTAGAGGGGAGGGGGTGGGGGGATGGGTTAGCCTGGTGATGGGTATTAAAGAGGGCACGTATTGAATGGAGCACTGGGTGTTATACGCAAACAATGAATCATGGAACACTACATCAAAAACTAATGATGTAATGTACGGTGATTAACATAACATAATAAAATTAAATTTAAAAAAAGAAAAAGCCACTTCAAAGGTGTTTTGATTGCTGTTGAATCTCCTCTGGGTGGGAGTTTGTAGGGATGTTATCATGACAATGGGGCAGCAAGCCCTGGGACTCCAACCAAAATGCAATGAATGTTGTGACTGCTGAGTCAAAAGGCCTCCCATAAGGATATAGTGTCAGCATTGAGAATATAGAGCTTTGAGTGGAGCAAAACATTAGAAGTTCACTTGTTGAGCTTGAGCAGGTATTCACTTGAAAACAAAAGTAAATGTAAAGAAATTTCTTTCTCACTCTACACCCCCTGATCACTCTCTTCCATCCCAATCTCAAGTGATTTAGGAAACAAAAACAAAAACAAAAACAAATATACTGGGGAATTTGTGGGGAGAGGAGGCACTCAAACTTTTATAACTGTTAGATATAAGCACCCAAGTCACCATCTTATCTGGTCCTGTGGGGTTTAAAAACATTGAGGATTACAGGGAAAACATGCAGCAGCATTTGTGGGGGCAAAAAGGTAGCAACTGGGCCTGGGCCCTTGCTGATCTATAGGAGGTTCATGGAGAAGAGACAGCACCAACTCTGGGTTAAGGAGCCAAAGGGAAAAAAGCCTCCCTGCAGCTCAGCTTTATAAAAGATATCGACAAAAATATTGCAGCATGCATCATATCTAAAAATAAGAGAATGGATACTTTCTTCTAGGATCATGAACAAGGCAAGATTGCCAACTCTCAAAATTTGTATTCAACATAGTACTGGAAATCCTAGTCAGTAGGTAAGGGAAGAAAAAGAAATAATAGGTACTGATTGCAAAGGTAGAAGTAAACCCTTTATTCACAAATGACATGATCATGTATGCATAAGATTTTAAGGAATCTATATAAAAAGCTATTTGAACCAGTAAGGTCACAAGACATAATGTCAATATACAAAAATCAATTGTATTTCTATGTACTAAGCAATAAACAATTGGAAATTGAAATTTTAAAATGTCATTTACAGAAGTATATAAAAACACTAAACATGGATGGGTCAATTGAATAAAATATGTGCAATACCTATACACCAAAAAATACAAAACATTGTTGAGATGAATAAACAGAGAGATATACCATGGTCATGTATTGGAATGTTCGATGTTTTTTAGATGTTGTGTTAATTTTCTATTGTGTGAGAAATTGCCACAAACTCAATGACTTAAAATGACACAAACTTATTATCTCATATTTATGTGAATCTGGAGTTGAGGCACAAGTTAGTTGGATCCTCTCTGTTCAGGGTCTCGCTAGGCTGGCTGAAATCAAGGTGTTGGCCAGGGCTGTGATCTCATCTGAGGTTCAGGGTCCTCTTCCAAGCTCATTGGTTATTGGAGAATTTAGTTCCTTGCAGTTGTAGGACTGAGGATCAGAGAAAGAGTTGCTGATAGGTCCTCTGAAGCACTAGAGCAAATGGGTAAGTTGGAGCTTTTCAGGGTAATCTAAAAATCCAATTACAGCAAGCAATTAAAGTAGGACTGATGGGGTTTTGGAATATAGGTCAGGTTCAGTGGAGTGAGGTCCGGAGCCGACGGCCAAGAAAGAATTCTTGAGACGTCTTTGATGCAAAAAGGTGGCTTATTAAAGCACGGGGACAGGACCCGTGGGCAGAAAGAGCTGCCCCAGGTTTGTGAGGGGTGGCTGATTACATATTTGGGAGTTGGGGAAGGTAAGGAAAAGGGAGGTTTCAAAAGGATTTTCACAAGTTAAAGAAGACTCAGAGGATACCAGAAGCCTTGCCATTGTTAAGTTAAGGTTGTTTTTCCCTCTAGCAAGGCATTAACATTAAGATTGTTGGGAACTTCCAGGAGGAACATTATACTCTGCCCACTTCAAGTATCTGTTACTGGGCTGCAGGTTATAAGGACACTTAATTGTATCTACATTTCCTTCTGGAAGCTAGGTTATTGATAGAAATACTTTGTTCTTATAAATTGCTAAGACTCTTGTAAACTGAGGGAGACTCGTGTCTTGCAGGATTGTGATCTCTATAAGTTAACTGTTTTTCCTTTCCTTAGCTTTAGGGCTGCCAGGAGTGCCTGAGGAATGTCACATATATCCCCCCTGGGGGGTGGGTGGGTTGTGAGGTGTCAGCTTCTGCTTTGTCCTCAGCTAGCCCTGTGCTCCCTCATCAGGACTATGAAGTAGAAGCTTATGTAGAGGTCTATGGAAAGCTGTTGCCTTTGTGTAAGCTGTCTTTTCTTTGGGGCTTAGTATCTGATGGTATATCTGGGGCCACTGTTGGTCAGCAGGGTCAGCAGTTGGAAAGAAGAGATAGATGCTGAGCAGAGGAGAGCAATGACAAACTGGAATCTCCAAGGCACCTCTGCTTTTGTCTATCACCATATCAACAACAGATTTGTATTTTTCAAAGATGGTTGCAACAATATTCCATCCTATATGCTCTTCTGCAATATGACTTTGCCACTCCCCCATCAGGAAGTACAGTCTAGTTCTCACCCCATTGAATCTGGGCCCTATCTGTGACTATTTTGACTGAAAGAATATGGTGTAAGCGAAACGATGGCAGTTCTAGGCACAGTACTTACCTGGCATAAAACTTCTGATTCCTGCCTCTTGGAACACTCACTATTGATACAGTCCCTTGTGGAGCTTCCATACTATAGAAGCCCAAGCCATATTGTGAGGCCATATATAGTCCACAGCTCCAGCTAAGTTCCCAGGCAACAGCTAACCATGTGCATAAACCATCTTGGATGTCCAGCTGAGTTGATTTTTAAGATAAATCCAGCACCAGATACCATCTGAATGAAGTTGTGAAACCCCAAGTGAGTACGACTCAGCTGATCCCAGTCAACTCACAGAACAATAAGAGAGAATAATAATTTTTTCAGCCACTAAGATTGGGGATGATTTGTTATGTAATAATAGATAATCAGAACACCATCTGATCATGAAGACTCTCCAAGAATTATAGCCATTGTTTCACTTCTACCTCCTAAATCTCATGCAGATTCCTTTAATGTGGAACCATTCATATAAAGGGTTTCTAGGAAATGTAGTTTCAAGCTCAAATAAGTTGACAATAGAACACCCGGTATATTTGGCTTAGTTGTGTAACTTTGGCTATTAGAATATGAATTGACATGACATAAGCAGAGGGTTTAAATGTATCTGCTTTGTGTTGGCTTTTTCTTCTACTTTTGCTATCTGCCATGAGAAGAACCTGCCTTGGATAACCTCTGGTGTGGTCCTACAATGATAGGTGAAGACCTGAATCCAACTCTGGGTCTACAGTTGAACTAGCCAATCCCAGCAAGGCTCAGCAGAACCACAAAGAAGTAGCAGACTTGTGAACAAGAAATAAATATTTGTTGTAAGCCACTGAGATTTTGAAGCTGTTTGTTGCATGGCATTATTTCAGGCAATAACCATCTATTATAACTAGTAAATAAATGGAAAGAACCAAACCTTTTTTCTGCCTTTCTTGATGAAAGTCCTTCAAGGTAACCCAACAGTTGATGTAGAAAAGTTCTTCTTTACAGAAGAATCCCAACTTATAAATGCAGGAAGAATGATGGGATATCACCATTTTGAAACATATAATGAAATGATAGTTCTAAGCAGAGATCATCAAGAACTGCAAAAATTATTAGGTGAAAAGTGTTTGGGTAAGTTTAAAATAGATTGATCAGGCTGTCAACACATAAACAATTTAATCAGTGTTTACACTGCAAAAAAAGAGAGACAACCAAATATTATGTCTCCTGATGTGATGCAATAGAAAATACAAACAACACCACTTATAGCTTATTCTTGTTAAAAGTTGAATCTAAATCTGATAAACCTCTATACCTAGCTACAGGAAATACAAGAGTCAGAGGAACTGGTGACTGGTGGTACCAGTTAATGAGTTGGGAACCCTGGAAGAAGTTAAATGACACCATGGGGAGGAGCATTTAGCAAAACCCAGAGTGTGGGAAATTTTCTAGGACAAACAACTGATTTCTTCCACAAATACACTGAGAGGAAGGAGAAGAGAAATATAATCTATAGATTAAAAATATTAGAGACATAGTAATCAAGTTTGACTTATGTACATTGGTTGGATCCTAATTCAAACAAACCAATTGAAAAATAATGTGGGAGAAAACTAGAGAAATTTAGACACAATATTTGGTGACATTAAGGAATAGCTGTTATCCTTAGATGTGATAATATATTTAGATGCAACTAGGGGATAGTTGTTATCTTTACATGTGGTATTGTGATTATGTTTAAAAATGAGTCCTTATCTTTTTGAGATATATACTGAAATGTTTATAGATAAAATGATGTATCTTGGTCTTGTTTCAAAATGGAGGGCTGTGGGTGGGGGTATAGATGAAACAAGAATGGCTAAGAACCTGGGGTTTTGGCTGGAGCAATTGGGTGCATGGTGGTACAGTTAGTGAGATAGGAAAGTCAGAGAGAGAAACAGGTTTTGATTGGGACAAAGGGATTGGCAGATCAGCAGTTCTCTTTTTGATACATTAGATTTGAAATGCCTATTAGAAGTAGTAGGAGTAGAGACATTAAGCAGTAGTAGAGATATCAAGTAGTAGAGATATCAAGAAGTAGTAGAAGTAGAGATATCAAGCAGATATGAGAGTCATATGCTCCCTGAGAGGTCATGCTGGAGATGTAATTTTGGTGTCTCCAGATTGTGTAGTTTATACTCTCCCTATGTGAACTCATCCATCCACATGTCTTTAATACTTCCTAGATTAGGTAGGAGCTATTCTGTTTTTTACAGTTTCTACCATTCCTACAGGGAGTGCCAGTGTGTTCAGCCATTTTGGATAAATTAACAGTATGTATTAAAATTAAAATGCACATCCTCAATGACCAATTCCACTTCTCTGTATCTACCCTAGAGTTACATTTGTACATGAGCAAAAGCAAACATGACAAGAATACTCCCATTTATTTGTAATGGCAAAAATCTGAAACATTCCAAATGTCCACTGACAGGGGAATGGCTAAATTAAAAATATTTTCACACTATGGAATATTATGCAACAGTTAAAAAGAAAGTAGGATATCTCTGTGTATTGTAATGAAAAGATCTTCAAGGTATATTGTTGAATAAAAAATGCAAGTTGCACAGGAATACTTCTATGTTGATAACTTTAAAAAACTATGTGTGTATATGTGCATGTGTATATACATATAGTTACATATATGTATTCAAATTTAAAAGTATTTCAAATACTATACAACAAACAGATAACATTGGCTCTATCTGGGTAGGATACTAATGTGGGTGGCTGGTAAAGAGAACTTTTAGCTTTATCAGTAATGTTTTCATTTTATAATAAAAAGATATTTACATATTACTTGCAAATTTATCTTTTATCTAATATAAAAGAGTAAAGCAATTACATGTAACTATCTGCAATCAAGTAATAGCAAATGACATAGTGAAGTGGCTAGGAACAGGGGCTTTGGAGTGCAACCTCCTGGGTTTACATCCTGGCTCTGCAATTTAGTAGCTGTGTCTGAGCAGGATGGATAAATTCTCCATGCTTCTAGTTCCTTATTTTTATTATTTTATTTTTTTAAAGATTTATTTATTTATTTATTTGACAGAAAGAGAGGGAGAGAGAGCGCACACCAGCAGGGGGAGCTGTAGGCAGAGGGAGAGGGAGAAGTAGGCGCCCCGCCAAGCAGGGAGCCCAACGCTGGGCTTGATCCCAAGACCCCGAAATCACGACCTGACCCTAAGGCAGATGCTTAACCAACTGAGCCACCCAGGTGCCCCTATTTCCTTATTTTTAAAATGGAGATAACAATAGTACTTGTTTCAGGGCGCCTGGGTGGCTTGGTGGGTTAGGCGTCTACCTTCAGCTCAGGTCGGGATCTCAGGGTCCTGGGATCAAGCCCCATGTTGGGGTCCCTGCTCCGTGGGGAGTCTGCTTCTCCCTCTCCCTCAGCCCCTCCCCCTCTCTCATGTGTGCACTCTCTCTCTCTCAAATAGATAAATAAAATCTTTAAAAAAAACAATAGTACTTGTTTCAGGGTTGTGTTAAAATAATATATGAAAGAGGCTTATAAGACTGCCTAGCACATAGTCAGTGATCAATAAATCTCTGCCATTTTTATTATTTCAAAATTTTATTCATTTATTAAATTCAAGTATAATTAATATACAGTGTTAGTTTCAGGTATAAATGTAATCATTCAACAATTCTATAATTATTCAGTGCTCATCATGATAAGTGTACTCTTAATCCCCTTCATCTATTTCACCATCAGGGAAATGGAAATCAAAACCACAATGAGGTATCACCTCATCCCTGTCAGAATGGCTCAAATCAAAAACACAAGAAACAACCAATGTTGGCAAGGATGTGCAGAAAAGGGAACCTTCTTGCACCATTGGTGGGAATGCAAGCTGATGCAGCTACTATGGAAAACAGTATGGAGGTTCCTTAAAAAATTAAAAATAGAACTACCATATGATCCAGTAATTACACTACTGGGTATTTACCCAAAGAAAATGAAAACACTAACTTGAAAAGATATATGCACCTTATATTTATTGCAGCATTATTTACAATAGGGAAGATATGGAAGTAACCCAAGTGTCCATCCATAGATAAATGGGTAAAGATGTGGTATATACATATATATACAATAGAATATTACCCAACCATAAAAAAGAATGAAATCTTGTCATTTGCAACAACATGGATGGATCTAGAGGGTATAATGCTAAATGAAATAAGTCACTCTGAGAAAGACAAATACCCTATGACTTCACTCATATGTGGAATTTAAGAAACAAAACAAATGAGCAAAGAATTATTGTTATTATTTCCATTTCTTAATAGACTTCTGGTTTGGTATATTAAGGGTATCTGGATATTATTCTTGTGAGTGAGATGGTGAAATGTGGGCTGAATGGTATTGTTAGGATATTCATAGCAGATTCATTCATTAAATATTTTGCATACCTATTATGTGCAATTATGTCCAATGTGTTTTCATTCATAGATGGCTTTCTGCTTGGAAAGGCATGATGTGGTACTATTCAATAGTTTTATCAAAAATTTGAGAAGAGGTATGCCTGGGTGACTCAGTTGGTTAAGCATCTGTCTTCAGCTCAGGTCATGATCCCAGGGTACTGGGATCAGTCCCACATCAGGCTCCTTGCTCAGCAGGGAGCCTGCTTCTCCTTCTGCCTGCCACTCCCCATGCTTGTGCTCTCTCTTTCTCTCTGACAAATAAATAAATACAATCTTTAAAAATTTTAAGAAGAAAGAAAGAAAAAAGAAGGTGCAAATTACATAAATCTTCAAGGGAATACGAATTCCACAGATAACATGCGGGGTTGAATCCAGTAAGATGAAAGTATTTTTTTCATAAAGTAAGATAATCTTAAATTAGATCTTAAAGTTTCCTTCATCCAGCCACTCCATGCTATAATATTCCTACAAGTATCCTAAATAAGAATCATTGTACTTCTTAAGCGTTGTTTTGAACAGAGGACTCATTATTTCATGAAGAAGACTGTTCAATTGTTGAACAGCTAGGACTGTATCTTATGTTGATCCTAAATCATCAACTCAGCAACTTTAAGAGGTGGCTCATTTTCCTATGGTAGCTACACAAATCAATTCTCTTTTATCTTTTACATGGCAACTTTTTGAATATTTGTAGACAGTGATCCTGCCACCCTAGAATCATTTCTTCTTCAGGCTAAAAATTCCTGAACTTATTTGATTTTCTATCACCCTCCTTATCCTTTGGACTAATTCCAGTTCAGTGGTGTTCTACTTAAAGTGTAGGACTTAGTATTTTTGTTGCTGGGAGAATATATCTGCTATTGCCAATTCTCCACTTTTGTACGTAACAGAGAGATAATCTGGAGCAGTTGTTCTTCTAATGACCTCATATAATTAACCCTTCTGGTGTCTAATTAAAAATAAACATATATCAGGGTCTCTATGTTTCCCTGTGGAACTGTTCTAATTCATCTTTGTCCTCTGGTTACTATTTTACATAAGATAACCATAGGGCAGTTAATTTTGGAAACACATATGATAGAAACTTGTAGTTCAGTTTTTTCTCTTAATGTACTTTCAATCAGTCCTTCCAGTTATACTCAGTGATAATTTTCTTATATCTGTTTATTCTTCCATCCATAACCCTACATAGGAAATACTGAAAAGTAAATCTTAAAATGACATGGCCTAGAGCATTACCCTGATATCAAAACCAGACAGACTGTACAAAAGAGAAAAAAAAGAAAAATACAGGCCAATATCACTGATAAAGATAGATGCAAAATCCCCAACAAAATATTAGCAAACTGAATTCAATAATACATTAAAAGGATCATTCACCATGGTCAAGTGAGATTTATTCCAAAGATGCAAGAGTGGTTCAATATTTTCAAATCAATCAATGTGATATGTCACATTAACAGAAGGAAGGATTTAAACAATATGATCATCTTAATAGATGCAGAAAAAGCATTTACCAAAATACAACATCTGTTCATGATAAAAAAAAAACCTCTTAAAAAATGGAGTTAGAGGAAACACACCTCAACATAATGAAGGCCATATATGGCAAACCCATGGCTGATATACTCAATGGTGAAAAAATGAGCTTTTCCTCTAAGATCAGGACCTCTGAGATGTCCACTCTGGCCACTTTTATTCAACTTAGCACTGGAAGTCCTAGCTGCAGCAATCATACAAGAAAAAGAAATTTCTAAAAAGTCCAAAATGGGCAAGGAAGAAATAAAACTGTCACTGTCTGCAGATGACATGATACTATTAGTAGAAAACTCTAAAGACTCCATCAAGAAACCATTAGAACATGTAAATGAATTCAGTAAAGTTGCAGCATGCAAAATTAACATACAAAAATCTGTTGCATTTCTATACACTAATAATGAAGTAGCAGAAAGAGACATTAAGAAAACAATCCTGCTTACAATTGCACCAAAGAGGATAAAGTATTTAGGAATAATTTAATCTAGGAGGTGAAAGACCTATTACTCTGAAAATCATAAGACATTGATGAAAGAAATTGAGGACAATACAAATAAATGGAAAGATATACCATGCTCATGGATTGGCAGAATTAATATAATTTAAATGTTTATATTACCCAAAGCAATCTACAGATTCAATGCAATTCCTATCAAAATACCAACAGCATTTGTCACAGAACTGGAACAAATAATTCTAAAATTTTTATGGAATCACAGAAGACCTCAAATGGCTAAGTAATCTTGAGAAAGAACAAAACCGGAGATATCACAATCCCAGATTTCAAGATACGCTACCAAGCTATAATAATCAAAACAGTATGGTATGAGCACAAAAATAGACACATAGATCAATAGAACAGGATAAAGAGCCAAGATATAAACCCATGTTTATGTGTTCGGTTAATCTATGACAGAGGAGGCAAGAATATACAATGGGAAAAGACATTGTTTTCAATAAATGGTGGTGGGAAACTGGACAACTACACAAAAGAATGAAACTAGACCACGGTCTTACACTATACACAAAAATAAACTCAAAATGAATTAAAGACCTAAATGTGAGACCTGAAACCCTAAAACTCCTGAAAGAAAACAGGCAGTAATCTCTTGGATATCAGTCTTAGCAATATATTTATGGCTATGTCTCCTCAGGCAAAGGAAACAAAAGCAAAACATGAACTATTGGGACTACACCAAAATAAAAAGCTTTTGCACAACAAAGGAAACCACAGACAAAACAAAAAGGCAATGTATTGAATGGGAGGAGATATTTGCAAATGATATATCCAATAAGAGGTTAATCTCCAAAATATATAAAGAACTTACACAACTCAAAGCCAAAAAAATAAACAAAAACAAATAATCTGATTAAAAATGAGTAGAGGGCTTGAATAGACATTTTTCCAAAGAAGACATACAGATGGCCAACAGACACATGAAAAGAGGCTCACCATTACTAACCATCAAGTAAATGCAAACCAAAACCACAATGAGATATTGCCTCACACTTGTCAGAATGGCTAGTATCAAAAAGACAAGAAATAACAAGTATTGGCAAGGATATGGAAAAAAGGAACCCTTGTACACTACTGGTGGAAAAGTAAATCGGTACAGCCACTGTGGAAAACAGCATGGAGTTTCCTAAAAAAATTAAAAATAGAAATAACACATGATTTAGTAATTCCACTACTGGGTATTTACACAAAGAAAATGAAAACTGATTTGAAAAGATATATGCACCCTTATGTTTATTTATTATAGCATTATTTACAACAGAGAAGATATGGAAGCAAGCCAAGTGTCCATCCATAGATGAATGGATAAAGAATATGAATGGATAAGGAGATACACACAATGGAATATTACTCAGCCATAAAAATGAAATCCTACCATTTGCAACAACATGGATGGATTTAAAGGGTATTATGCTAAGTGGAATAAACCAGATAGAGAAAGACAAATACCATGTGATTTCACTTATATGTGGAAACAAAAAAAACAAAACAAAAAAAACCCTAGACTCTTAAATACATAGAACAAACTGATGGTTGCCAGAGGGGAGGTGGGTGAGGGGATGGTTGAAATATATAAAGGGGTTTAAGAGGTACAAACTTCCAGTTACAAAATAAATAAGTCATGGAGATGAAAAGTACAGCATAAGGAATACAATCAATGATATTTTAATAATGTTGTATGGTGGGGTGCTTGGGTGGCTCAGTCAGTTAAGTATCTGCTTTCAACTCAGGTCATGATCCCAGTGTCCTGGCATCGAGCCCTACATCAGGCTCCCTGCTCAGTGGGGAGCCTGCTTCTCCCTCTACTGTTCTCTCTGCTTGCACTCTCTCTCTCTCTCTCTGTCAAATAAGTAAGTAAATAAAAGTCTTTTAAAAAAAAACCCCTCAGATTAAAAAAAATAATGTATGGTGACTACACTTATTATCGTGAATTTTGAGTAATATATAGAATTGTTAAATCAATACATTGTACACCTGAAGCTAATATAAAATTGTATGTCAATTATATTTCAATTAAAAATGACATGGCCTATGTTATTCCCATCCTCAGGTCTACCCACGTTTCCCCTCTGTAGCCAGGTAACAGATATTTTCCTCAACCAGAGAAAATCTTGGCCTACTCTCTCTCAGAAATAAGAGAAATCCTAGGGAGGCCACATCAGCATACCTGAGTCTATATCTTTAGGCTCTTATTGACCCTGTGGTTGTCAAGTTCTGACTCTTAGCACAGAATTTGCTCTTTTATTAGGATCACTGAGTTCAGAGCTGTTTTGTTCTCCTGGCACTTTAAGGTAAGTCTCAGTGGATTCCCATTAGATTGAGTAACTTTCAAACATTGGGGCTCCATCCTTGGATCTCTTCCCTGTCTACACTTACTTTCCTCTATCAACCAGTTTTGTAGTGTTAAATACCATATATATGTTGGTAATACAAAATGTGTATATCCTGTTCAAATCTCCCTGTTGAATTCTGACATCCATGTTGTGAGATTCATCCTATGGCTGACTCCCTTTAAAGTCATAAGATGGCTGATGGCACACATTGGAACTACATTCTTCCTTGTTCCTATCTAGTGAAAAATAGACTGCATTGCTTCCCACAGTCAAAATGTTATTTATTTTTAAGGCTTTTTCTATAACAGATTTCCATTATCATGTACTTTTCTCTTTTAATCTGTTAATATGGTGAATTACTTTTATATATGTTCTAATATTAAACCACTCCTGCCTCTCTAGCATAAGACCAACCATTGTATTCAATTATTAATATTTCATGTAGGATTTAACATTTATAATTATAAATGAAACTGAAAAGTCATTTTCCTTTTATATAATGTGTTTGTCTCTTTGGTTCTATGATTATGCTGTCTTCAAAGATAAGTTATGAAGTATTCTTTTTTATCTGTTGCTTGGGAGAGTTTGATTAAAATTAGGATGATCATCTTGAAATTTAGTCAAACTTGCCTGTGAAACCATCTGGACCAGGTATTTTCATTGGAGGAATATTTTTAAAGTACTGCTTTATTTCATGATTCTAGGACTATTCAAAATTATTTTCTTTTTAGGTCAGTATTGGTTAGTTTAGGTCAAACTTCTTGTGATGTTGATATCTTCTATACTCTTCTGGATTATTTTTGTCTCCTTGATCTTACACTAATTGAAAGAAATGTATTAAAATCCCCATGCAGTAGATTTATCAACTTCTTTCTGTAATCCTACCAATTAAAAAAACTCTTCTTTTTGGCTAAGTTCTAAACACTTGATGCTATTATTATTGACTTTTAAGAATTTTAACAATGTATATGTAACCTTCAAATTGGCACATTTTGATCACTTACCCTTTAATTGTACATGGAAGTTAATTCAGAGAAATCCCAGTTATGCAGTTGGCCCATAACATAGGCAGACTCAATGACACACATGCAATTGGGCAGTTAGTTCATAATTATTTCTAATTGTTGAAGCTTGCTGCAGGTACAGTTCATGTCTAGTACTCCTCTATTACTGCATATTCCTGCATTTAAATGGTGGATTTAAAATAATGATAGTACAGGGCGCCTGGGTGGCTCAGTTGGTTAAGCGACTGCCTTCGGCTCAGGTCATGATCCCGGAGTCCCTGGATCGAGTCCCGCATCGGGCTCCCTGCTCGGCAGGGAGTCTGCTTCTCCCTCTGACCCTCCCCCCTCTCATGTGCTCTCTCTCATTCTCTCTCTCACAAATAAATAAATAAAATCTTTAAAAAAAATAATGATAGTACAGTGGTTGTAAAGATTAAGAAAAAACCCTTGAGTTACTTCATTTCCATCATTCTGTTTGATCACTTGGGGTTTTTGTTTTGAACTCTGTTACTAGTGTAAGAGAGTATGAACTGAAAGATACAATATTTTTGTGTCATAGTGAAAATTTTAATTCACACATGAAATATTTTGCTCATTTTGAATAAAGTGCTTAAAATTGAAATTTAGTCCTTTTAAGATATTGTTTTTAAACTAAAAAAGAAACCAAAAAAATAAGGATGAAACCAAGAAGATTTTTACTTATTATTACATGATTATCATTGAAAATAATTTTGCCATATGAAGGAAGAGAACACTAAAAAAATGATCTGCTCCAGTAATAAATACACTAGGTATGCCACTGTTAGGCAATTTGCTCATTCACTTTATAGGCTCTTAGAATTTTGTCTTTAAGATATTCCAAAATTTCAGGGTGCCTGGGCAGCTCAGTCAGTTAAGCATCTGACTCTTGATTTTGGCTCAGGTCATGATCTCAGGGTCCTGGGATTGAGCACTAGGACAGGCTCTGCACTCAGCAGGGAGTCTGTTTCTCCCTCTGCCCCTCCCCCTGCGCACTCTCTCTCTCTCTCAAATAAATAAAATCTTAAAAAAGAGAGAGAGAAATTCCAAGATTTCACTATCACTAGGTGTGGGTTTTTCCCTATTTATCCTTAAGAGCACTATCAGTAAGAAATGTTGTTTATCTTTAATTCTGGAAAGTTTATCTACATTCTTTCTTTAAATTTTTCTCTTTTGTATTTTAATTTTCTTCTTCATTTCTGGGACTCCCATTACTCAGATATTTTACTTCTATTACACATACTTCCAAGGTTTTCTTTTACATTTTCTTTTTGATTGAAAAATGTCTTCAATCTAGTTTTATAATTTGTTAATCCATTCCTTAGCTGTATCCATTCTCCTATTTATCCCAAATGTTATACTGTTTTTTATTTATCTTAGATATTGTATTCTTTTTTATACAAAGTACTTCTGCTTTGTTCTTTTTTGTAATGTTTTAACCACCTTTAATCACTAAGATATACTTTATATACAGTAAACGTACCCATTATAGTTTGGTGAGTTTTGACAAATGTATATAAACATGTAACTACCATCAATATCAAGATGTTGAACTTCTTTTTTTTTTTTAAAGATTTTATTTATTTGAGAGACAGAATGAGAGAGAGAGAGCACATGAGAGGGGGGAGGGTCAGAGGGAGAAGCAGACTCCCCGCTGAGCAGGGAGCCCGGTGCGGGACTCGATCCTGGGACTCCAGGATCATGACCTGAGCCAAAGGCAGTCACTTAACCAACTGAGCCACCCAGGCGCCCAAGATGTTGAACTTCTTATGGAAGTTCACCCATGAAAGTATTCTTACCCATGACAGTAATTCCATCACCCATGAACGTAGTCTCAAGCCCCTCCCCCAACCCTCAAGTCCATCTGCTTTCTGTCACTGTAGTTTACAATTGAATTTCATAAAAATGGATTCAGACAAAATGTACCCTGTGGTGTCTGGCTTCTTTCAATTAGCAGACAGTTTTTGAGATTCATTTATGTTGTTTCAGGTATCAGTAGTTTATTTATTTATTTATTTTTATTACTGGGTAGTATTCCATTGTATGGAAGTAATACTTTGTTTATTCATCTGTTGATGGGAACTTTGATTGTTCCCAGGTTAGGCCTACTAACTACTAAGCTGATATGAATATTCAAGTACAAGCCTTCTTAT
Source organism: Mirounga angustirostris (assembly GCF_029215605.1). Classification (NCBI taxonomy): domain Eukaryota; kingdom Metazoa; phylum Chordata; class Mammalia; order Carnivora; family Phocidae; genus Mirounga; species Mirounga angustirostris. The sequence goes on from NW_026991719.1 coordinate 127,276,896, forward strand.
GGAAATATCTTTGTATTTATTGGATAAATACCTAGGAATGGAATTACAGGGTTGTATGGAATGCATATGTTTAGTTTTATAAGAAACTGTTGAACTGTTTCCTGCAGTGGTTGTACCATTTACTGGTCTTACCAATAAGATGTGAGAGTTTCAGTTTCTCCACATCCTTACCAATACAGGGTATTATTACATCCTTTAATTTTGGCCGTTCTAGTGGGTATACATTAGTATCACTTTGTGATTTTATTTGTATTTTCCTGTTGACTAGTTTTGCTGAGGATCATTTCATGTGCTTATTGGCTTATATATCTTCTTTTATAAAATGCTTGTTCAAATTTTTGGCCCACTTTTTCTGTAGGTTGTTTTCCTTTTATTATTATTATTAAGTTTGAGACTTCTTTGTATATTGTCAATACAAAACCTTTTCAGATATGTTTTGCAAACATTTTTTCACAATCTGTTACTTGTCTTATTTTAACAGTATATTTTGAAGAATAAAAGTTTTAAACTTTGGAGAACTCCAGTTAATCAGTGGTTTTTGTTTTTTTTTTTTTTTTTTTTGGTATATGGATATCTAGTTGTTCCAGCTCACCTGCTTTAAAGATTTTCTTTTCTCCATTTAATTATTTGGCACCTTTGTCAAAGATCAATGACCTATAATTGTGTGGGTCTATTTCTGGATGCTCTATTCTGTTCCATTGATCTAAATGAATGTCTTTTTGCCAACATCAAATTATCTTGATTTCGGCAGCTTTGTATTAAGTCTTAAAATCAGGTAAATTTTGTTATTTTAGAAATTTTTTTTCAGCATTTAGATTGTTTGCATTTCCATATAAATTTTAGTATCAGTTTGTAAATACCTTTTAAAAACCTGTTGGGAGGGGCGCCTGGGTGGCTCAGTTGGTTAAGCAACTGCCTTCGGCTCAGGTCATGATCCTGGAGTCCCAGGATCGAGTCCTGCATCGGGCTCCCTGCTCAGCGGGGAGTCTGCTTCTCCCTCTGACCCTCCTCCCTCTCATGCTCTCTGTCTCATTCTCTCTCAAATAAATAAATAAAATCTTAAAAAAAAAAAACCTGTTGGGATACTGATTGTTTGAGTTACATTTGTGAATTAATATGAAGAAAATTGACACTTTGACACAACTGAGTCTTCCGATCTATGAATATGATGTATCTCTCCATTTATTTTTCTTCAAATTTTGTCAGCAAAATTTGAAGTTTTAAATGTACAGGCTTGCACATATTTTGTTAAATGTAACATTAAATAATTAATGTTTTGGGATGCTATTTTGAATGTAAATGCTTTTTTATGTCAACATGCAATTGTTATTTGTTGGTTTATAGAAATACAACTGACTTTTGTATATTGATCTTATATCTCATGATCTTGCTCATTTGTGTATTTAACAGTTCTCTTGGAGATTTATTAGGATTTTCCATATATACAATAATGTCACTTGTGTCTACCAATGGTATTGGTTTCTCCTTTCTATCTTTATGTCTTTTATTTTTTATACTGACTTTATTGCAATGGCTCAGGCCCCCAGTACAGTGTTGAAAAGAAATGGCAAGAATGGACATCCTTAGTTTGTTCTCAATTTTAAGAGTAAAACAATAGGGCTTTTTTATTTTTAATTTTTAAATTTTTTCGTAGATGCCCTTTATCAGTTTAAGGAAGTAACCTTCAGGTTTGTTTTTTCTTTATAATGAATTAGTCTTGATTTTTTAAAATGCTTTTTCCAAATCTATTAAGATGATCATATGGCTTTTATTCTTTATTCTGTTTATGGTGAATTACAACAATTGATTTTCTTTTTTAAAAGTTTTTATTTAAATTCCAGTTAGTTAACATACAGTGTAATATTAGTTTCAGGCGTACAATTTAGTGATTCAACACTTCTATGTAACAGCTGGTGCTCATCACAAGTGCACTCCTTAATCACCATAACCTATTTAATCCATCCCCCCACCCACCTCCCCTCTGGTAACCATCAGTTTGTTCTCTATACTTAAGAGTCTTTCTTGGTTTGCCTCTCTCTTCTTATTCCCCTAGTTTGTTTTACAACAATTTATTTTCAAATGTTAATACAACCTTGCATACCCAGAATAAATCCGACTTGGATGTAATGCATTATCCTTTATATATATTGCTGGATCCACTTTGATAGTATTTTGTTAAGTATGTTTATATCTTTGTTGATAAGGGATGTTCTGTAGCTTTCTCTTTTTGCAGTATCTTAGTCTGGTTTTAATATTAGGATAATGCTGGCCTAAATATTACTTGAGAAATGTTCTCTCTTCTAATTTCTGAAAGAGTTTGTGTAAGGTTGATATTATTTCTTCCTTAAATGTTTCATAGAATTCATCAGTGAAACCATCTGTCCTGTAGTATTTTATCTTTTGAAATTTATTTTCCGTTATTAAAATTTTTATTTTATTTTTTATTAACATATACTGTATTATTAGTTTCAGAGGTAGAGTTCAGTGATTCATCAGTTACATACAACACCCAGTGCTCATTACTTCAAGTGCCCTCCTTAATGCCCATCACCCAGTTACCCCATATCCCCACCCACCTCCCCTTCAGTAACCCTCAGTTTGTTTTCTATAGTGAAGAGTCTCTTATGGTTTGTTTCCCTTTATGTTTTCATTTTATTTTATTTTTCCTTCCCCTCCCCAATGTTCATCTGTTTTGTTTTTTAAATTCCACATATGAGCAAAATCATATGGTATTTATCTTTCTCTGACTGACTTATTTCTTTTAGCATAACACCCTCCAGTTCCATCCACATCATTGCAAAGGGCAAGATTTCATTCTTTTTAATGGCTGAGTAATATTCCATTATATATATACCACAACTTCTTTATCCATGCATCTGTCGGTGGACATCTGGGCTCTTTCCATATTTTGGCTATTGTGGACATTGTTGCTTATAAACATTGGGGGTGCATGTGCCCCTTCAAATCACTGTTTGTATCCTTTGGATAAATACCTAATAGTGCAATGACTGGGTCATAGGGTAGCTCTATTTTTAACTTTTTGAGGAACCTCCATACTGTTTTCCATAGTGGCTGCACCAGTTTGCATTCTCACCAACAGTGTAAGAGATTTCCCCTTTTTTCCACATCCTTGCCAACATCTGTTGTTTCCTGACTTATTAATCTTAGCCACTCTGACTGGTGTGAGATGGCATCTCATTGTGGTTTTGATTTGTATTTCCCTGATGCCCAGGGATATTGAGCATTTTTTCACATGCCTGTTGGCCATTTGTATGTCTTCTTTGGAGAAATGTCTGTCCATGTCTTCTGCCCATTTCTTGACTGGATTTTTTGTTTTTTGGGTGTTGAGTTTAATAAGTTCTTTATAGATTTTGGATACTAGCCCTTTATCTGATAAGACATTTGCAAATATCTTCTCCCATTCTGTAGGTTGCCTTTTAGTTTTGTTGACTGTTTCCTTTGCTGTGCAAAAGCGTTTTACCTTGATGAAGTCCCAATAGTTCATTTTTGGTTTTGTTTCCCTTGTCTTTGGAGACATATCTAGCAAGAAGTGGCTGTGGTCAAGGTCAAAGAGGTTGCTGCCTGTGTTCTCCTCTAGGAGTATTTTAAATTCAATGTCTTTATGAAATATAAACTTATTCGGATTTTCTATTTTTTTAGTCAACTTCAAAATTTGATTTTTCAAGGATTTTGTCAATTTCATCTAAGCTGTAAAGTCTTTTGGCATGAAATTATTCATAATATTTCCCTACTAACCTTTCATATATGTAGTATCTGCAGTGACATTCCCTCTTTCATTCCTGCTAGTTCTAATTTGTATCTTCTCCCTTTTTATCTTATCATTATTACTTAAGGCTTATGAATCTTTTCAAATAACCAGATCTTGATCTTACTGATTTCCTCTATTGTTTTTCTGATTTCAATTTCATTGATTCCCCTTCTCTGTTCTATTTCTACTAATTAAGGTAGAAGCTTAGATTGTTGATTTGAATACTCTTCTTCTAATATAATGAGGACCTTAAGTTATTTCCCTAAAGCACTGCTTTAGCTACAACACACAAATTTTGGTATGCCATGTTTTCATTTTCATTTAGTTGAAAAGTTTCTAATTTAACTTATGATTTCTTCTTTGACCCATGTGTTATATATAAATATCTTTTTAATTCCAAACATTCAGGAATCTTTGAGATATCTTATAGCTATAGATTCCTAATTTAATTCCACTGTGCATCATAATTTGCATGATTTCACTCTTACTAAAGTTATTGAGACTAGTTTTGTGGCCCACAATATCGCTATTTTGATAAATGTTCCATGTACTATTTTATGTGATATTAATATAGGTACTCCAGCTTTCTTTGATTTTTTATATTGTATACTGCTTGTTACATATTTCCTTTTAACCAATCTGTGTCTTTATAATAAAGTGAGACTCATAGACAACATATAGTTGTGTCTTGGTTTAAACCCAAGCAGAGAAAATGATTCTTTCCTTTTTTTCTTCTTCTTTTTTGTAATATAGAAACTCTTATTTGAAAGTCAAAGTAAGTGAAGTCAAATGAGTATATTTTCCAAGATGAGTCAACACTGCCTGACCCAGCAGGATTTGAAAAGCTGCAGTAGGAAATAAGGAAGAATTAGAAGTATTTCTGGGCATTTTGACATTGAATGAATAATGCATGACTTTTAAGCAGTAGATAATGCAAATTAAAAATTTTGAGTCGGAAGCTCAGGTACACTTTATAATAGGATTGTAATAGAAAATGAAGAATAGGTCTAAGTCATAGACATGGTTGAAATATGTATATCCCTCAGTTTTATGCTTCAGTATAACAGAGTAAAGACAGTGATCTACAATGAAAAATAATTTGAAACAGTTATATTTGTCAGTGGAATAGACTGTAGTACATTGATATGTATTATTTTTTTCTAGCAGTTTTATAATATTCCAGGTAGGGAGGGCACAATAATTAACAATACAAGTATTATCCCTGCCCTCATAAAGTTCGTATTTTAGTAGAAGAAAGAAAGAAATATGCAATTAAATAATTATATGGTATTGAACAATTACATGTAATTACTAGTAGTGAGAGCACTGAATGCTAAAGAAGTGTATAACGAAGGACATAATCTAGTGTTCAGGGGACCAGAACCAAAGTGGATAGTTAAGAGATCTAAAGAATGAGGAGTAAGCTATGTGAAGGGGGTTGGTTTGATAGACTAAGATAGATATGGGCAAATGCCTGAGGCAGGAGATAGCTTGGAATGTTTAAGAAAATGAAAGAAGCCTAGTATACCTGGAGTAAAGTGAGGGGAAGGAAGTAGGATATGTGACAGGAGAGAAGCAGGCAGTGACCTGGCAATATTAACTTTGATTTAGTAATTAGGGAACTGCAAAAAGCAATGGAAATCAAAGCAATGACATAATCAAATTTGTATTTAAAAATTTTTTACTCTTTGCTATGTGGAGAAAATATTGGAGTGGAAACAAGATATTTTTTATAAGATTTTATTTATTTGAGAGAGAGAGAGAGAGTGCACAGAAGCAGGAGGAGCAGCAGAGGGAGAGGGAGAAGCAGGCACCCCTAAACAAAAGATTTTATAAGGAAATTAGCTAAGAAGCTATTGAAACACTACAATCTGGCATTGTTAATAGCTTTGTGGTCAGTAAGTTATGGTTGTAGAGATGTAGAAAAGCTAATCAATTGGAGAGATTTTAAGAAAGTAGAATCAGGGTGCCTGGGTGGCTCAGTCGTTAAGTGTCTGCCTTTGGCTCAGGTCATGATCCCAGGGTCCTGGGATCGAGCCCCGCATTGGGCTCCCTGCTCAGTGGGAAGTCTGCTTCTCCCTCTCCCACTCCCCCTGCTTGTGTTCCCTCTCTCGCTGTGTCTCTCTCTGTCAAATAAATAAATAAAATCTTAAAAAAAAAAAAGAAAGGAGAATCAACCAGACATTTTGATTCATTGTATATATGGGTTGAAGGAGAAGATAAGATCAATTCATAAGCTTATGGCTTGAGTAGCTGAGTGGACAGTATTAGCATATTTGAGTCTGAGACCCCCAGAAGATGAGCAGTTTTGAGGGGAAAAAAGATAATTAGTTCACGTTTGAGTATACTGAACTTGAGGTAACTAAGATATATGCAGATATAGAATATGCAGTTGGATATAGTCTTCAGTTAGAAAAATGGTGGATGCTGGAGATACAATTGTGGGATTCATCAGCATATTGATGGTGGTTGGTCATAAGAATGGATAACAGACATTTTCTAGGTAAAGTGTGTAGAATTGAAAAGCAAAGGGCCCAGGAAGAGTCCTGAATATCCAACACTGAAGGGCCATGTTGAGGAGAAGGACCCAGAAAAAGAGACTGGGAAGTAGCCACATAAATAGGAGGGAGACCAGGAAAATACAGCTTAATGGAAGCCAAGGTAGAAAAGAACTTTAAGGAAAGAAGGGTCAATTGTGCTGAAAGCTATTGATAGATCTGATAAAATGAAAATGCATGTTTAATTTTTATATACACATTCTAAGTGGATAGAATTAGCAAATAAGGTGTTGTAGCGTGCAAAGAACATGATGTTTGATTGAGACAAACCTGGTTTTAAATCCACAGGAAAGTAATGTCAGCAACGTGGTAGAATAGGAGTTTTAGCCCTCATCTCCCACAAAGAAACAGATTTTGACAACCACCCATGGATGAGGTACAGAAATCCACAGAGATGGGCGCCTGGGTGGCTCAGTCGTTAAGCATCTGCCTTCGGCTCAGGTCATGATCCCAGGGTCCTGGGATCGAGTTCCACATCGGGCTCCTTGTTCGGCAGGAAGCCTGCTTCTCCTTCTCCCACTCCCCCTGCTTGTGTTCCTGCTCTCGCTATCTCTCTCTCTGTCAAATAAATAAATAAAATCTTTAAAAAAAAAAAAAAAAGAAATCCACAGAGAGGTTCTAGCACTTCATTGGAGCTAAAAAGTCTGAGAATAGACTCATTGAAGATGATAAACAAGAGCCGTTTCACTTTACCTATGTAACCTCTCCCCAAAGGCAGCATAGCTCAGTGCCAAGAGAGATCCCCACAGCCTGTGATTTCTCCCATGGGGGAAAGTGAGTATCTGACTTCCTTAGCTGCTCCATTCTCATCCTACCCATGACACTTAGGAGATTGGCACAGCTGAGTAGTCAGGGGGCAGCAAGGAGCAGGGAAAAGGGGTGGGGACTCAGAATAACTGGAGGTTTGAAGTCAACAAAGAGTCATGGATTCTACTACTCACTTTGCATAATCTGCCAAGAGGCCCACTCATAAACCTTGTATGATACATCACCTGCAGTCTCTCCCAATTACTCTGCAAGTGACCCCTAGATCTCCATGCATCCCTCACCCCTTTGGAGCTGGTGCCTGCCCCCCTCCCCACACTCCCACAAAATACACATGCAAGCCTCTATAGCTTGTGCACAAGCACATACAGGTGGCTCAACTCTGCTGGGTTGGGAGAAGGCACATAACCTTGAATGTTTCAGGGCACTGCCTAGGGAAAATAAATGGGAGGCTCTCAGCACATGGCCTGGCTTTGTAGGATTGAGAAAGTGCATACAGTCCTAAAATTACCCCCAAGAGGGAACAAGAGGAGTGGAGTGGGTACATCCATAGCAAATGTCTGAGAGACCCCCAGAGTGCCTAGCTAGGCTGACTGGTGAAGATCTTTCTCTCTCAGAGCTAATCAGTAAAGACCAGAAGGGGTGATTGCTTTAAATGCAAAGATGGCAATGAAAGAATTCAAGGAATATGAAAAATCAAGGAAACATAACACTATTAAAGGAGTGTAATAATTTCCCAGTAATCAACCCCCCAAACATGGAGATCTATAGTCTAACAAATAATTCAAAAAGGAAGGTCGGAAAGCTTTAAGAAAACAGGCAATGCAATTAAATCTGGAAAACAATTCATGAACAAAAGAATTTCAACAAAGAAAATGAAATCATTAAAAAAGAACCAAATAAATTCTGGAGCTGAAGAGTATGATGAAAGAAATGAAAGATGCAATAGAGCTTCAACAGTAGACTTGTCAAATGGAAGAAAGAATTTGTGAACTTAGATAATTTGAAATTATCCAATCAAGGGGAAAAAAGAATGAAGAAGAGTAAAGGAAGCCTATTGGTTTTATAGGGCACTATCAAATGAATATATGCATTATGTGACTCAAAAAAGAAGAGAGAAAAGACCAGAGGTTTATTTAAGAAATAATGGCAGAAAACTTCCCAAATTATGGGAGTAACATGGACATCCAAATGCATGAAGCTCAAATAGTCAAATAGAATCAACCCAAAGAAGATTAAACTGAGACACATAATAACCAAATTCTCAAAACTCAAAGAGAAAAAGAAATTTAAAAGCAATAAAGGAAAAGCAACTCATCACATACAGAAGAAACCCCATTAGGCTATCAGTGGATATCTCAGCAGAAACCTTACTGACCAGGAAAGAGTGAGATGATATGTTCAAAATGCTGAAAGAAAAAAACCCTGCCAAACAAGAATAGTATACCTAGCAAAGATGTCCTTCAGAAATGGAGAGATAAAAACTTTCTCAGAAAAACAAAAATTGAGGGAGTTCTTCACCACTAGACCTGCCTCACAAGAAATGCTAAGGGGAGTTCCTTCAGTTGGAATGAAAGGACGCTAATTAATAATATGAAAACATATAAAAGTATAACTCAATGGTAAGGGCAAGTATACAGTCAAATCAGAATTATCTAATACTATAATGGTGGTGCTTAAATGACTTTTAATTCTAGTATAACAGTTAAAAGACAAAGGTATTAAAAATAACGAGAGCTACAATAATTTGATAATGAACACACATTATAAAAAGATATAAACTGTGACATCAGTAACATAAAATGTGAGGTAGAAGTAAAAGATAGAGTTTTTGTATGCAATCGAAGTAAAGTTCTTATCAGCTTAAAACAGACTATAAGCTATTTTATGTAATCCTAATACTAACCACAAGGAAAACACTTCTAGTAGATACACAAAAGATAAAGAGAAAGGAATCAAAGAATACCACTATAAAAAAGCAATCAAATCACAAAGGAAGACAGCAAGAGAGGAAGAAAAGAAAAAAAGGAAATATAAAGCCATCATAAGACAATTAACAAAATGGCAAAAGTAAGTCCTTACCTATCAATAATTACTTTAAATCTAAATTGATTACTTCTGGGGCAGAGGTCACCAGCAGCCTTGGCTTGGCCTGGGCTTTGGTCTGTGAAGCAGGTTTGCAGTCGATGAGGACCCTCTTCCAGGCAGTGAGCAGCAAGAAGGTCCATTCCACCAACTTCAACTGCTTGGTGATTGTGTGGATGTTCTGTTCAGAGAAAGCATTGCCTGATTATGTACGGTGACCACCTCATGGTCCAGGAAATGCTCATTGCCTTGCCTCTCACATCCAGGCCAGGGCTGCGGCAGGTGCTGGTACCAGGCACTGACAGTGCAGAAGAGACCAACAAGCAGATTTTAGCTTGGGATTGCTAGGACACTTCCCTAGGGCCACAGAGCAAAAAAAATAAAAAGACAGAGAGAGCAAGCAAGCGAGCAAGTGTGAGACAGAGCCATATGACTACTAATCCAACCAACATTTCTAGGACAAAACACATTCAGAGAGGGGTCTGGACAAACTTGAATTTATTTCACTTTCTTACCATCACTCCCTGCCGAACTTGTTTGAATTTGGCTTCTCCCACCATTCACTCAAGGTACCTTTTACTCTTATTAACCAAATCCAGTGCTTTTTCTCAGTCATCTTTCTATCTCAGTAGCATCTGCCACTTTTACTTCACTCCCTTGTGGAAGTTCTCTTCCTCTTGGGTTTTTTTTCTTCTCTTAACCATAAAAGTGTACTACTCTAATCCTTCATTTTCTTCTCTATTTCTGGGGTATCTCATTCTCTATCATAACTTGAACTACCCTCTTGGGTTAAATCCTACATTTCTGTTTGGCTTTAATCTCAATTACTGTGGTATAGTCAGATTACCTACTCCCAATTTCCTCCAAATCCTACCAACATTCTTTGTCCAAAATAGAATTGATCATCTTACATGCACATATACTTGCCTCGACCCCTGACTTCCCCATTCCTTTTAAAGGCACTTCATCTGCTTAGCCACCTAAGCTGGAAACCACAGCATTATCTCTGGTTCTGCCCTCTCCCTTTCCCTGCATATCCAATAAGTAAGTTCAGAATATTCTGTCTTAAACAAAAGCTTCTGAAATGTTCTCTCCATTCCCATTCACTGTATTGTTGTATTCTCCCACCCAGTCTCCTTTTCTCTGATCATTTTTGCTGCTGTTTAATTTTATCTTTCAAAGCACATCACTGGTTTTATGTATCTGTACTACTTGTTTCACATTGTGCCTAATGTGTTTTTCATACTGGGTTACCACCAATTTAGTGTGAATCATGAAATCAATTTAGGGGGTTAAATCAGCCTTTAAAAAACAGAGTAAAATAGAATAAAAAGTATCCGAGTGCATGGCACAGAGAATGGGAAGCATTCTTTTAAGGAATTTAAGTTTTCAGCATATAATCATGAATATACATATAAAATATAAAGTATGTGTATGTGTGTGTATACTTGGTTGCAATATAGAATTACTTCTTACCATGGGTTGTAGGAAAAAAATGGTTGATGGCTACTGGTTTAGAGAACTTCAAAATGCTCAGCCAGGCAATCAATGATCTCTAGACACTGGCCATTGTGTACTTTGTCAAACAAATACATTTTCCATGACTTTGCTACAGCATTACTGTACTGCTTCTCTGCCTGAAAGGGTGCTACCTTCAAGAGCCAGTTTTACCCCTCCCCCTTTAAAAAAGAAACTACCAAAAAACAAACAAAAAAAACTATCAGAAGGCAGTATAGTGTAGTAAAGAGCCAGAATTTCTGGGGTTGAAATCCTAGCTTTGCCTGTAAGTAGCTCTGTGACTGTGGAAAAATTACTTAGTCTCTCAGTGCCTGTTTCCTCATTTATAAAATGGGTATGATAGTACCTATCTCCTAGGACTGCTGAGAGGATTAAATGAGTTGATATCTGTAAAGTGCCTAGAACACTACCAGGAACACAGTAAGTGTTGTCTGAGAGGCCTTATGCTATAGTTGACAGCCTAGATTTGAGTTCCCCGGCTGCATGCTTAATTAGCTGTTATTTCTAGCCAGACTGTACTGCTCTCCTCATCTGTAAAAATGGGGATGGTTCAAACATTGCTGCAAAAATAGACTGAATGCTGGCACTGTGAACTTGAGGATCAGGCTGTTTTCTCTATGTCCCCAGCACTTTGCATAGTGCCTGATACACAGTGTGCAATAAACATTTGTTGAATTTACAAATTAAAAAAATCTAAATTGATTAAATTTTTTCAATCAAAAGACAGAGTGCTTGAAAGGCTTTTTAAAAACCCACACGATCTAACTATAAGAGAATCACTTCAACTTTAAGGACACACACAGGCTGAAAGTGAAAAGATGGAAAAAGATACTCCATGAAAATAACCAAAGGAGAGCAGGGATGGCTATACTCGTATCAGAAAAATAGACTTTAGGTCAAAAACTGTCAGAAGAGACATCATTATATAATGATAAAGGTGTAAATTCATCAAGAGGATATAGCAATTGTAAATAAAAATAAGTATCCCAACACTGGAGCACCTAAATATGTAAGGAAAATATTAACAAATGGAGAAATAGTAATAATAAAATAATAGTAGGAGACTTCAAGGAGACTTCACTTTGAACAATAGATAGATCATCCAGATAGGAAATGGATAAGGACACAGAACACTTGAATAACACTATAGACCAAATAGACCTAACAGATATATACAAATCATTCTATCCCTGGCAGAAGACATATTCTTCTCAAGTGTACATGGAACATTGTCCAGAATAGATCATATGTTGGGTCACAAAACAAGTTTTAATAAAATTAAGCAGATTAAAATCATATCAGTACCTTTCCAACTATAATGATAAGAAACTATAAATCAATAATGAGAGGAAAACTGAAAAATTCACAAATATGTGGAAATTAAGCTACACATCTTAAACAACCAAAGGGTCAAAGAATTTAAGTGGGAAATCAAAAAAATATCAAGACAAATGAAAACGGAAACACAAAATACCAAACTTATGGGATGCAGCAACAGCAGTTCTAGGAAAGAAGTTTACAGTGATAAGTGCCTACATTAAGAAAAAAACCTCAAATAAATGACCTAATTTACTCCTCAAGGAGCCAGAAAAAGAACAAACTAAGCCCAAAGTTAGCAGAAGGAAGGAAATAATAAAGATTAGAGCAGAAATAGATGAAATAGATTAGAAAACAATAAAAATAATCAATAAAACTAGGAGTTGTTTTTTGAAAAGATAAACAAAATTAGCAAGCCTTTAGCCAGACTACCAAGAACACAAGAGATTAGATTCAAATATATAGAATTATAAATGAAAGAGTAGACATTATAATTGATACTACAGAAATACAAAGGATCATATTGGACTACTATGAACAATTACAGGCCAACACATTTGATAGCCTAGAATAAATGGATAAATTCCTAGGAACATACAACCTGCCAAGACTGAATCATGAAGAAATAGAAAATCTGAAGAGACCAATAATGAATAAGGAGATTGAATCAATAATCAAAATCTCCCAACAAATAAAGTCCAAGATTAGATGGCTTTTACTGGTATATTCCACCAAACGTTCAGGAAGAATTAGCACCAATCCTTCTCAATCTCTTCCAAAAAAATTGAAGAGGATGGAACACAGCCAAACTCATTTTATGAGGCCAGCATTACTCTAATAGCAAAGCCAGACAAGGACACTACAAGAAAAGAAAATTACAGGCCAATATCCCTGATGAACATAGATGCAAAAACTCTCAAAAAATACTAGCAAAATGAATTCAATAGCATATTTAAAAGATCCTATACCATGATCAAGTGGGATCGATCCCTCTCATGCAAGATGGTTCAACATATGCAAATCAATAAACGCAATACAGCATAGTAACAGAATGAAGAGTACATGATCATCTCAATAGATATAGAAAAAAAGCATTTGACAAAATTAAACATCCTTTCACAACAAAAACTCTTAATAAATTAGGTATCAAAGGAATGTATATTGGGGGAGGTCACTGAGAGGGTGTGACCACTGGCTGACCCATGAGCTGGATCCCAGCGATCAAAGGGTCCCCATCCCCTCCCCAGTCCTTTGAATGTGCATTCTGCTCGCCTTCCTTGCTCCCAGAAGCTGTCCTAAAGACACAGCCTTGAGACAGTGATATGGTATTGAGACCATCTGGACAGTATATGTGACTGAACCCAGTTAAGGCATCTATATAAAATTTTAAGATTTGGCAGGTGCATGAGGAGATCTACTCATCTTGTGGCCACTTCAGACAAGCCTCCTATGTAGTTTCCCTTGCTTATTAAATCTGCCACATACCAATCTGGAGTGGTCTGCCTCTTTCTTTGGTCTCTCCCTGCCCTCTGCATATAGGGGCTGGTTTCAGATTAAGTTCCTGAGGTTGTGAACCAACAATGTACTTCAACATAATAAAGGGTGTATATGACAAGCCCATAATTAATATCATAGTCAACAGTAAAATAGTCAAAAGCTGAACACTTTTCCTCTAAGATCAGGAAGAAGACAAGGATGTGCACTCTCTCCACTTTAATTCAACATAGTATTGGAAGACTTTGCCAGAGCAATTAGGCAAGAAAAAGAAATGGAAGGCATCCAAATAAGGTAGAAGTAAAAATATACTTTTTTGTAGATGACATGATTTTATATATAGAAAACCCACAGATGCCACTGAAAGAACTAAACAATGAATTCAGTAAAGTTTCAGGATACATTGACACAAAAATCAGTTGCACTTCTATACGCAACCAAATATCCCAAAAGGAAATTAAGAAAACAATCCCACTTGCAATAGTATCAAAAAGAACACCTAGGAATAAATTTAACAAAGGAGTTAAATGATCTGTACACTGAAAACTATAAAACACTGATGAAAGAAATTGAAGAGGACATAAACACTGATGAAAGAAATTGAAGAGGACAAAAAATCCTGTGTCCATGATTGGAAGAATTAATATTGTTAAAATGTCCACACTACCTGAAGCCATATACAGATTCAATGCAATCCCTATGAAAATTTCAATGACATTTTTCATAGAAATAGAAAAAACAATCCTAAAATTAATATGGAACTACAAGAGACCCTGAATAGCCAAAACAAGCTTGAACAAGAAGAACAAAGATGGAGGCATCACACGTCCTACTTTTGAAAGGTATTACAAAGCTACAGTAATCAAAACAGTAAGATACTGACATAAAAGCAGACATCTGTATCAATGGAGCAGAATAGAGATCCCAAAAATAAATCCATACATCTACAGTCAATTGATCTTTGACAAGGGTTCAAAAACACACAATGAGAAAAAATAATCTCTTCAATAAATGAAGCTGAGAAAACTGGATATCCACATGCAGAATAATGAAATTGGACCCTTATCTCCTACTATATACAATAATTAACCCAAACTGGATTAAAGACTGAAACATAAGATCTGAAATCATGAAACTACTAGAAGAAAACATAGAGCAAAAATTTCTTGACATTGGTCTGTGCAATGATTTTTTTGGACATGACCCTGTATTAGTCAGGGTTCTCCAGAGAAACAGAACCAGTAGGATAGATAATGATATAGATATAGATACAGATGATATAGATTTACATATAGATTACAGATATAGATATATGAGGAGGTTGCTTATAGGAATTGACTCATGTAGTTATGGAGATGAAGAAGTCCTATAATCTGATGTCTACAAGCTGGAGAACCAGGAATGCCAGTGGTAAAATTCAGTCCATGTCTGAAGGCCTGAGAACCAGGGGAGCCAATCGTGTAACTCCCAGTCTGACACTGAAGGCCAGAGAATCAAGGGGCCACTGTTATAAGTCCTGGAGTCCAAAGACCCAAGAACCAGGAGCCCCAATGTCCAAGGGCAGGAAAAGATGGGCATCTCAGCTTGAGGAGAAAGAGAATTTGCCCTTCTGGTTCCACTTGGGCCCTCAGAAGATCAGATGTTCCCCTCCCTCATTGTTGAGGCCAGATCTCTTTACTCAAGTCTGTTGAGTCAAATACTCATCTTTTCTACAAACACTCTCACAGCCAGAAATGATTTACCAGCTAGCTGGGTATTCCTTAGTCCAGTCAAGTTAGCAGATAAAATGAACTATCACAGACCCCCAAAACAAAGGCAACAAAAGCAAAATCGACAAGTCAAATTGCATCAAACCAAAAAGTTTCTGCAAAGCAAAGGAAATAATCAACAGAGTATATAACCTATGGAATGGGGAAAAAAAATATTTACAAACCATACATCTAACGAAGTGTTAATATCCAAAATATATAAGAAACTCAAACAACTCAATAGCAAAAAAAAAAAATACAAATAACCAGATTAAAAGCAAGCTAAAGAACTAAATACACATTTCTCCAAAGAAGATACATAAACAACAAGTATATAAAGAGGCACTTATATCAGTAATCATCACGGAAATGCAAATCAAAACCAGTGTGGTACCAGCATAAAGACAGACATATAGACCAATGGAATAGGATAAAGAGCCCAGAAATAAACTCTCATGCATATGGTCAAATGATTTTTTACAAGGATATCAAAACTATTTAATGGGATAGGACAGTCTGTTAAATAAATGGTGCTAGGAAAACTAAATATCCACATGCAAAAGAATGAAGCTGGATCCTAACACTATATACAAAATTAACTCAAAATAGATTAAATATCTAAATGTAAGACATTACTATAAAACTCTTAGAAAAAAACATAGGGGAAAAGTTTCATGACATTGGATTTGACAATGATTTCTTGGATATGACACCAAAGACATACACAAAGAGGAAAAAAAACCAGACAAATCAGACTTTATGAAAATTTAAAATTCTGTGCATCAAAAGACAGTATCAACAGAGTAAAAGGGTAACTCACAGAATGGGAGAAAATATTTGGCAAATTATATATCTGATAAGGGATCAATATCCAGAATATATAGAGAATGTCTAAAACTCAGCAACATCAACAACAAACAACCTGATACAAAAATGGGTAAAGTCCTTGCACAGACACTTTATCTAAAGAAGATATACCAAATGGCCAATATGAACATGAAAAAATGTTCAACATCTTTTGAAATGCAAATCAAAACTCACACCCATTATGATGACTAATATCAGAAAAACAGAAAATAAGTGTTGGCAAGGATGTGCAGAAATTGGAATCCTGTGCATGGTTGATGGGAGTGTAAAATGAAACTACCACTGGGAAAACAATATGGCAATTCCTCAAAAAATTAAAAATAGCAGTACATTACCCAGCAATTCCACTTTGGGTTATACTCAAAAGAACTGAAAGCAAACAAAGTCTCGAAGAGATGGTTGTATACCAATGCTCATAGCAGTATTATTCACAATAGCTAAAATGTGTAAGCAAACCAAGTGTCAATTGACAGATAAGTGGATAAACAAAATGTGATATATCTATATCTATCATCTATGGCACTGTTGTAGTGGAAGTCTCTCTGTCAGTCTACCTATTGCACTGTTGTAGTAGAGGTCCTAGCCAGAGCAATCAGGCAACAAAAAGAAATAAAAGGCATCAGAATCAGAAAGGAAGAAGTAAAAATTCTCTATTTTCAGGTGGCATGATTTTATATATAAAAATCCTAAATACTTTACAAAAAACTATTAGATCTAATCAACAAATTCAAGGGTCCAAAAACATAAAATACTTGGGAATACATTTAACTGAGGAGGCAAAAGATCTCTACACTGAAAACTAAGACACTGATGAAAGAAACTGAAGAAGACACAAATAAATGGAAAGATATCCCATGTTCATGAATGGAAAGATTTAATATTGTTAAAATATTCATAATACCCAAATCCATCTATAGATTCAATGCAATCTCTATCAAGATTTCAATGGCATTTTTTATAGAAATAAAAAAAATCCTGAAATTCATTTGGAACCACAAAAGACCCCAAACAGACCAGAAAATCCTGAGAAAAAAACGAAGTGGGAGGCATCACACTTCCTGATTTCAAACAATCTTACAATGATATAATCAAAACAGTATGGTAGTGGCACAAAACAGACACAGGCCAATGGAACATAATTAAGATTCTAGAAATACACGCCTGCATATATGGTCTACTAACATTTGACAAGGGAGTCAATAATACTAAATGGAGAAAAGACAGTCTCTTCAATAAATGGTGCTGGGAAAGTTGGATATTCTCATATAAAAGAATGAAACTATAGTCCTACCTTACACCCACTCATAAAAAATAACCCAAAATGGATTAAAGACTTAAATGTAAGACCTGAAACCATAAAACTCCTAGAAGAAAACAAAGGGGAAAAGCTCCTTGAACTTGATTTTGGCAATGATTTTCTGGGTATGACACCTAAAGCACAAGCAACAAAATAAACAATTAAGACTGCATCAAACTAAGAAGCTTCTGCACAGCAAAAGAAATGATGGACAAATGAAAATGCAACTTATGGAGGGCGCCTGGGTGGCTCAGTTGGTTAAGCGACTGCCTTCGGCTCAGGTCATGATCCTGGAGTCCCAGGATCAAGTCCCGCATCGGGCTCCCTGCTCGGCAGGGAGTCTGCTTCTCCCTCTGACCCTCCTCCCTCTCATGCTCTCTGTCTCTCATTCTCTCTGTCTCAAATAAATAAATAAATAAAAATAAAATCTTTAAAAAAAAAAAGAAAAGAAAATGCAACTTATGGAATGGGAGAAAATGTTTGAAAACCACACATCTGATAAGAGGTTATCATCAAAAATATATGAGTAATTCATACAAACCAATGACAAAAACCCCACAAATAATCCAAATAAAAATGGGCAGAGGAACTCCACAAATGTTTTTCCAAAGAAGATACTCAAATGGCCAACAGGTACATGAAATAACCAACATCACTAATCATCAAGAAAATGCTAATCAAAACTACAATAAGATTTCACTTCATTTCATCTCATACATGTTAGAATGGTTATCATAGAAAGATAATACCAAGTGCTGGCAAGGATATGGAGAAAATGTGCACTGTTGGTGGGAATATATATTGTAGTCACTATGGAAAACAGTATGGAGGTTCCTCAAAAAATTAAAAATAGAGCCATATGATCCAGCAGTTCTACTTCTGAGTATGTACCCAAAGGAAACAAATCACTAACTTAAAAGATAGATGCACCCCCATGTTCATTGCAGCATTATTTACAATAGCCAAGACATGGAATCAAACTAAGGTATCATCAGTGGATTAATGGAAAAGTAAATGTGGTGCATACATACAAAATGGAATATTATTCAGCCATAAAAAGAAGGACATCTTGCCATTTGCAACAACATGTACGGATCTTGAGGGCATTATGTTAAGTAAATAAGTCAGACAGTGAAAGACAAATACTGTATGATCTCACTTATATGTGGAATCTAAAAACAAACAAACAAACAAACAAATAAACAAACTCCTATAGAACAGACTCATGGTTGCCAGAGGTGGGGAATAGGGGTAGGCTGCAAAGGTGAAGGTAGTCAAAAGGTACAAACTGCCAATTATAAAATATAAGTCGTGGGGATATAATGTACAACATAGCATAGTGACCATAGTTAATAATACTGTATTGTATATTTGAATGCTGCTCAGAGAATAGATCTTTTTTTTTTAAGATTTTATGTATTTATTTGACAGAGAGAGAGACAGCGACAGAGGGAACACAAGCGGGGGGAGTGGGAGAGGGAGAAGTAGGCTCCCCACGGAGCAGGGAGCCCGATGTGGGGCTTGATCCCAGGACCCTGGGATCATGACCTGAGCCAAAGGCAGACGCTTAACAACTAAGCCACCCAGGTGCCCCGAGAGAATAGATCTTAAAAGTTCTCCAAACTGAGGGTTGATGGAGGGAGGTGAGTGGGGGATGGGCTAAATGGGCAATGGGTATTAAGGAAGGACTTGTTATGATGACCACTGGGTGTTATATGTAAGTGATGAATCACTAAATGCTATTCCTGAAACCAATATTAGTCTATGTTAACTAACTAGAATTTAAATAAAAATTTGAAACAAACCAAAAAAGTTCTCATCACAAAAAAAAATGTAACTATGTGTGGTTATGGATGTAGACTTACTGTGGTAATCATTTCATGATATATACAAATATCAAATCATTATGTTGTACAACTGGAACAATATGTCAATTATTATATGTCAAACAAAAAGAAAACACTACCATGCACATACATACAAAGTCCTCATTATCTAAGGACAACTAGTACTTAAAATGATACCTGAAGAGAATCAACCTAAAAGGGTAACAAAATTTCATCACAAATGGAAAAAACAAGGTTTGTTTAGGATTTCATCTATGAAAATAAAACCAAAAATTGTGAAAATATGCTTGTTAATCTCATATTTAAAAGATTTTAGGTTTTGATTGCAGTTATGCACTAATTTTTAGAACGGACAAAGAATGAAATAATTGGGGGATTTGGGGCATTGCTCCAATAAAAGTATTACATGATACAGTATCCTTCACCACATTTTTTTATTCTCCTAGCATAAAAAGGGTTATTTTTGCCCAAACATTTGAACAATTCATTTCTTCTAAAGATCCCCTCATCAGTTTGATATCAAAACCCATATCACTCATCATCCATGTAGATTTTCATCACTTCAATTAAGTGATCTAATTCATGTATCAGTGCCTATGGTATGTTGAAGCAGTTATCCAACACCACTTTCAACTTTACGAAATCTTATATCTTGTGCAACAATTATAATTTTACCTTGCGATTAATTTGTAATTTTGGCACTGTTAGCATTCATTAGTCAACAAAGGACCAATGATGTGATGGATGATATAGAGGCTATTGCTAAACAGGGAGGGATTTTGAGGAGAAATAATTTTATAAGTGATCAATTTATTGGTGATCTTATCCATGGTATAATGAATTTTGCTTTCCTATACAACCTCATAAAATATAAGCACTCAGGAAAAGTGTAATGTAATTCTACACACATACATATACACATCTATACATGTATATATAATCTTGTGAGATATATATCCTAAACGGTAGGATTAAAGCTAATTTTTATATTTTCCTTATTACCTACCTGCATTTTCTGATTTTTCTATTACTGATCATACATGATTTGTGTAACTAAAAAAAAACCTGTATGATTTATCAAATGAAAGTAAGCTTTGAATAATATTTGAAAATAATGAGGTTTAAGGCTTTGTCTAGTCACATATTTTGTTTGCATTGGTTTTACAAACTGGCAACTGAAATTAGGCCTTGATAGTTGTATATCCTAGAGTCATTAAGCCCAGAATTATAGGGTACCACTTGCTAGGGATAGTAAACAGACCTGAAACTACAGAATGAAAGATTTGGGTTTTATTTACTAAATAACATTCTGACAGTTTGTGTTGTTAACTTTGGTAGGCATTACTACAAATTGAAAAATTTGATTCTAGTTTAGGATTAAATCTGATCCTAGGGCGCCTGGGTGGCTCAGTTGGTTAAGCAACTGCCTTCGGCTCAGGTCATGATCCTGGAGTCCCGGGATCAAGTCCCACATCGGGCTCCCTGCTCAGCGGGGGTCTGCTTCTCCCTCTGACCCTCTTCCTTCTCGTGCTCTCTGTCTCTCATTCTCTCTCTCTCAAATAAATAAATAAAATCTTTAAAAAAAAAAATCTGATCCTAATTTGAGATTGAGGGATTAAATAAATAGTTTTTCATAGTCTTTTCCAGTATTTTCTAAGCTTATCAGCATCACCTAGGTCCCTTGCTACAAATACAGATCCTCTTCTTCTGCTCTTAAAAATGTGACTTTATAGGCCAGGAATCTATATTAACAGCTAACACCCTCAGGTGATTCTGATGTAGCCCTATACATATATTGGTGTTAAGGAATCAGTGTTTTAGTCCAATGGTTCGGGGACGAAATCACCAAACTCTTGGTGAATGGACATTTACATTCACTTCTTTATGATCCTATAATGAAGAGAATGTCTTAGGGTATGGCCTTCCTTGGGTAATACAAACATGGTGCAATTTCTATTTGTATCATATCAATGCCAGCACCTGCCAACCAAGAGAAAGCAAATGATCCTCAGTATCAAGTATCAAACATTAGAATGCAGCAAAATTTGAAAGAGAAAGGCATTACAACACAACACATACCCTCCCCAGATGAGCACTGGGTATTATATAAGACTGATGAGTCACAGACCTGTACCCCTTAAACAAATAATACATTATATACTAATTAATTGAATTTAAATTAAAAAAAGAAAAAATGTAAATAAAATAAAATGAAAAAAGAAAGAGAAAAGCAATCACTTAAAGCAAACTTTTCAATAGATTTCAATACAGCAAAATCATAAAAATCTCTCTTAAAGATCAGCTAATACAACTTCATAATTTTACAGATGAAAGTCACAAAGGTGAAGTCATATGAATTGTATTAAAACCAGAATTGTGACAAAATTCAGGACACAATGACTCTTACACTTGCATGCTTTTAATGAATCAATTATGTATATTAATTGAATTCCTTGAGAGCATGTATTTCTAGTACTTAGCATACTTCTTGGCACATGATGCCTCAGTAAAAGTTTGTTAAAGTGTTCTGTTTAATTTTAGGAGGTCAAAACAAAAGTCATGGTGATAACTTGTAACAAAAATTCTGTTTAGAGTATTTGAAAGCTGTGAATACATATGCAACACAAAGAAAATCAAGGGATATATAATATATATATATCTTTTAGGCACGGAAGCCCAGGAGGCAGGAACAGAAATGGAGGAGGACTAGGGAAGCAAATAGGTTGTGTACTGACCTGGGGACTGCTCGATTTAGGCAATCAACACCAACTGCCCACCCCTCCTTTTGTTCCCTCTTAAAGAGCTTCTGAAATTTACACAAGAGGGGCAGACAGGAAGCCAAGACCTCCATAGGCAAACCTTGGCCCCACTCAGTTTCTGTGCTGTTTGGAGCCTCCGTTTCCTTGTCTGGAAAATGAGGTTGACAATAATAATAATTAGTTCACAGCATTACTGTGGTGATTAAGTGCAGTAATATATATTTACCATAGAATATTATTTGGTACCAGAGAAGTGCTAGCTCTTCTTCTTAGTATGGATTCTTTCAACAAACTGTAATTGAGCACCAACTCTATGCCACCTTGAGGAGATACAACAATGGACAAGAGCAATAAAGTTCCTTCCTGTATGAAATTTATATGTTCTATTACTGAATAAAATTAAATGGGGCAGACAATAAACAAGGAAACATTGAAAAATTATTTTGAGCATATATTCTGTAAAGAAAACAAAACAGAAAAATGTTTAGTGATCAGTGGTCATGGAGAGTCCATCTGAGGAGGGACCATATAAGCTGGGACCTGAATTACAAGAAAGATATGTGCACAGATCTGGAGGTTCAGCATTCAGTGCTGAGTAAACAGCTGGTACAAAAACTCAAAGGTGAGAACATACTTGATCTGTTCCAAGGTAGAACTCATGCACCTGCAATATGATCATGCCTTGGAGATGTATTTCTACCCCTGCACATGTGAAGATAATTTATATGGGCATCTTCATCCTCACCAAGTAAGAGTTGGAGAATAAGGAAGAAGTAGCTACATGTCCTGGATGTTCTGGCATTATAAAATGGACAAAGGTCAGTTTACGTGTAGAGAAACAATCCTAGTCCCTTCCACCAATGAATGATTAGTTAAACGCTGAAGGCTTGAGGAGTCAAAATCCTGAACAACTGGGAATGAGCCAAGGTGGAAAAAACCAAATGCCAAGTTACAGGCCTCTTCCCTAGGGACACCAGGTTTGTGGTTAGCTATTCTATTAGAATGTAGATTCTCTACATCATATTAGAAACAAGCGAAAAGATGTGACATACTTGGATTTTATGTTTAGAATTTTGAACTGGAAGTGTTCTTAATTTTCCATCAGAATTTTAAAGGAGGATAATTTCCAATCAGTGTTTTATTTCCCTCCATTTGATCATTTTTATGCCTTAAACCTAATCACCCGCTATCTGATAGCAGCAGTATCTATCTCAAAGTTATTAGTATCCCTTTTTTTGATTTGGTTATGAAGATAATTCAAACTAACCCTTCTTGTAATTTGACATCACCTTTGCTTTAGAAACTTTAAAGCTTAAGAAAATGAGTCGTCTTGTTAGTGTTGCACTTCCATGTTCTGTACCAAACCTCAGGCTTGCCCTCGGTTTGGTCCTTTTTAGAATGTTCATGTTCTGTGAAGCAGGTCTTTTCTGTTACATACCATTTAGTGTTAGTCATGCTATTAAAGAGAAAATTTAGATAATTTAGTGGAGAAAATTTCTCCAGAACTAAAATTTCATGCATAAAAGTAAAAAAGTGAAATGGTTACCAAATTTGGAATTTCCTTATGAATACTCTGTATGTTTCTTGAAAAACTGGGAAAAGATAAAAGTCAAACAGCCAAGGGAAGCAAAATTGATAACAGAATGAGAAGAATAATATATACCAACTTAGTAAATAAAATGCTTAAGTAATTTTGCCAGACCAGGGCAGATATTTCTATATATGGATGCTCAGTGGTTTTTAGAAAGGGCTAATGAAATTGCTCTCTAGATGGGAGTTGATGTCAACTCTTCATGACTGGCAACAATGTTCCCAGCATTTTCACACTATCATATCACATCACCTAAAAAATAAAGGATCTCTAAAGTAACTGCTGAAGATTGTCTTGAAAATAAGAGGCCAAATCTGAGTAGATGCGCTCATGGGGTACATCTAATGAACCTCTATAATCTGCAACCAAACTAGAGGCACACTATGCCAGAAGAATGTTGTCCTGGAGAAAAATAAATATATAAAGAGAGATGGGTCATCAGCTTTCCTTTGTTACAATGCTGGGAGAAGCAAGAAATTAGATTCACTTATATGGAGATTTGAAAACCCCCTTTGTATATGTAAATTTCCTGTGTGTATATAAAGTTAACAAAAATGCACTGACATCTGGTAGGTTGTTTGGGAAATGGCTCCTGCAATTAAAGAGAAAAATGGCTTACCAGAAAACATTCTATTACTGATAGCTGCACATAGACACTGGAGGTTTAAATTAAAACAAGTCTATAGGGTTTTTTTCCTACAAGTACCATGGCTATGCGTAGCTATTAGACTGAGAAACAATAAATCATCAAAAGCTGGATGCTGAAAGTGTTTGGTACATTATGAGAAGCATTGTCCTACTGCAGATGTAAATAAATGGCATGTTTATAATGAGAAATTTCATTGCTGTGTGGGAAAGACACCTCAGAATTGCTTTGCCAAAGCTGGTGTTGGAATCATTGATGGCTCAGAGAAACAGAGCAGGATAAGTGATGACTCTGACTGGAATTGAGCCACAAAGAAAAAATGAACTCTCCCATGCTCAAATGCCAATGATTGTGTAGATATTGATAATGTGTTAGCTCCCTCTGCTGATTGTGAATTTCAAAGGAGAACAGGCACTCTTGAGGCAGGTCTATTCTGAACACAGAACAAGAAGAAAATTTGCCCAAGGCCAAATATCCAGGAGAAAAGAAGCATAAACAGCACTGGTGATCAGTGATAGAATGCAACAATGTGCATGATTTTGATGCCAACGCAACAGTCACTGGATTTGTTTGTGAATCACAAAATAACACATCGGGATCCAATCCTGTTAAATGGAATGTAAAACCAGGGTCTCCTAGATAAGATTAGAGCTCTGTGTAATATATGTATCTTGTTTTAGCCCAACAGACATTTCTGGAGCATCTAGTACATGAGAGCTGGTTTGTAATCCAGACTCCATCGTTTCTTAGTTTTGTAATCTTTGTCAAGACCAGAAGATTTCTAATGTATACAATTAGGAGACTGGATTAGGTTATCTAAACCATCAGTTCTATAATTCCAGGCTTGGTAGCTGCAGGAACTGAAATGGAAATTGAAGCCTTTACTCCATACGCTCAAACTATCTAAAATCATGCATTATAAAAAAGAGATTCCATTCTTCAGTAACTTGATGAATTAGTAACAGAATTTCTGAATTTGAAAACTATAAAATTATAAAGCCACCTATTTAAATGGTTCTGTATGCACGTTAGTATACACATCCAGAAGTATTTTTCTTGGAAACTACCCAACATATTTTTAAAACTGTAGATATTAATTTATTACCAGGATAGACGGTGTATAGGCATGCTAAATAAAGCTAATTAAAAAAAAAAACAAAACCTTACATCAGATCATATCACTGCTCTGCTCTAACCTCTCTAAAGATTTTCTGTTACACTTAGAATAAAATCCAAATTCCTTCTGGCTTCCACAGCCTTGCAAGACCCTCTGGCCATAAGATAAGACATAATAGAACTCCAAGCAGAGAGAGTTGGTGCAAAGATCATAAAATGGGAAGGAGCTCACAATATTTAAAGACCAGAAAGAAACGTGGTGTGATCTCTCCTCCTACCACTCTTCTCTCACTTCTACTACCTTCCAGTCACTCTGGCTTAATTCTGTTCTCTCTTATCTTCTTGTGGCTGATTCCTTCTTGACATTCAGATTTCAGCTTAAATGTTACCTCCTGAGAGAGACCTTCCCTGATTTCCCAATGTAAAGGGTTTTGCTAGAAATACAAGTTTTGGAGCACAGATATGTTACTTTAGGAGAGAACATGGAGTAAGAAGAGAGGCTTTGATAGAGCCCTAAAATCTCTAAATTGAGGCAACATTTAGGGTTCACAGAGCTCTTAACTCAGGACTGTCTAGCTCCAGAACTCATTCTCTAAGGTACTATTCCCTCTCACAAAGAATAGGTACTGAATAAAATTAATACTAATACGAAAATTAAACCCTTACAGACGGTGGATAAAGGTGAAAAAAGAAGCATATACTTTGATGTAAAATGAAGAAGTGATATTTGAGATAGGCATTGAAAAATAAGTAAGATTTAGACAGGAGAGGCAGCATGTGCAAAGGCGTTGAGACATGAAAGAGCATGGTACTGAAGTGTTAGCTCCATGTAGGCAAGGGCATTGTCTGTCTTTTTCACTGCTATATCTCCAGGATATATAATAGGCCTGGCTCATAGTAGACACTTAGTACATATTAGTGGAAGGAATGGATGGATGGATGGATGAATGAATGAATGCCACCACAGAGAAGCAGGGTTGAACACAGAGTGTGTTGGTGAGAGAGACAGAATATGAAGCAGGAGAGGTAGAGGGAGGCCAGATCATGGAGGGCCTTGAATTCTCTGTTAAGAATCTTAGACCTTATCCCCTATATAATGTGGAGCCAATGAAGGTTTTAAGTAGGATTTCAAAGTGATCAGATTTTGTTTTAAATAGAATAATCTCAAGTGACAAGAAGGGGTGGGTGGGGAGATGGTGAAGGAGATACTATAGGTACAGACATTATTTCTGATTTCTAGTGCCCTGATCATTGTAGTCATGAGTTTCTTAATGTACTTCAATTTGTCTCTAGCCCACCCAGAGCCGATAACAATAACTAAGGTATGGTATAGTCTGCACATATTAGATTAGAACCATGTGTATAGTGCCTCATGACCAGTACTACATTTTTGACATGCTTGGAAAAATACAGAGGAATGGAGTAGAGGTAATTTGCACAAACTATCTCACCATTTCCCATTTTTCCTTTTCTTTCGCCCTGAATATAAACTAAATAAAAGTAAATGTTAGTTATCGTTATGTAAGACCAAATGAAGGAGAACCAATGACAAACACAGTGCTTGTTTGATAAATACTTATTGTCCTCAAGTGCTTACTCTCTGCCTGGCACTACTGTTCACTGAGGTGGGATTAGAGAAGGAAGAACAGGTTATGGGAGAGGGGAGAGTAGAAATGTACTAGGTCATCTGAGGACTACATTAAGTTTTAAGTGCTTGAAAGAGATGCCCAGCTGTCATTAGATATTTCAGTCTGGGTTACAGGAGTCTTTTCTGGGCTTCCTATATGTGGGAATCCTCAGCATAGAGATGACAACCAAATCAGTGGGAGTGGTAAGATCACCCAAGAAACGTGTGAGCATAGGGCAGAGCACTATGGATCGTGAACATTTCAAAGGAAAATGAGGAGCTGCCATAAAAGTGGGAGGGGAATGAGGAATGTGCACCATCTTAGAGATAAAAGAATAGAAAGTGCTATGAAGTGAATGTTTGTGTCCCTCCCCACAATTTATATATTGGAGTCCTGCTCCTCAATGTGATGGTAGTTGGAGGTGGTGCCTTTCTGAGTTAATTAGGCCAGGAGGGTGGAGCCCTCATGAATGAGATTGCTGCCCTTATAAGAGATGTGTGAGAGCTGATATCTCTCCATCATGTGAAGATACAGCAAGAAGATAGCAGTTTGCAAGTCAGCAAGCAGGTTCCCACCAGAACTCAACCATACCGGCATTCTTGTCTGAAACTTCCCAGCCTCCAGAACTGTAAAAAATGAATTTCTGTTGTTTAAGCCATCCAGTTTGTGATATTTTGTTAAGGCGGCCCATACTAAGAGGATTTAAAGAAGAGGAAAACAATCAACGTAAAATCCTGCAAGTTTGAAGTATGGTAATTGTTTTAGCAACACAGTTGATAATTTTGACTGGAAAAGAGAGGTGGGAAAAAGACTACAGGTTAAGTTTGTGTGGTGACAGGTTTGGGGGGTGTGAAATTGAGAAAGGTGACTTTGGAAGGTTTTAGATGAGAGCAATTCTGCCAATCTTTAAATGCTGATAATAAGCAGCGAGTAAGCAGGGAGCCATTTGAGTCATGAGACAGAAGGGTTCATCAGTGGGGCTAGACTCAGTTGGCAAGAGGGAATAGGAATGTAAAGGGGACGGGGCGGGGGGAGCTTATATCACATGAGAGGAGGAGAAGGAGGAGGTATTATTATTATTATTATTATTATTATTATTATTATTATTGCAAAAGAATGGGAGAAAGGATTGTTCAGGGGTCTAAGGAGGTTAGGAGATTTCGTGGCGAAAGTAGAGAGTTCCTGTGACACGAATTCTACTTTGTGAAATAACAGGAGACGTTACCTTCTGAGACTAAGCACGGAGATGGCGGGGCAAGCTTCGCTCTTCATTTATCCCTACCGACTCAATGCTGGTGAACTCTTTGTGGCCCTGCATCCTTCCTTTTGCCGGAGGAACAGCGCTTGATGTTGTTTACCACAAGTTATTGACTGTGTGACAGACTGGGCGATATGCCAGTTGGACTACCACTCCCAGAATGCAGTGCGGCTACTGGGAAGTGCCGGGGCTGGGAACGCAGCAGGCCCCGCCCTACAGCGCACTCCCCATTGGAGGAGCGCTCACATTCCCAGGAGGCCGCGCGCGGGCGGGGCGCTTTACGCGGAAGCCGGTGGCGTCCGGTCCCAGCCTCCTCTGGGAGCGGGCAGTCGGCGGCCCGGCTCAGACTTGCGCCCCTCGGTTCTGAGCCCACGCGCTTTCAGGGGGTGCACGGACAGGTAAGTGGAACGGGGCGCGCTCGGCAGAAGGCGGGGAGACGACGGCGGAGGGAGGGCAGAGGGGTGGTCGAGAGGGTGCTGGGGTGGAGCGAGGAGGCAGTGCAAGGGTGACTTGGGCTTCTCTGGTGTCGACGGTGCGAATTGTCGGGCAGGTTCAATTTTGGCGAACTGCGTTTTGTGCCGCTGATAAAGAGTGTCAGAATGCGTCACTGAAGTTGTTGTTACAGGAGGGCGAAATGTTAACTTTCCTTCAATTCGCATTTTGCAGGACCTTTCTTTAGCGTTTGAGATTCAATCTTGAGATTTGAGTCTTCTAAAAACTAGTCTCTGCGCCCTTGTTTTGATGACGTCACTTTGTGCTTCACCTACTTCTGTGCTCCTTCGTGGGTTTGTACACCTCCGCGTGCCCTTTCTTCACCGCCCATTGTTTCATTCCTCTTCTGCCTCAGTTCGGATAGGGACTCATTATCTCTACCCAGACCTATTTTCACAGCGTCGACTTGTATTTTACTGTTATAACTGGCCAATATTTAACAAACTCTGACCATGTACTAGACTCTTTGGTAAATGTCTTACATCTCCCTCTCCTGTAACCCCCACAAATGAGCAATTGTCAAGTCCTTTTCTTTCTCTTATTAATTGCGCTCAACTACCTGTACCTCCATTGTCCCACCCTCGATCCCAGAGACATGTGTTCCCTTTGAATAGCTGTGGCTGAGAGCAGACTCACTCATATATTTAATAAATATTTATTGAACAGCTAATATGTGCTAGAGACTCTTCTAAGTTCAAGGGATATAGCTAGAAACAAGACCTAGGAGATCGCTACTCTTAGTAGCTTAGATGTTTGTATGTGTGTGTTGGCAAACAGGAATAATCCAGATGATGTGATGTGATGTGGTGGTTAATGCAAAGTAGAACAGGTGGTTGACTTGACGGGGTAGGCTCCTATCCTGAGAAAGTCAGAGGGATTGCGTTGGGTCTCAGAACATCACCATAAAAGAGTATTTGTAACACCAACAAGAATACAAGAAGTCTGTAACCAGACTTCAGGCTTTTCATAAACATCTCTTCTTTTCCTCTGTCATATCAATATTTGTTCTTCATTCTTCTGTCTCCTCCAAGGTTATTACATCAGAACTGGTGGTTTATCTGTCGTTGGTTTATTTCCTCCTAAGACCCAGACAGAAAGTTGGGGATTAGATTAGATTAAAGCAGCTCAACTGCTTTATCTTAATTAAGGAGATAGTTTAGTAATCAAAATATCCTTCTTCCTAGGTCCTACTGAATATAAAGTTATCTGTTGTTTAAACCAAAACATGCTCAGTATTCATTCATTTATTTAACAAATATTTGAGGGAAAATTATATGCCAGGCACTGTGCTGGGCACTGGAAAGCTAGTGAGGATAAAATAGACCTTGACCTCTCTTCCAGAGAAATAATTGTAAGTAGTATGTAGAGGAAACTCCTAATACATAGGCTGATGCCTGCATTTTTTCTTCACCCAGGGTGAGATAATCACAAACCTTTAAGAAGTCTGAATAACTTTGTACATTTTTAGATTATTCACTGGTTACACTTCATTGCACTTATTTGCTTATGTCTGTGTTTCCCATTGTACTATGGCTCCCTTGAGTATAGAGGTCCTTTCTTACTGGCCTTGGTATCTCCAGTGTCTACTACTTTGGCTGTCATATAGTAAATCCTGGAAAAATATGTGTTGAACTGAAATAGAAAAACGATTTGATCCAATCCATTAATTATTTCATTTACACAAGGCCTTCTTTATAAAATGTCATTGTACTTATCCCTAAAACTTCTCATTCATCAAATGTGGACCAGTCTATCTCATCAGGCTAGTTTACCTTCCCTAGTTTGTTCTCACTTCTATGCCTTCTCTTGTTCCATAGCTCTCCCATAAAATGTGTTCCCATCTCTTCGTGAGCACTTCTTATGCCCCCTTCTCATTTAATTTAATGGGCCAATTTAATAGTATATAAGGGTGGAAACAATCTAATTTCCATTGTGTATTTCCTGTGAAACATTCTGCTAATGAACTGTTGCAAGGATTAACATAATACATTCCTTTGCAATAATATAAATAATGAGACAGAATGCATTCTTTTGATTTTGCATTGACTATTACCATGTGCTATGTGAGAAGTTAATTCTTCCACCTTTTTTTTCTGTTTGAACAGTTGCACAACCTTTATTCATACAACACATTATAGTGTCATTTGGTTTCCACTTGGTAGAGACACATCTTTAAATATTATTTTCTCCTTAGCCTGAGATAATTTTTATTTTGTCACTCTGTTGTTTTCAGAATGTAAGTTTCAATTCTTCAAATGAAAGGTTTTTATTATGCAGATATCATTCAACTGTAAATTGTTACTGCAAAAGATAAATTTTGTCTTTATAACTGATTAAAAAACACAACAGGAACACAAGAGTGTTGGAGTCATGATTGTCATTATGATTTTAGGATATGCCAGCCTAAGAGCAGCCAGACATGCTTCCAAGACATTAAAAATTAGGCACTGTCATTTTAGAGAATTTCTTGGCTTTTAGGCCTTCATAATGCAAATGCAGCATGGAATTGTGTGCCATCACTCATTTATAAGGTATATGTGTAGATCCAGAATATTAACATACATTTTTTAATGCTATCAAAATAAAAATATAGAATTAAAAAAAATCCTCAGAATACACAGACTCGAATGTGAGAAAAACTGACTTGGCCTTTTTATTCAGTTCCCTAAAACCATCTTTACCCTCTACTTGAAGATGCCTCCACTGAGGAGCAGTGTTTTCATTGTTGCTGTTATATTTGCAATTTGTTTTTTATTTTTATTTTTATGTATTGTTTTCTAGAGAGGGGCATGGGGAGTGGGAAGCAATTTTTTTAAGATTTATTTATTTATTTGAGAGAGAGTGTGTGTGGGAGGGCAAGGGTAGAGGAAGAGAGAGTCTTAAGCAGACTCTGCGCTGATTGTGGAGCCCGAAATGGGGCTAAATCTCATGACCCTGAGATCACACCCGAGCTGAAACCAAGAGTTGGATGCTTAACCAGCTGGGCCACCCAGGGGCCCTGAGCAATTTGTTTATAACACAGGTAATCCCTTACTTATAAATGGATATATTTTGAAAATTACTTTTTAAGATTTTTTGAAACTTGATGCCTTTTTCATTATAAATAATGCTATTCAGGGCATTTCCGTTATTATGCCAATTGGTAACATCTTAATCTTTAATGGACTTAAAGATCTTCACCACAATTTAATAATTCCTCTGTAAAAAACTACATCTAGAATTCTCAGTAGGATTCCCCCATAGCATTTTTTTTTTTTTGAATCCCGGCAACTGAAACAAAAATGTCCTTTCCTTGGAATCTTCTAGGCAGTAGAAACAGGCCTTTCTAACTCCAAGCTGTTGGAGATTGCCCTTCTGGCCCATCTCTTTAAGGACAGGCCTCTAATGGGAGTAAGGAAAGACTGATGTGAATATAGAGAGAGGGAAGAGTAAGAATGATTTGGGAGGAACAGTGAGTTTCTAAGATGTTTTGTGTCCTCAAAAAAGATATGTTGCATCTTGACCAGTGGTACCTGTGAATGTGACTTTATTTGGAAATAAGGGTTTTTGCAGGTATAGTTAAGATGTAAGTTAAAATGAGGTCATAGCGGAGTGGGTGTCCTAATAAGAGAAAAGACCCAGAGACTGCTATGTGAAGACATGGACACACATGAAGAATACCATATGACTATGGAGGCAGAGATTGAAGTGCTGCAGCTGAAACCCAAGGAATGCCAAGGATTGTCAGCAGACTACCAGAAGCTAGGGAGAGATAAGAAAGGATTGTCCCCTAATAGATTTCTGAGGGAGCCTGGCCCTGCCAACATCTTGATTTCAATAAATTTCTGTTGTTCTAAACCTTTGTGGCTTTTGATACTTTGTCAAGGCAGCCACAGGAAACTCATACAGGATTCTTAGCAGGAAGGAAGTAGAACTGGGATAACGGCTGTGGGACCAAGCAAGGCATGAATAAGAGAATGGAGGAACAGTGTTGAGACAGGGCTTTCCTTTATATTTCATTATTGGGTTTTTTTTCCTTCTCTTTTCCCTCTGGTTTATCTTTTTCATTCTTTTTTTCTTGCATATTACATTTATATAGCACTTTATGGTTTATTAGACATTCACATACTGCTAGTAATTAGCAGAACCAGGTTTTCTCACTTTAAATGCAGTTTTCATTCATAGTTTCTATTATCCCAATATTCATTAAGACATTAGATTCAAGTAATGGGGATTAAGGAATACCCTTGTGAGCACCAGCTGTTGTATGGAAGTGTTGAATCACTAAATTATAAACCTGAAACTAATTTTACACTGTTAACTGGAATTTAAATAAAAACTTAAAAAGACATTACAGATTCTATTGCAAGAGAGTTACAGTGGTGGCAGATGAGACTTGATAATAGGTGAGGTTTTTAACAGTCCAGAAGAGAGTAAGAAATTGCTGTTATTGATGTCTGAGAAGAAAGTGTCTGTTGCTATGTACCTGATGTTTAACAGACATTTTTTAATTGGGGACTGATTTTCTTGAACAAAACACTGCTTCCCTGTAACATATATCTGTTGTTCCAAGTCCAAATAATGCACTCCCTGTTCTAGGTGACTGTACTTCATGTAAAATTGAAGGCTGTTGTCACGTTCCCTCTAAATCTTCTCTTTTTAATATTAAATATTTCTAGTGTCTCTAGTCATTCTTCAAATGATAGAATGTCCAGGTCTCTGTCCAGGTCTCTTACCCATCCAGTCTTGAAATACTGTACCCAGACTTGAACTCAGTATTCCACATATATTCTAACCAGCAGAGAGTATAATGGTAATAGTAGTTAAAAAGATCAAGACACCCTGTTTTTAAATGTAATTTAGGATTATGTAAGCATTTTAAGCAATTACCTAATGTCAGTTCATAATGAACTTATGGTCCACTAAGACGCTAGATTTTTTTTTTTTTTTTTTTTTTTTTTTTTGTATTGTTGCCAGTTCAGTTTTCTTCTTGAAGCTACTAAGGGATTGAAGCTGCTACTTTTTCATTTGTTTCAGGGACCATGTAATTTCTCATCTCGGTTTCTCTTTGTGTTATTGTTCCACTCTACTGCGTATCTGTTGACTAACCAATAACTTCCTTCTTTATAAAATTTCAGTGGCTCTTTATAGTCTTCTACTGTGCATCAGTAAACACAGGTAGGAGCTGACATTTGTTCCTTCTTGAAGCTTGCTTTCCCTTTGGCTTCCAGGCCACCACACACTTCTGGCTTTCCTCTCATTTCTCAGTCTTCTTTGTGGGTCTCTTTTCATCTACCTTTCCCTCAACTATTTGTTGTGCCTTGGGTTTTGTCTTTGGCTTTCTCTTAACTTTGGTTGTGCCCTGATTTTTTTTTTTCTATATGCAATATGTCTTCAACAAATAGATGATGTTTAAAATGACAGGTGTAGATGAGCTCTTCTTGGGATGAGAGAGCATAGAACCAAGACCCATGGAAAGTCAACATTTGGAAGTCAGCTAGAGGAGGAGGGCTCATCAAGAAAACAAGAAGCAGCCAGATATGTGGGAGTGTTTCAAGAAGGAGGGTTAGTCAACGATGTCGACTCTTCCTAAGAGGTCAGGTAAGTGAGAATAGAGAAGTGTCCACTGAATTTTGTAGCATAGAGACTGTTGATGATCTTAGCAAGCATGGTTTTGTGGACTGTTGAGGGCAAAACCCAGTAAGTTGAAGAGTTAAAAAGAAGTAGAGGGGCGCCTGGGTGGCTCAGTCATTAAGCGTCTGCCTTCGGCTCAGGTCATGATCCCAGGGTCCTGGGATCGAGCCCTGCATCAGGCTGCCTGCTCTGCGGGAAGCCTACTTCTCCCTCTCCCACTCCCCCTGCTTGTGTTCCCTCTCTCGCTGTCTCTCTCTCTGTCAAATAAATAAAAATTTAAAAAAGAAAGTATGAGGGCAGAATAAATTATTTAAAAAAAAAAGAAGTAGAGAAGCAGAGATGGTGTATAGATTATGATATTAAGAAATGGAGCAGTACCTGGAGCATGTTATAGGGTCAGCTGAGGCTTTTAAGATTGAGAGATATGATGTATGAGAAAGTGATTTGGAAATTGTAACTTACTACGTATGTATAGAGAGAAATCCAGAAAGAAGATGGCTAAGGACACAACCCTGAGGAATACCCTCATTTAGAGAGTGAAGAAGAGACCCTGAGAGGTGTTCAGCTCAGGACACAGATGAGCGCTTCTGCTCTATGTGTAGTTTTTCAGTGCTGGGATTCCAAGAAGGAATCTCTGGATTCCCCGACTTCAAGCACTTTATGGTCTGTTGCTGTGTTTCACAAAATATGGTTAAGTGAATGACCTGCATCTAGATAGGCTTGTCTTAAGTATGTTATTCCAGGGTCTTACCTCAAGCCTACTGAATCAGAATTTTAGGTGATGATGCCAAGAATTTGAGTTTTTAACAGTGACTGTCACTCTTCCACCCAAGATAACTCATTCACCTACAGTTTAAGAACCACTGGCCTGTTGGATGAAACTGAACATGTTAACAAATAATAGTAAGTTGAAGAGTTAGTAGAAGAATAGGAAGGTACTTGGACATCTCTTTTTATAAATTTATTCCATTAGATAAAAGAAATGGGGCTGTTAGGTGAAAAAAATAGTACAAATTCATTAACATGAGAAAAAGAGACTTAAACTCGTGTTGTATTTTTTTAAGAAATGTTTTGTTTATGAAGGATCTTAACATAATTTAGAGAACCATTCCTCTTGTGGAAGGTTTGGGTTCTTTTCAGTTTGTTTCTATTATGGATAATGCCTTTATAGTAGAGGCAGTATGTACTATAGGGATAGAATTACAGGTTCTAGAACCATACTGCCTGGGTTTGAATCCCAACTCTTATTATTTACTAGCTCTGTAATTTTGGGCAAACTTTGTAAGTCATCTATGCTGCAGTTTGCTCATTTTAGTATAAGTATCATAATAGTGTATAATTTAATTGATGTAAGTATTGAGTGAGTTAATAGTTGTAAAGAGCTTAAAATGGTGCCTGGTACACAGTAAGCACTTAATAAATATGGGCTATTAATACTGTTAATATGTATCTTTCTGAATCTAGAGTCAAATTTCTGTTGAACTATTAGGATAAATTTTCAGGATGGGATTATTGCATATGTGGAATTAAGAAACAAAACAAAAAGACAAACAAAAAACAGACTCTTAAATACAGGGAACAAACTGGTGGTTGACAGAGGGGAGGTGGAGGGGATGGGTGAAATAGATAAAGGAGATTAAGAGTACACTTATGGTGATGAGCACTGAGTAATGCGTAGAATTGTTGAATCATTATATTGTGTACCTGAAACTCATATAGCACTGTATGTTAATTATGCTTCAATAAAAAAAGGATGAACCACCTCTTATGTCCCTTTACTATTTATGGTAATTGCTTTTCAAATGGTGATATCCAATTATGCTGTATAATTTGTAAATGCACCCTATCTATCAGTGTGTATGTGACATATACATTACAGTGTATACACACACGTGTGTACATATTTGGTGTGTCTCTATATATGTATGCATATCAACATGTTTTAGGGTTGTAAGCTTGTACAAGACTGTGACCTTTGTGTTAAGCCTGTTATTAAGTGTCTTACATTAATATTATAGCCCCTTGGTCAATACTGTTTCCAGGTCCACAAACAAATGGAAGGATATTCTGTGCTCATGGATTGGAAGAACTAGTATTTTTGAAATGTCCATACTACCTAAAGCAATTTTCAGATTCAGTGCAATCCGTATCAAAATACCAATAGCATTTTTCACAGAACTAGAACAAATAATCCTAACATTTATATGGAACCACAAAAGACCCTGAATAGCCAAAGCAATCCTGAGAAATAAGAACAAAGCTGAAGGTATCACAGTCCCAGATTTCAAGATATATTAGAAAGCTATAGGAAGCAAAACAGTATGGTGCTGGCATAAAAACAGACACGTAGATCAGTGGAACAGAATAGAGAGCCCAGAAATAAACCCACAATTATATGGTCCATTAATCTTCAACAAAAGAGGCAAGAATATACAACAGGGAATAGACGGTCTCTTCAACAAATGATGTTGGGAAAACTGGACCATGGTCTTACACCATACACAAACTCAAAATGGATTAAATACCTAAATGTGGAACACAAAACCATAAAACTCCTAGAAGAAAAGTAGGCAGTAATTTCCTTGACATAGGCCTTAGCAACATTTTTCTAGATATGTCTCCTGAGGCAAGGGAAACAAAAGCAAAAATAAACTATTGGGAATACATCAAAATTAAAAGCTTTTGCACAGCAAAGGAAACCACCAACAAAACTAAAAGGCAACCTATTGAATGGGAAAAGATATTTGCAAATGATATGTTCATAAGCGATTAGTATCTAGAATATATAAAGAACTTAACACCAAAACCCCCCGATAATCACTTAAAAAAGTGGGCACAGGACCCAAATAGACATTTTTCCAAAGAGGGTATACAGATGGCCAACAGACACATGAAAAGAGGCTCACCATCATTAATTAACCATCAGGGAAATGCAAATCAAAACTACAATGAGATATTGCCTCACACTTGTCAGAATGGCTAGTATCAAAAAGACAAGAAATAAGTATTGGCAGGGCTGTGTAAAAAAGGGAACCCTTGTGCACTGGTGGTGGGAATGTAAATTGGTGCAACCACTGTGGAAAGCAGTATGGAGGTTCCTCAAAAAATTGAAGATAGAAATACCATATGATTCAGTAATTCCACTACTGGGTATTTACTCAAAGAACTAAAAAACACTAATTTGAAAGGATATATGTACCCCTATGTTTATTGCAGCATTATTTACAATAACTAAGATATAGAGGTGACCCAAGTGTCCATTGATAGATGAATAGATAAGATATACACCATATATACATGCACCATATTTTCTTTATCCATATATCCATATCCATCTTCTTTATCCATATATACACATATATATATATGGATATATACACACACCATGGAATATTATTACTCAGCCATGAAAAAGAATGAGCCTCTTGCCATTTGCAACAACATGGATGGACTTAGAAGGTATTATGGTAAGTGAGAAAGAGACAAATACTGTATAATTTCACTTATATGTGGAATCTAAAAAAACAAATACATTAAAAAAACCAAAAAGCAGAATCAGACTTATAAATACAGAGAACAAACTGATGGTTGACAGAGGGAAGGGGGATGGGCAAAAAGGGGTGAAGGGGAGTGGGAGATACAGGCATCCATTCATGGAATGAATAAGTCATGGGAATAAAAGGTACACCATAGGGGATAAAGTCAAAGTGTTGTAATAGTTTCGCATGGTGACAGATGGTAGCTACACCTGTGGTAAGCATAGCATAAACTGTAGACTTGTCAGATCACTGTGTTGTATACCTGAAACTAATGTAACGTGTGTCAAATATACTTCAATTAAAAAATAAATGAATATTGAAAAAAATACTCTCTTCAGGTAGACGTTGGTAAATGATAGTTTTCTTTTGAAAGATCATGTCAAAGAAATATCCTAATTTTTTGTGTCTTTTTTCCTTTTGATAGATTGAAGCCATGGCCATTCTTTTTGCAGTTGTTGCCAGGGGAACGACTATCCTTGCCAAACATGCTTGGTGTGGAGGAAACTTCCTGGAGGTGACAGAGCAGATTCTGGCTAAGATACCTTCTGAAAATAACAAACTAACGTACTCACATGGCAAGTGAGTTCTGCTCTGCATGGGAAGAGGGTGAAAGAAGTGAACTGTATTATAATCAGAACAACAGAAAACAGGGTTCTTGGTAGATAATTTAAATAAGCTGACAGAACAGTAATCTTTACCAGCTTAGATAATGGTCTGGTTCTATTCATTATAAATTTGAATTTAAATTATTTTTATCATCAAAGTGATATTAATATTTTAAAGATATGGTAATGTTACTTATAAAAAATGACTTTGCTATAGAGCTCTAGGATATGTGCAACATGATACAGATAAAAGATATAATATTCCTTTGTTCATTCAGTAAATATTTACTGAGCACTTGACTATTGCTAGGCACTGTGCTTGGTGCTGGGGATGCAACAAGAAATTACACAGTATTTGCCCTCATAGAGGTTACAGTTTAATGGAGGAGACAGTCAAGTCCATAGATAACTATAGTAGATGGTGGAAGGTAGTGGATAGGAGGATGGCATTCTAGCTAGAAGGAATAGCTGGTAGAGAAGTATGGAGTTATAAGTTCATAGCACATGTTTAGGGAACTGCAGGTGGTATTCTGTGACTGGTACCCAGCATGGTGAAAATAAAGCTAGAGAGATAGGTAAAAGAGAAATCATATAGGGTCTCATAGGCCATATTAAGAGATTGATTTTACCCTGTGGACAGTGGGAAGGCACTGAAGGTTTTCAGCTGGGGTGTGACATGGTCAGCTTTTGCTTTAGAAAGATCGCTCTGGTGGCTGATTGGAGAATGGATTAGGAGGGCATAGGTGGGAAATCTTAGTAATCAGATAAAAAGTACCTCAACCTTCCTCATCAATACTTAAAAAACTTTTGTCATTTAACCCATCCTAATTTCCTTAGTTCCTATCTCAGAAGGAGGTCCTTACTACTTTCCAGAGCTAGCTCTTTGTATAATTTAGGACCTACTCTAGTCTAAACTACTGTAAGAGAGATACCCAAACTACAGTGTTACTTAAATGAGATAGCCCAGAGATGAGTACTTCCAGGCTGGTGGGGTGGCTCTGTCATTTTCGGTTAGTGTCTTCAGTTAGCTCTGGCCAAGGCAGTTCCTTTAGTTCTTGTTAACATCCTGTGCTCAGTAATTTTAAGGGCAAAGCCCAGAAGTAGGGTGACATTTTATTGTTCAGAAGTTTTGGGTTATGTTTTATTTTTCTCTACATAGTTATGTAGCTAACCTAGCTGGAAGGGAGGCTAGATTTTGTCATTTATAGCTGTGCAGCTGTATGTTCAGGTAAAATTCTATTACATTAGAAGAAGTTATAGGATATTAGGAGACAACTTGCAATCTTCCATTCTACTCTTTTGGGCCACTCAGATATCTGGGTGTACTCTTCTTCCCAAAGAGCACATATCCTCTCTGCAGGAGATGGCTCCAAAAACTCATCTGGTCACTGTCTAGTTCAGAGAGTCTGGGTGACACACAGTCTTCTCCATCAGGCCCAGGGGTGGCTTTTGTGACTTACCATAAACTAGAGAAGTGACATGTTCTTCCTGCTCCCCCTGTCCCACACATTAGACAATGGTAGAAGTAGAACAACATCATCAACGTCGAAGTTACAAATTCACATTTAGAGAAGAGAAGGATGAGAAACACATAGAAGTCACTGCTTCCTCGCAGTGTTCCAGTAACTACTTCACAGCAATTTCAAAGATTCCCTATTCTGACCCTGGAGTGGTTAGTGGTTCTGGTTCATTGGAGGAACTCCCTTGTCTTTTCTCCCTGAATCCTGGTTTTGTTCTCCAGGAGGCTCTTCCTTGTCCATTATCACCTGGCCACACCAAAAATGTGTGTCATCTTTTGGAACTGTACAGGTTTTGTAGTCTGCTGCCTGCTGGTATGGTTTAGAGGTCCAGACGTTGTCTTAGGGGTCAAATGATCCCAGCTTCTTGTGAGTATGGCTTTATAGTGTTTTCAAAAACTTATTAGACTTACGGTCTCTGTGTTCCTATTCAGTTCCCAGGAAAATGCCCAGGGAAAGCACATTCAGTCCTTTTAGAGGCAAGACTGGGAAGTGGGGATATACCTTCCACTCACATTTTATCAGCCAAAATTAGTCACGTAGCCGTATCTAGCTACAAGGGAAGCTAGAGTATGTAATCCAGTAAAAATGTGGTTATAGTACAAGAAGGCAACATTGTCCATCTGTTGTGCCTCTCCACTTGTATCCTGATCCAGTCCTGCCCAGTATCCTCTGGAGTGAGGTTCCAGCACTCAGTTTTTCCTTTTAACATTCTGCCTTCGTTTCTTTCCTATAATCATATTCCATCATCTTGATTAAAAATATCCATTATTGTACACTGAAAGAAAAAGTCCATGTTACTGTAAGACAACCATTTCCCCCTGAAATTTGATCTTCCTCTTGCTGTTTCTCTCTTCTTTAACAACATCACCAGCCATTCAGTTGGCTAAGCCTAACACTGAAGAATCATATTTGACTTTCTCACCAAATCCTTGCCATTCTCCTACAAGAGATTTTTCAATCCATTGCCTATCCTCTATCCCCACTTGTCAAAGTGTTTAGTTTAGGCCTTTATTGGTTTTCATTTTTAATAACCTCCTCATAACTTGTTTTTCAGCTTCTAGTTGTTCCTTCCTTAAATTTGTATTTCACGCTCCTATGATTACACTTTCTTGCTTAAAACCCATTACTTAAAAAATAAATAAAACCCATTACTTTGGGGCGCCTGGGTGGCTCAGTCATTAAGTCTCTGCCTTCGGCTCACGTCATGGTCCCAGGGTCCTGGGATCGAGCCCTGTATCTGGCTCCCTGCTCAACGGGAAGCCTGCTTCTCCTTCTCCCACTCCCCCTGCTTGTGTTCCCTCTCTGCTGTCTCTCTCTGTCAAATAAATAAATAAAAATCTTTAAAAAAAAAAAAAAAGTAAAACCCATTACTTTTAGAGTAAAGCCCAAACTCTACCTTCATAAGTTTGTCCATTCCTGACCTTTCTGCCCTTATCTCTATAGGAGTCCTTGCCGTTCTCTGACCTAGCTGTGTTATTTCAAGCTTCGTTACATCTTTTTTTCATGCTTTTGAACTTTCTCTCCCCTCCCAGCCCAGTGGTAAACTTTTGCTCATTTTATAGGTCCCAAATGAGATACTTTCTTCATCATTATTTAATCCTTCTAAAAGGGCAATTCTGATCACGTCCCTTTTATTCAGCAGTTACTCTGTGCACTCAGGGTGAAGTTTCTTGGTGACTTGGAAGACTCTTCAGTATCTGCCTCTGCTTCCTTCTCTAGCCTCATATCTCACTACTTTAGCCTTCGGTTTTGTTCTCCTGCCATACTTAGCTATTTGCATTTCAGTGCTGGGTTCTTTCTCTTTCTATTTGCAGTAGCTATTACCTTTTACTTGAATATGTTTTTCTTTTTAAAAATCTGACTTTGCCTTTCTGAGCTTAGATATTTTCTTTTCTAGAAACCCTGAACTCCAAGACCAGGCCAGGTGCCCCCTTTTTGCTTGTCTCCATAGTATCATTTGTTTATTCATACTGTAGCACTTAGCACACTGTAGTATAATTGCAATCTTTACTTTTTGTCTCTGTCATCTGACTGTAGGCTGCTTGGTGGCAGGGACCATACATTGTAACTTTTTGTGGTCTTCACACTAAGTTACTCCCTAGGGTACAAATTTTCTGGAGAAAATGATGACTTCCATTTTGGACACTGTGTTTAAGTTATCTATGCTATGTCCAGTTGGATGTGTCTAGTAGACAGTAGTGTATGTAGGCCTGGAGCTCAGGAAGTAAATCAGATCTAGGTTTGGGAATTATCATCATAATTGTGGTAGCTGAAAACAACAGCAAGACATGACAGTGGATGCCACCGTCCAGGGACTGTGTGTGAGAAGAGCAGAGAGCTGAGGATGTTGGAAAACGTCAATAGAGAGGGAAAGAGACTGCCACATTAACCAAGCAAGCCTGGTGCTGGGAAATCTAGTGGAGAGAAAACACTTTTCAGAAGAAGGAAGTGGTCAATAGTATCATGTTTCAGAGAGGGCCACTGGATATGGCGACGTGGAAGTTATTGGTGGAATTGATGTGAACAGTTTTAGAGTAGTGGAGGAAGACATTTTGCCTGAGTTACCATACCTCCTTGTAATTCATATCAAGCCTTTATGTGAACATTAAAAGTATAATTCAACAGGTACTCTTATCTATCCACTTGCCCAAGGTAGAAATCTGGGAGGCAAAATTGAGTTTCCCTCTGCTTCATTTCCAGTAGCCAGTTACCAAGTTCTGTTCTATGTCTCCTGCCTTTTCTTTTTCATTGCCCGTAGTACTTGAGTTTATTTCCCTCTTCATTTGCTTACCTGCTGTACTACAGTACTCTCCTATCTGGTTCTTCTTTTTTTTTTTTTAAAGATTTTATTTATTTATTTGACAGAGAGAGACACAGTGAGAGAGGGAACACATGCAGGGGGAGTGGGAGAGGGAGAAGCAGGCTTCCCGTGGAGCAGGGAGCCTGATGTAGGGCTTGATCCCAGGACCCTGGGATCATGACCTTAGCCAAAGGCAGGCAGACGCTTAATGACTGAGCCACCCAGGCGCCTCTCTCTGGTCCTTCTTTCAGTGAGTTTTCCATGCTCTAGCCAAAACATCCTTTTGCATGACAAATCTTACTACACACTCTTCAGGCTAAAACCTTTTGATGCTTGTTCATTTTTCTTAGGATAGTGCATAGTGAGGTTTTAACATCTTACTTAACCTGGTATTTGCTTACTTCTCCAGCCTCATCTGTGCAGGTAATTTGTTTTTTCCTTCTATTTCACTTTCTAGTCATGTGAACTCATTTGACTGTACTAAAGCCATTATGTGCTTTTTTTTTTTTTTTTTAAATCTCCAGGCCTTTATGCTTGTTGGTTTTTCACTCTGGAACCCTCTTTGTCTCCTCTTTACCTTGCCATCTTTTACTTATTCTTCAGGTCTTGACTCAGACATCACTTGCTCCAGGATGTCTTTCCCATTACCCTTTGCTAAACTCTGTTAGGTGTCTCCTTTATGTTGCCAGAGCACCATACTGCCTTTTACTCCTCATCCTGTTTTACCGTGCCGCTCAGTAATTCCCTGCACTGTGATCTTTGTGAAGGCAGGGACTGATGGTTTTGCTTATTTGTATCCTCAGCACCCAACCCAGTAACTGGCTCAAAGTAGATGTCAAACAGTTGTTAATGTTGAGCATTTGGTACAAAAAGTGATTGCTCTGAGATTTTAAAAGAAGGCAAGGAAGATGTATGGCTCATTGGAGGTTAATCTTAATTATGTGTCCCTCCTAAGATGTCATCTCTTGTTGAGGCCCTAAGAGTCCAATTATGCTTTTACAGCTACCATTTTAATGGGTAATGTGCATACCGTTGTGCTACATAGTTAGGGTAGAGACTTTATTTTAATGTTTTATTTATTCTTATCAGTTTGACTTGAGAGAAACAGGTGTATAGGGGAGGGGGAGAGGGAGAATAGATAGTATCTGTAAATGATATGGTCACATTGGTGGTACTAAATTTGCTTATACATAGATAGAAGATGGAAGTGAAAGCGATATTGCTCATAACCACAATAAATTTTATATCTTTTATTCTACAGTTATTTGTTTCATTACATCTGCCAAGATAGGATTGTATATCTTTGTATCACTGATGATGTAAGTAACTTGAAGACATGTTGCTATTTAACTATGTGTACTGTTAATAAAGTCAGTTCTTAATTATCTGTATCTTTAGTAGGTAAAGGTGATGTGATTATAACTGTCCATAGCTGGAAATTTTTTCTATACTTTGCATTTGTCATATGGAGCAGCAAATGACAAGAAGAGTTGATGTCTGGATATATGCAAATCAGCTCAGTTTTGGTAGAGTTTTAGCTTAACTAACCTCTTGCAACTTCTGCATTTCTCCCATTGTGTAGTGAGAATTGGTCTTCATCATCATGACCCTTTGATATCAAATCCTCAAAATTTATTTATCTGAAATATTAAATAGGTTATTTTATTCAATACTGAATTTTTTTATTTGAATCCAATTAGCCAACATATAGTACATCATTAGTTTTAGATATAATGTTCAATGATTCATTAGTTGCGTATAACACCCAGTGCTCATGTGAATAGTGAATTTTTTAATGTATAATGACCTTTGGAAAACAAAATCACAATACGTCATGATCCCCTTTGTAAACCTGTAGTTCACATTGGTAGGTGGTTTTTTGAGTATTTACAGGTTCTAGACCAAAATGCTCAGTAACTTAACAATGCCATCAAGGTCATTTCTCTCCTCTGTTATC
Source organism: Mirounga angustirostris (assembly GCF_029215605.1). Classification (NCBI taxonomy): domain Eukaryota; kingdom Metazoa; phylum Chordata; class Mammalia; order Carnivora; family Phocidae; genus Mirounga; species Mirounga angustirostris. The sequence continues at coordinate 127,321,685 of NW_026991719.1, forward strand.
TTTAGCGTCAGCTTCTTCCTAGTCCATTCCCCTATGGTTGCATGGAGCCACATGCTTTTTTATTTGTGTCCAGAGGAACTGTGTGTTCCCAAATCTCTTATTGTAAGAATGAGGAAAGTTCTCAGAAGCACACGCTCTTCTCCCCCTCTTTCAAAGTGAACTTCTTTTCATGTCTTATTGGCTAGGACTAGGTTACATACTTATTTCTAAATTGATCAATGACAAGAGGCGTGGAATTGGCATGATTGCCATAGGTCAGGGTTTTTAACCTTTATTGTGTCACAGACCCCTTTGACACTCATGGGCCCCTCCCAGGATGTTTTTAAATGTATGAAATACATGATTATAAACAAAACCAATTATACTGAAATACAGTATTCAGAGTATTTTAAAAATTGATATAGTAATATATATGATTTTTATGAATTCATTAAGTAACAAGATCTAGTCATAGGTCTGATAACTAATAATAATTTTGAAGTGATGAGTATAAATGATATTTTGAGATATCTATAACTGATGGTATGTGAAAAAAAGATTTCTATTGGTGACAGTCACAGGTACTGTTTGGTACTATTCTGGTTTGTTACCTACAGTCAGATTTGAAACTTAAGTTAAAACTTAATGTGGTTTATTTTCTATCCAAGTGCATGGACCCCTTGAATTTGGACCACTGATGCCAGTGTAAGAACCCTTAGCTTAGACTAATCATCTTGGGTGACATGGAGATGAGTGTCAACTATAGTGATCATCACAGTGATTTTTATCCTTAGTTTCAGAGTGTTTTCTAAAATTATTTTAAAAGTTCAGCTATATCTGAAATGACTGATGTGAAAAGGCTTGGAATAGATAAGAAATATGACTAAATTTGGGTTCATCAGAGTTGAGTTTTCTATTTCTTGACTGGGACCAGACAAGAGTACATGACTTGATCTTTTCAAGTATACCATCACTATTAAAAAAAACTCAATTCAAAGTAGTGTTATTTTTGTGTGTGAAAGACTGTACTATTATTATGGATTTATTAAGCATCTTCTTGTGCTGGGCCTTCTAATAGATCCTGTGAAAGATATGGAGGAAGTAATACCCAATTCTTACTCTCAAGAAACTAACCTAGATACTGTTATCTTTAGTTGGCAGTAGTCAAATAAATATATTTGGATTGGACTCTCAGTTCTTTCTTTTATTAGTCGTTTGACCTTCAGCAAGTTACCTTTTAAGAGCCTTTGTTCTCTTATTGTAAAATGAGGTCAGTGCTAGTTCCTCCTCATGGAATCATTGCTTAGTAAATGTTAGCTGTTCTTATGGTTGTTGTTAATCATCCATATCATCTTTGTTTATTTTCTAATGTGGACTCTGTGTTGGTCTCTTTTCAGGATTTTGAACGTTCTCGAGCATTTAATTTTCTGAATGAGATAAAGAAGAGGTTCCAGACTACATATGGTTCGAGAGCACAGACAGCACTCCCATATGCCATGAATAGCGAGTTCTCAAGTGTCTTGGCTGCACAGTTGGTAAGGTCTTTTTCAGGATATAGTATTTTGATTCATATCTTCTTTATTACTTTCAGGCACTTTGAATATAGGGGACTCTGACCTGCAAATATATTTTTCTGATTGTGCTATTAAATGGCAACGTAATAAAACTTCCCAGATAGAAAAATTTTAAATAATCAGTGATACTCTCTATATAGTGTTCAAAGTATCTAGGAATGGGGAAAAACATTAAAGATCATCTACTTGAGCTACCCATCTAATGCATAAATCCACTCAGTATGCCAAATGGCCTCTTAACTTGTACATTAACCTTCTACCCTCCCATGAGGCAATTGTAATTTTTTTTTGAGTGAGAGAGGGTGCATGCCTGCCTGCGTGGCAGGGAAGGAAGGCGAGAGTGAGGGAGGGGCAGAGAGAGACTTTCAGGCAGGCTCCACACTCAGCATGGAGCCCAATGCAGGGCTCAATCTCACAACCCTGAGTTCATGACCTGAGCTGGAAATTAAGTCAGATGCCTAATGACTGAGCCGCCCAGGCACCCCAAGGCAACTGTAATTTTTGAACAGCTTAACTTAGTCATTTGAAAGTCTGCTCATCTATGTGAATACCAAACTGTCAGCTCAGTGAAGTTTTGCATACATATATACCTATGAAATAACACCCTTTTCAAAATACATCTCCATGACCCTAAAAGTTCCTGATGTCCCTTTGCAGTCAATCCCCTCCCCAACACTCTGCCCCAGGCAACCTCTGCTCTCTTTTCTGTCACTATGAATTAGTTTTGTCCTTTCTAGAATTTCCTATAAATGGAATTATGCATTACATACTCCTTTGTGTCCTGGATGCTCTGTGTAAGGCTTTTGATATTCATGTTGTGTAAATCAGTAGTTCCCTTTTTTTGCTGAGTAGTGTTGTGTGCATATACCACAATTTGTAATAAATTATCAAACTTTTTTCCTAAGTGGTTGTACCATTTATATTCCCACCAGCAGTTCTAGTGTTTCTACATTCTTGCCAATGCTTGTTATGGTCTATCTTTTTAATTTTAGTCATCCTAGTGGGTGTGTAGTGATATCTCATTGTGGTTTTAATTTGCATTTCCATGATGACTAATGATGTTGAGACCTTTAAAAATGCTTCCCTTTTAGCGGTGAAACTATCTGAGTGCAAAGACATATGTTCTATCTATGATTGTATCGTGAATGAGAAACAAAAGCATTATTGTGATTGAATACTTTTCACTTCTTTAAGTGTTCTTTTTAGTACTTTTTGAGTGTTACACTTCTAAATATGCATTCTTCGGGGGATGAAGTTCCTTTAAATAGTTATAAATCTTTATTCAGTCAGTTTGTTTGTTTCATACTTCCCACTAGAAAACATTCATACATGTGATACTGTGTAAAACATCACCAACCAAAAATATACCAATATATAGTCAAAGGTAACAGGTGAGCTGGCAGCAAAACTTTCAACTTAACCAGTTTGTCATTGGCTCTGTATCTATGTGTGACCCTCTGAACAAGTCTGTGCCAGGATTGTCATTTACAGATGGAGATAATAATAAGAGCATCTTCATCATGGAGTTTTTGGGTAGATTAAATAATGTCCTCTCTTTGAAGCATTTAGCACAGTGAAGTGACTAGAATATTGTATATTAAGGACTTCATGGATAGCTATGGATAATAATTTCAAAATACATACAATTATCAATGCTTAGATTTCTAGATCCTATAAGAAGCCAATGAAAATAGGATGCATACTCTGATCCCAACAGATAGAAGAATAGATGCTCAGAAGGTGGGCCAGCCTCTCCTCATCATACCCAAGAATTGGGGAACAATTTAGTGTGCTTTTCCCTGTCTTGTTTTCTCCATCTATGGTCTTCTTTTCTCCTTTCTTGTCTGAGCACAGATTATATAACCCTGTACTTCTGCCCTAAGAGTCTCAGGTATATATATTGATAAAATACATTTACCTTTATTTTATGCTGCCTATATTTTTCCCTAGGCCTAATAACAATTTTTTTTAAAGATTTTATTTATTTATTTGACAGAGAGAGATACAGTGAGAGAGGGAACACAAGCAGGGGGAGTGGGAGAGGGAGAAGCAGGCTTCCCGCTGAGCAGGGAGCCCGATGCAGGGCTCGATCCCAGGACCCTGGGATCATGACCTGAGCCGAAGGCAGACGCTTAATGACTGAGCCACCCAGGTGCCCCCTGGTAACAATTTTTAAATGAAATGGCATGTATCTTTTATATCAATACAGGCATAATTTAATAGCATTCCTCAGTGTCATTCCTTTTCTTTTTGTTTTCCTATTGTAAGGTCTGGATAAGTTAAATCTTGTTTTCTTATAGAAGCATCACTCTGAGAATAAGGGCATAGACAAAGTGGTGGAGACTCAAGCCCAAGTGGATGAACTGAAAGGAATCATGGTCAGAAACATAGGTATGTTTCATGGCATAGTCCACATGCATATGGGCAAAAATGGTAATTGATTACTTGATTGGGGTCAAATTATTCTAGAAAGGCTGAAATAGTACTTCCTGAATCTTACTTTTGGAAACTATCAGCTGAGATATGGATGTTGCCTACCTATGATACGGTCTCCTGTATGAATGTTTATTTCTTAGTACTTATGACTGTTCTTCATTCTAATTTGTTAGTTGGCTTAGCAAGAATAATTTGAGATTCTTGCAACAGTTCCGCAATTAAGAATAATTTAGTCAGTTTTGGCTGGAGATACCCAGATAGCTGATGTTATCAGTAGATACTTAAAGTTTAACTTTTTGACCTCCTCAGAAAGTTTGTAACACTTGATTGAGAGAAAGAAAGAATTGGTCCAAAAAAACTGTTGTACTTTTCAAAGAATGAACTATGATATAAATTCTGTCAGCCTATGTTTTGTCAAGCTATTTAAGCACACTAAAATAATCCAGAGAAATGCATCAAGTTTATTTTTTAATTGATTATGCAATTGTATTTAGATTTAGGATGATGCTAATTTTTTAAAATCATTGGTTCTCAAAATGTAGTCCCTGGGCCAGCAGCATCAGCATCCTTTGGGAACCTGTTAGAAATGCAAGTTTTCAGGACCCACCCCAGAGCTATCGAATCAGAAACTCTGTGAGTGGGACCCAGCAATCTGTGTTTTCACAAGCCCTCCAGAGGATTTGAATGCATATTCAAGTTTGAGAACCACTCTTTCTAAGGGGAATATCTCAGACAATAACTTGTATAAAATTGAATGAAAATGATATTGTTTTATAAGATATTTAATTGAGACATTGTCAAATTTCATAAATGTCAATTTACTTATAATCTTGGATTTACTATTTGAATTACTTGTACATTTATTGTTAGCACAGGTACAAGCTGTAAAGACATTTTAGAAAAAAAAATACTCTTGATCCCAGCATCCTAAAGACTCATTTCCATTTTTTCTTTTAAGGTTTTTATCCATATATATACGTATTATAATAATCGCACATATTCAGTTTTGTTGAGGCAGTACAATATAGTGACCAAGATTTAGAGTCATATGTGCCTGAGTTTGAGTCATGATTTCACTTCCAACCTGCTGTTAGCCCTTGGTCATCCTCAAACTTCTCTGAGCTTTGTTTCCTAATCTGCAAAAAGGAGATGGTAGAACCTAAGGTTACCAGGATAAAGGAGATAATGTATGTAAAGCATCTTGTACAGTGCCTAGCACATAGTAAGAGCTGAATTATCGTTAGCTATCATTAATCTACTTTATGCTCATACAGTATTTCATTGGGTTATATTATAGGTTAGAATCATGTCCTAATTTTGGACACTTCGGTTCTTTAGAGCAGTGTTACTCAGAGTACTGTTTTACAACCAGATAAAGAGCTTGCGCCAGCATGTAAGTCAGTGCTGTGCTTCCTTCATTGAGAACATCTTATTATGAATATGTCAGTTGTGTGCTTAGAGACTCAGTTGAAGCAATAATAAACACTCTTAGGTAGCACCGATTTAGAGGTTTGTGTTACAATAACAGTACTGCTCTAAATGGTTTTGTGCCTATTTTTCTTATTTTCTTGAAATTAAGTCCCAGGAATGAGATTAAAAATCAAAAGGGAGAAACTTTTTTTTTAATGTTTACTTTCATTCCAGTTAGTTAACATGCAGTGTAATAATAGTTTCAGATGTACAATATAGTGATTTAGCAGTTCCATACTGCACACAGTGCTCACCACAACAGCTGTCTTCCTTAATCCCCATTACCTATGTAACTCATTCTCCCACCCCACCTCCCCCTCTGGTAACCATCACTGTTTTCTCTCTGTGTTTTTTAAAGATTTTATTTATTTATTTAACAGAGAGAGAGCGTGCACACACAAGCAGGGGGAGCAGCAGAGGGAGAAGGAGGCTTCCCGCTGAGCAGGGAACCCGATGCAGGGCTCAATCCCAGGACCCTGAGATCATGACCCGAGCTGAAAGCAGCCGCTTAACCAATGGAGCCACCCAGGCGCCCCTTATTTTTAATTTTTTGAGGAACCTTCATACTATTTTCCATAGTGGCTGAACCAATTTATATTCCCACCAACAGTGCATAAGGGTTTCCTTCTCTCCAAACCCTCACCAACACTTGTGATTTCTTGTCTTGATGATAGCTGTTCGAACAGGTGTGATATCTACAATATCTCATTGTGGTTTTGATTTGCCTGTCCCTGATGATTAGTGATGTTGAGCATCTTTTCATGTGTCTGTTGGCCATCTAGATGTCTTCTTTGGAAAAGTGTCTATTCAGTTCCTCTGCCTGTTTTTGATAGTTTTTTTATTTGTTAACTGAGTTGTATGGATTCCTTATTTTAGATATTAACCCCTTATCTAGTATATGGTTTGTAAATATTTTCTCCCATTCTGTAGGTTACCTTTTCATTTTGTCGATTGTTTATTTTGCTGTCCAGAAGCTTTTTAGTTTGATGTAGTTCCACTTGTTGAGTTTTGCTTAAAGACCAGTGAGAAAAAACCTTCTTCCCTATGTTTTCTTCTAGGAATTTAATCGTTTTAGTCTTTGAATTTAAGTCTTTAATCCATTTCAAGTTATTTTGGGGGAGCTGTTGTAAGGGATCCAATTTTAGATTCTTTCACGTGGTTATCCAGTTTTCCCAGCACTGTTTGTTGAAGAGACTGTTTTTTCCCTAGTGAGTAAAGTTCTTGGCTCCCTTGTAAAATCTTGGTCAACTGTATATGTGGGAGTTTGTTTCTGGGATCTCTATTCTGTTCCATTGGTTCATGTGTCTATGTTTATGCCAGTACCATACTGTTTTAATTACTATAGCTTTATAGTATAGTTTGAAATCAGGAACTGTGACACCTCTGGCTTTGTTCTTTCTCAGAATTGCTTTATTTGTTTGGGGTCTTTTATGGTTCCATAGAAATTTTAGGATTGTTTTTTCTATTTCTGTGAAAAATGCCATTGGAATTTTGAAAGACATTGCATTGAATCTGTAGATGGCTTTGGGTAGTATGGCCATTTTAACGATATTAGTTCTTCTGATCCATGAACATGGGATATATTTACATTTGTTGTGTCTTTAGTTTCTTTCATCAGTGTCTTGTAGTCTTCGTTGCAGAGATCTTTCACCTCCTTAGTTAAATTTATTCGTAAGTATTTTATTATTTTTGATGGTATCGTGATTGGGATAGTTTTCATTATTACTTTTTTGGATATTTTATTGTTAGTATATAGAAATTTAACTGATTTCTGTATGTTGATTTTATATCCTACAACTTTATTGCATTTGTTGATTAGTTCAATTTTTGGTTGAGTCTAGGATTTTCTGTATATATTATCATATCATCTGCAAATGATGCCAGTTTTACTTCTTCCTTTTCTATTTTGATGCCTATTATTTAATTGTCTTGTCTGATTGCTCTACTTAGGCCTTCCAGTACTATATGAGTAACAGTGGTGAGAGTGGGGATCTTTGTCTTGTTCCTGATCTTAGAGGAAAAGCTTTTATTATTTCACCATTGAGTATGATGTTACCTTTGGGTTTGTCATATATGGCCTTTATTATGCTGAAATATGTCCTTATATACTCAGTTTGTTGAAGTTTTTTATGATGAAATGATGCTATGTTTTGTAAAATGTTTTTTCTGCATCTATTGATTTGATTACAAGTTTTTATCTTCCATTATATTAATGTGGTGTATCACATGTACTGAGTTGTATATGTGGAACCATTCTTATATGCCAGGGATAAATCCCACTTGGTCATGGTATATGATCATTTTTATGTGGTGTTGAATTCAATTTGCTAATATTTTTTTGAGAATTTTTGCATCTGTGTTCATCAGGGATATTGGTCTATAGTTTTCTTGTTGTGTCCTTATCTGGATTTGGTTTCAGGGTAATGCTGGCCTTGTAAAATGAGTTTGGAAGTATTTCCTCCTCTTTGGTTTTTTTTGGAAGAGTTTGGGAAGGTTTGGCATTAATTTTGCTTTAAATGTTTGGTATAATTCACCAATGAAGCCATCTGGTTTTGGGTTTTTCTTTGTTAGGAGGTTTTTGGGTACAGATTCAATCTCCTTACTCATTATTGGAATGTTCAGAATTTCTATTACTTCATGATTCTGTCTTGGTAGGTTATATGTTTCTAGGACTATATCCATTTCTTCTTTATTCAGTTTGTTGTCATGTATTATTCAAAAGAGTCTCTTATGATCCTATGTATTTCTGTAGTATCAGTTCTAATGTCTCCTCTTTCGTTTCTGATTATATTTGAATCTTCTTTTTTTCTTTCATCTAGCTAGAGGTTTGTCAATTTTATTATTTAAAAAAAAAAACAGCCATTAGTTTTGTTGATCTTTTCTATTTTTCTGGTTTCTATTTCATTAATTTCCACTTTGGTCTTTGTTTCCTTCCTTCCACTAACTTTGGGCTTAATTTGTTCTTCTGTTTCTAGTTCCTTGAAGGTTCAAGTTAGGCTGTTTATTTGAGGTCTTTGTTTTCTTAACATATGCATTTATCACTATAACCTCTTGCAGAACTGCTTTTGTAGCATCCTGTGTGTTTTGGTGTGTTGTGTTTCTGTTTTCATTTGTTTCAGTTATTTTTTTATTTTCCTTTTGATTTTTTTCTTTAACCCATTGGTTGTTCAGGAATGTGTTGTTTAGTTTCCACATATTTATAGATTTTCCAGCTTTCCTCTTGTTGATTTCTAATATCATACTACTGTGGTTAGAAAAGGTACTTGGTATGATTTCAGTCTTCCTAAATTTGTTAAGACTTGTTTTGTGTCCTATCATATGATGTATCCTGGAGAATGTTCCTTGTGCACTTGAGAAGAATGTATATTCTGCTGCTGTTGGATGGAATGTTCTGTGTATTGCCTGTTATGACCACTTGTATGGTTTAAGTCATGTTTCCTTATTGATTTCTGTCTGGATGATCTAGCCATTGTTAGAAAGGGGTGTACTGAAGTCACCTACTATTATTGTATTATTATCTGTTTCTTCCTTCAGATCTGCTTGTATTAAGATACTTAGGTGCTCTGGGGCGCCTGGGTGGCTCAGTCATTAAGCGTCTGCCTTCTGCTCAGGTCATGATCTCAGGGTCCTGGGATCGAGCCCCGCATCGGGTTCCCTGCTGTGCAGGAAGCCTGCTTCTCCCTCTCCCCCTCCCCCTGCTTGTGTTCCCTCTCTCGCTGTGTCTCTCTCTTGTCAAATAAATAAATAAAATCTTAAAAAAAAAAAGATACTTAGGTGCTCTGATATTGTGTACGTATATATATTTTTTTCAAAGATTTATTTTAATTTTAGAGAGAAAGAGAGTATGCCAGTGGGGGAGGGGCAGAGGGAGAGGGAGAGAAAGAATCCCAAGCAGACTCCTCGCTAAGCACTATGTGGGGCTCCATCCCATGACCCTGAGATCATGAACTGAACTGAAATCAAGAGTCGGACACTTAACCAGCTGAGCCGCCCACACCCCTGTGTGCATATATATTTAAAATTGTTATACCTTTTTAATGAATTGACTACTTTATTATTATGTAATGACTGTATTTATCTTTTTTTTTTTTTTTTTTTTTTTTTTACAGTTTTTGGTGTATAGTCTTATTTTATCTCCACTTTCTTTTGGTTTCCACCTGCATGGAATATCTTTTTCCATCCCTTCACTTTAAGCCTATGTGTGTATTTAAATCTGCAGTGAGTCTCATGTAAGCAGCATATTGTTGGATCTTGTTTTTTTTATCCATCCAGCCACTCTGTGCCTTTTGATTGGTGAACTTATTAGAGTAATTTTTGAAATGTAAAGACTTACTATACTAATTCCATCTTATTCATTGCTTTCTGGATGTTTTGTAATTTCATCGTTCCTTTTCCCTTCCATTTCTGCCTACCTTTTTATTTTTTTCCTTTAATGTATTTATTATTTTTCCCCTAGAATATGTATATGTATGTATGTGTCTGTGTATCCCAGAAAATATATGTAATTTTTAATTGAGATATAGTTGACACACCATATTATTATTAGTTTCAGGTGTACAGCATAGTGATTTGACAATTATACACATTAGGAAATGCTCACCACAATAAGTGTAGTTACCATCTCTCACCATAGAAAGTTATTATGAGGGGGTGCCTGGGTGGCTCAGTCGTTAAGCGTCTGCCTTCGGCTCAGGTCATAATCCCAGGGTCCTGGGATTGAGCCCCACATCGGGCTCCCTGCTCAGCGGGGAGCCTGCTTCTCCCTCTACCCCTCCCCCTGCTTGTGTTCCTGCTCTCTCTGTCTCTCTCTGTCAAATAAATAAATTAAAACATTAAAAAAAAAGTTATATTATGATATTATTAACTATATTCCCTATGTTGTACTTTTCATCCCTGTTAACTTATTTATTTTATAACTGGAAGTTTGCCCCTCTTAATCCACTTCACCTATTTCACCTATCCCCCAACCCCCTCCCCTCTGGCAACCACCAGTTCTCATTATTTATGCATCTGTTTCTGTTTTTGTTTCTTAGATTCCACGTATAAGTGAAATCATATGGTATTTGCTTTCTCTATCTGACTTACTTCATTTAGCATAATACCCTCTAGGTCTATCTGTATTGTCCCAAATGTCTGCCTACCTTTTAAAATTGGTGATGTTTTGGGATTGTGTGTTCCATTTCCTGTTTCTGTATCTTTTGTGAACCTACTCTAGGTTTTTGCTTTTCAGTTACCATGGGGCTTACATAAACCATCTTATAGATAAAATAGTCCATTTTAAGGTGATAGCAACTTTTCATACAAAAACTCCACATATTTTACTCCCCTGTTACACTCTTGGTGTCACAGTTTACCTTTTTCTATTGTCTGTTTGTTAAAATTTATAGTAGCTATAGTTATTTCTAATACTCTTTATCTTTAACCTTTATACTATATTTAAGTGTTTAACACACCATCCTATTACAGAATTAGTTTTGTAAATTTGTATATTTAACCTCTACCAGTGTATTATATACTTTTCTATGTTTTCATGTCACTAATTAGTGTCTTTTCCTTTTAGCATTTCTTGCATGGCAAGTCTAGTGGTAATGAACTCCCTTAACTTTTATTTGTCTGAGAATATATTTATTTCTCCTTCATATTTGAAGGATAACTTTGTCATATAGACTATTCTTGGCTGGCAATTTTTTCTTTCAACACTTTGGATGTGTTATTCCACATTCGTTGCTGGCCTTTAGGGTCTCTGCTGCAAATCCACTCATAGCCTAATAGGAATTTCTTTGTAGGTTACAGTCTTGTTTTTCCTCTGGCTGCTTTTAAGAGTCTCCCTTTATCTTTGATTTTTGACCATTTTCTTATAATGTATCTTAAGAAGGTCTTTTTGCATTGAGATAATAAGGTGATCTCTTACCTTTATGAACTTAGATGTCCAGGTCTCTCTCCAGGTTTAGGAAGTTTTCCACTATTATTTGTTTAAATAAGCTTTCTGTCTTGTTCCCTCTCTTATCTCCTTCTGGAACCCCAATTCTAATATTTGTACGTTTGATGGAGTCCCATTGATCATATAGGCTTTTTGGGTTTTTCATTATTTTCTCTTTGTTGTCCTCTGGGTTGTTTCAGAGTTCCTATCCTCTAGCTCACTTATTATGTCTTCCATTTGGATTACTTTGAGGTAGATGTTTTCTATTGAATTTTTCATCTCATTCATTCTTCAGCTCCAGAATTTGTTTGATTCTTTGTTATGATCTCTATCTCTGTTAAATTTCAGATTTTGTTCATATAGTGCTTTCCTGATTTTGTTGATCGTTTTTCTGTGGAGTTTTTTTTGCAGCTTGTTGAGTTTTTCAAAACAGTTATTTTGAATTCTTTATTAGCTAGATTGCAAAATTTCACACTTTTGATTTCAGTTATTGGAGAATGATTGTTACCATACAGTGTTGACATATTTCCTTGATTCTTGATGTTCCTTGAACTTCTGTGTTGCTGCTTTCCCTTTTGATGTGTAGTAGACACCTCCTAAAATCTTTCCTAGTTACCCTCAGGTAGGAAATAGCATTTGTGGTTCTGCTATCTGGGGTTCTCTCCATCCTTGTCTGGATGCTCCTGCTCCGTGCTTCTTACTCATTCTTGTGGCAGAGTTCTTAACTTTTATGTCTTCTCTGATCTTACAACTTACCATGCTGGCTGCTGGAAACCTCTTTTTTTTTTTTTCCAGAAGATGACATTACAGCTCAAGTTTATGGTTTCTCCCTTGCCCACAGACCCTGGTCTGATATTCTGAGAGCACTACTTTTAACTGGAGCTCACTCTTGCCACTGCACTTAGGAGCATGCATAAGGAGCTGGCCGCAGAGTAGGAGGAGGTGACTGTGGGACTGGTGAGGGAATCATTGAGTAAGGGTCTCCCAGAGGCTTGTGGGTGGACTTCCTGCTTAAGCCCTGAGCACAGCTATCAGGGAGTATGTTCTTTTAATATCCTGTGACATTTTTATTGGCCTCTTTCCTGATCTCCTCCCTGCCCCCAGTCTTAGAGGTCCTGCCTCTGTACCCTGGGTGCTGCTGGAGAGAAATGGGTTTCTCCAGTAGCTTGTCACATAGGTGGAGTAGCCAGGCACTCACTCACTGTTCTCCCTTTCCCCTGGGGGAGAGACTGCCACCAGCAAATCGAACTGTGCTCCTGTGTGATGCCCAATGCTCCTGTGTATGAGGTGGTCCTGCTGGAGTGCTTCCTGGTGCCCATTGAGAGCACTGAGCAGGCCTCAGGACTGCTCTTTGTGCCAAATAGTCCATCGTGGGCAGGCAGCCTCAAGGCCGTCACTGCAGGCAGCAAGTGAAGGCCATACCCTGCCAGACTGTGGGGGCTGGGAGGTGGTCATTTTTTTGGGGGAAAAAAAACTTAGTTCAGCCCTATGCTCTGTCACCTTGGGCAACGGTCAGTGCTGGAAAAGTTCCTCTTACCCTCTCCAGTGCATCTAAATTCATATCTATATTTTATGCTCCAGTGCCATGCTGAAGTCTCCTCTTGGCAAGGCTAGCCTTCTACAAATTCTCTCTCATCCATGAGTACCTGCCTAAATCAGTACTCTTCAAATTTTCCCCAGCTGCGACCAAGAGGGCTATGGAAGCAACACTGATCATGTTGGTTCCACAGCCTATACTTAGGTTTGTCTGCCTGTTACCGATGCGCAGGTGCATGAGACCCCCTCAGGTCCTTTGGCCTATGGTGCTGGATCCCACAGGTCCCACAGAGGCACTTTTTTTGTGGATGGATGCCTTAATTAGTTTTTTAAAAGGGGGGGGCAAAATGGAGGGATGTCTTACAGTGCCATGATGCTGACATCACCCCACTTCTTGTTATATTGTGATAGTCTTGACCCCTGTTGCAGTAGTCTAGAGTAGGAAGAATAAAATCTTCCTTATCATTTTTGGCAAGTGTCAGAATAATTTCCCTTTAATAGTATCTCTCTTCCAACATCCTTCTTGCCTTGTTTCCAAGTATTATATTTTTTAATGCTATTGTAAATGCAATTTTTCTCTCTCATTTTTGGATTTTTCATTGCTAATGTATAGAAATACAGTTGATTTTTTGCATATTGTGCAACGTTATTGAACATTTTTTTATTAATTCTAATAGCATTTTAGTGAGTTCTTTATGATTTTCTATATACAGGGTGTTAGATTCTGCCAGGTACTTTTTTTGCATCTATTGAAATGTTTGTGTGGATTTTGTCCTTTATTCTGTTAATACAGTATATTATATATTTTGGTTTTTGGATATTAAATCAACCTTGCATTTCTGAAATAAATGCCACTTCGTCATGTTGTAAATCCCTTTAATATATTGCTGGATTACATCTAAAATATTACTGAGGTTTTATGTCTATATTCATGAGATATTGATCTGTTTTTCTCTTGTGATGTCTTATTCTTATTTAAATTCAATTAACATACAGTGTATTAGTTTCAGAGGTAGAGTTCAGTGATTCATCAGTTGTAAAAAACACCCAGTGCTCGTTACATCACGTGCCCTCCTTAATGCCCATCACCCTATTACCCCATCCCCCACCCCCTCCCCTCCAGCAACCTTCAGTTTGTTTCCTAGAGTTAAGAGTCTCTTACTTATGGTTTGTCTTCCTCTCTGATTTTATCTTGTTTTATTTTTCCCTCCCTTCCTCCATGTTCCTCTGTTTTGTTTCTCAAATTCCACATATGAATGAAATCATATGATAATTGTCTTTCTCTGACTGACTTATTTTGCCTAGCATAATACCCTCTAGTTCCATCCACATCATTGCAAATGGCAAGATTTCATTTTTTTGATGGCTGAGTAATGCTCCGTTGTGTGTGTGTGTATACATTACCACATCTTTATTCGTTCATCTGTCGATGGACATCTGAGCTCTTTCCATAGTTTGGCTATTGTGGATATTGCTGCTGTAAACATTTGGGTGTGGTGCCTCTTCGGATCACTATATTTGTATCTTTGGGGTAAATACCTTGTAGTGCAGTTACTGGGTCATAGGGTAGCTCTATTTTTAACTTTTTGAGGAACCTCCATACTGTTTTCCAGAGTGGCTGTACCAGCTTGCATTCCCACCAACAGTGTAAGAGGGTTCCCCTTTCTCCACATCCTTGCCAACATTTGTTGTTTCCTGACTTGTTAATTTTAGCCATTCTGACTGGTGTGAGGTGGTATCTCATTGTGGTTTTGACTTGTATTTCCCTGATGCTGAGTGATGTTGAGCATTTTTTCATGTGCTTTTTGACCATTTGTATGTCTTTGGAGAAATGTCTGCCCATGTCTTCTGCCCATTTTTTGACTGGATTATTTGCTTTCTGGTTGTTGAGTTTGATAAGTTCTTTATAGATTTTGAATACTAACCCTTTATCTGATAAGACATTTGCAAATATCTTTTCCCATTCTGGTAGGTTGTCTTTTGGTTTTGTCGACTTTCCTTTGCTGTGCAAAAGCTTTTTATCTTGATGAGGTCACAATAGCTCATTTTTGCCTTTGTTTCCCTTGCCTTTGGAGATGTGTCTAGCAAGAAGTAGCTGCGACTGAGGTCAAAGAGGTTGTTGCCTGTGTTCTCTTCTAGGATTTTGATGGTGTCCTGTCTCACATTTGGGTCTTTCATCCATTTAGAGTTTATTTTTTGTGTACGGTGTAAGAAAATTCTTCTACTTGTGGCTGTCCAGTTTTCCCAGCACTATTTGGTGAAGAGACTTGTCTATTTTTCCATTGGATATTCTTTCCTGCTTTGTGAAAGATTAGTTGACCATAGAGTTGAGTATCCATTTCTGGGTTCTTTATCCTGTTTCATTGATCTATGTGTCTGTTTTTTTGCCAGTATCATACTGTCTTGATTACAGCTTCAGTAGAGCTTGAAGTCCAAAATTGTGATGCCACCAGCTTTGGTTTTCTTTTTCAACCTTACTTCAGCTATTCAGGGTCTTTTCTGGTTCCATACAAATTTTAGTATTATTTGTTCTAGCTCTGTGAAAAATGATGATGGTATTTTGATAGGGATTGCATTGAATATATAGATTGCTCTGGGAAGCATAGACATTTTAACAATATTTGTTCTTCCAATCCATGAACATGGAATGTTTTTCCATTTCTTTGTGTCTTCCTCAATTTCTTTCATGAGTTTTATACTTTTCAGAGTACCGATCCTTTACCTCTCTGGGTAGGTTTATTCCTGGGTATCTTATGGTGTTTGGTGCAACTGTAAATGGGATTGATTCCTTAATTTCTCTGTCTTCTGTCTCATGGTTAGTGTATAGAAATGCAACTGATTTCTGTGCATTGATTTTGTATCCTGCAACTTTGCTGAATTCCTGTATGAGTTCTAGCAATTTTGGGGTGGAGTCTTTTGGGTTTTCCACATGGAGTATCATGTCATCTGTGAAGAGTGAGAGTTTGGCTTCTTCTTTGTCGATTTGGATGCCTTTCATTTCTTTTTGTTGTCTGATTGGTGAGCCTGGGACTTTTAGCATTATGTTGAACAACAGTGGTGAGAGTGGGCATCCCTGTTGTGTTCCTGACCTTAGGGGAAAAGCTCTCAATTTTTGCCCATTGAGAATGATATTCTCTGTGGGCTTTTCATATATGGCTTTTATGATATTGTGGTATGTTCCTTCTATCCCTACACTGTGAAGAGTTTTAATCAAGAAAGGATGCTGTACTTTGTCAAATGCTTTTTCTGCATCTATTGAGAGGCTCAAATTGTTCTTGTCCTATCTTTTATTAATGTAGTGTATCACATTGATTTGCAGATGCTGAACCACGCTTGCAGCCCAGGAATAAATTCCACTTGGTCATGGTGAATAATCCTTTTAATGTATTGTTGGATCCTATTGGCTAGTATCTTGGTGAGAATTTTGGCGTCCATGTTCATCAGGGATATTGGTCTGTAATTCTCCTTTTTGGTGGGATCTTTGGTTTTGGGATCAGGGAAATGCTGGCCTCTAGAGTTTGGAAGTTTTCCTTCATTTCTATTTTTTGAAACAACTTCAGAAGAATAGGCATTAATTCTTCTTTAAATGTTTGGCCATCTGGCCCTAGACTCTTGTTTTTTGGGAGATTTTTGATTACTGATTCAATTTCTTTGCTGGTTATGGGTCTGTTCAGGTTTTTATTTCTTCCTGGTTCGGTTTTGGTAGTTTATATTTCTAGGAAAGTATCCATTTCTTCCATTTGCCTAATTTGTTGGCAGATAGTTGCTCATAATATGTTCTTATAATTGTATTTCTTGTGTGTTGGTTATGATCTCTCCTCTTTCATTCGATTTTATTAATTTGGGTCCTTTCTTTTTTCTTTTTGGTAAGTCTGGCCAGGGGTTTATCGATCTTTCTTTCAGAGAACCAGCTCCTAGTTTCATTGATCTGTTCTGCTATTCTTTTGGTTTCTATTTCATTGATTTCTGCTCTGATCTTTATTAAATCTCATCTCTTGCTTGGTTTAAGCTTTATGTGCTGTTCTTTCTCCAGCTCCTTTAGGTGTAGGGTTAGGTTGTACATGTGAGACTTTCCCTGTTTCTTGAGAAAGGCTTGTATTGCTATGTACTTCCTTCTTAGGACCACCATTGCTGTATGCCAAAGGTTTTGAATAGTTGTGTTTTCATTTTCATTTGTTTCCATGCATTTTTTAAATTCTTGTTTAATTTTCTGGTTGTGACCCATTCATTCTTTAGTTGGATGCTCTTTAGCCTCCATGTATTTGAGTCCTTTCCGACTTTCCTCTGGTGATTGAGTTCTAGTTTCAAAGCATTGTGGTCTGAAAATATGCAAGGAATAATCCCAGTCTTTTGGTACCAGTTGAGACCTGATTTGTGAGCCAGTATGTGTTCTATTCTGGAGAATGTTCCATGGGCACTCGAGAAGAATGTGTATGCTCTTGCTTTAGGAGGCAATGTTCTGAATATATCTGTGAAGTCCATCTGGTCCAGTATGTCATTCAAAGTCCTTGTTTCCTTGTTGATCTTCTGCTTAGATGATCTGTCCATTGCTGTAAGTGGGGTGTTAAAGTCCCTACTCTTACTGTGTTATTGTGAATAAGTTTCTTGAATTTTGTTATTAATTGTTTTATATAATTGGCTGCTCCCAAGTCAGGAGGATAAATATTTACAATTGTTAGCTCTTCTTGTTGCATAGAACCTTTAAGTATGATATAGTGTCCTTCCTCATCTCTTATTAGAGTCTTTGGTTTAAAATCTTATTTGTCTGAAAGAAGGATTACTTTTTTTTCCATCTCCATTATAGCATGATAAATGGTTCTCCACCTCCTCACTTTCAATCTGGAGGTGTCTTTGGGTCTAAAATGAGTCTCTTGTAGACAGCATATCGACGGGTCTTATTTTTTATCCAATCTGCTACCCTTTGTCTTTTGATTGGAGCATTTTAGCCCATTTACATTCAGAGTAACTACTGAAAGATATGAATTTAGTGCCATTGTATTACCTGTAAAGTCACTGTTACTGTATATTGTCTGTTCCTTTCTGGTCTGTGTTACTTTTAGGCTCTGTCTTTGCTTACAGGATCCCTTTTAATATTTCTTGCAGGGCTGGTTTAGTGATCACGAATTCTTTTAGTTTCTGTTTTTCCTGGAAGCTCTTCATCTCTCCTATTCTTTTTTTTTTTTTAAGATTTATTTATTTATTTGAGAGAGCAAGAATGAGAGAGAGAGAGTACATGAGAGGGGGGAGGGTCAGAGGGAGAAGCAGGCTCCTCGCTGAGCAGGGAGCCCGATGCAGGACTCAATCCAGGGACTCCAGGATCATGACCTGAGCCGAAGGCAGTCGCTTAACCAACAGAGCCACCCAGACGCCCTTTTTTTTTTTTTTTTTTTTAAGATTTTATTTATTTATTTGACAGAGACACAGCAAGAGAGGGAACACAGGCAGGGGGAGTGGAAGAGGGAGAAGCAGGCTTCCCGTGGAGCAGGGAGCCTGATGCGGGGCTCGATCCCAGGACCGTGGGATCATGACCTGAGTCGAAGGCAGACGCTTAATGACTGAGCCACCCAGGCGCCCCTCTCTCCTTTCTGAATGACAGCCTTGCTGGATAAAGTATTCTTGGCTGCATGTTTTTCTCATTTAGCACCCTGAATATATCATGCCAGTCCTTTCTGGCCTGCCAGGTCTCTGTGGCTAGGTCTGCTGCCAGCCTTATGTGTCTACCTCTGTAGGTTAAGGACCTATTTATTGTCCTGAGCTGCTTTCAGGATTTTCTCTTTGTCTCTGAAATTTGCAGCCTTCACTATTCTATGTCGAGGTGTTGACCTATTTTTATTGATTTTGAGAGGGTTTCTCTGTGCCTCCTGGACTTGGATGCCTGTTTCCTTCCAGATTAGGGAAGTTCTCAGCTATAATTTGCTCAAATATACCTTCTGCCACCCCCTTCCTCTTCCTCTGGAACCCTAATTATTCTAATATTGTTTCACTTTATGGTATTGCTGATCTTTTGACTTCTCCCGTTGTGATCCAGTAGTTGTTTCTTTCTTTACCTCAGTTTCTTTATTCTCCATCGTTTTATCTTCCATCACTGATTCTGTCTTCTGCCTTGTTTATCCTAGTAGTTAGAGCCTCCATTTTTTATTGATTCTCATTAATAGCCTTTTTTATTTTGACTTGATTAGATTTTAGTTTTTTTATTTCTCCAGAAAGGGGTTCTCTAGTGTCTTCTATGCTTTTTTCAAGCTCAGCTAGTATCTTTATAATCGTTATTTTGAATTCTAGCTCTGACATTTTATAATATCCATATTTGTTAAGTCTCTGGCAGTTAGTACTGCCTCTTGTTCTTTTTTCTGGGGTGAGTTTTTTTGTCTTGTCATTTTGTCCAAAGAAGAATAGATGGATGAGAGAACAAAATACAAAAATATCAACCATGACCCCAGCAAAATATACAGTAAACAAATCAGAAGAGATCAGTAACCAAAAAAGAAAAAAAGGAAAACAGAAAGAGAATATGATCAAAGAGGTGGACAGAACAGGGTAACACACTAGGTCCTCGGTGTATTTTGGTCTTTTAGAAGAAACTAGATCCTAAATGATAAAGGAAGAAAAACTTCTATATATACAAAAATATAATTGAATATGATGAAAGGAAGCCAAAAATGAAGAATATATATAGATAGATAAAATATAAACGTAAAAATAAAATTAAAAAAGACTTAAAAAAGAGTTGATAACATAAGAAACTAGTTGAAAAGTAAAAAAAAAGAAAGAAAAGAAATTTTAAACTGAAAGACTAAAGAATCATGAGAAAAAAATCTCAAAATCTATATACTATTTTTCCCTAGTTCTGGAGTTTTGCAGTTCTGTGTGATCTGTAAACTTGGTATTAGCCAGATGTTCCTGCTGGTCTTCTGTGGGGGGGCCAGTTTTGCTAATTCTCAGGTGTCTTTGCCTGGGCCGAGTTGCACCACCCTTGCCAGGGCTTAGTGTGAGCTGCTCCAGATTGCTCTATGTGGCTTTTGTTCCCTGAAGGCCTTCCATGTCACTTTAGAGGATGAAAATAAAAATGGTGGCGTCCAGTTCTCCAGCCCCAGAGCTGAATGATCCCAGCCCCCACTCTTCATTATGCCCTCAGGGAAAAGCAGTCAATCAGTTTTGTCTCCCTGGTTTCCATCCACACTCTGTTCACCCAGCCTGTGACCAAGCGTTTTTATCTCAGGCACCGACCCCTTTTTGGGTCTCCAAATCCTGCAGATTCCTGTGGCACTCACCCATGCCGGTCCTCCCTGGGGGAAGGAGGAGGGTCTTGCTGTGGTTCTGCTGCTTGCTGGGCCCCTGCTCGAAGAGCAGTCACCTGATCGTGTCGTGGTTGCTGGTTTATGGCAAAACTGAGCTGAAAGCCCACTCATAGGCTCACTGATTGCAGCCGGCTTCCCTGCTCTAATGCTTGCAATCTCTGCCGCACTCAGGCACCCCCGTTCTTTCTGTGACCCCGGGGATCCTGAGACCACACTGCCCCACCTGGGATTCTGCCCTACTTCACCACCTGAGTGCGTTTCAGGCAGGGAAGTCCTTCACTGGAGCAGATTTCTAGAAGTTCCAATTTTGCAGTCCACTGCTATATCACTTTCAGGTAGCTCGCTGATTGAGGCTCCCTCCCCCCACAGCTTATTTTCCTTTATGTTGGTTCATATTCACTTCTCCATACCTCCTACCTTGCAAAAAGTGGTTGTTTTTCTATTTGTAGAATTGCAGTGATCCTTTCCTTAGATCTCAGATGAGTTCACAGGTGTTCAGAATGATTTGACAGCTATCTAGCTGAATTCCAGGGACAAGATAAAA
Source organism: Mirounga angustirostris (assembly GCF_029215605.1). NCBI lineage: Eukaryota > Metazoa > Chordata > Mammalia > Carnivora > Phocidae > Mirounga > Mirounga angustirostris. The sequence goes on from NW_026991719.1 coordinate 127,342,439, forward strand.
CTAGGATATGCTACTCCTCTGCCATCTTCCTCCTTCTCAGCCTCTTGTGCTGTGGTTATCTGATTTTGATATCAGTAAAACTGGCCTCATAGGATGAGTTGAGAAGTGTTCCCTCCACTTCTATTTTGGAAGAGTTTTTGAAAAATTGGTATTAATTCTTCTTGAAATGTTTGGTAGAATTCACCTTTGAAGTGATATGGACATGGGCTTCTCCTTCTGCAAAGTTTAAAAATTACAGATTCAGAGCTTCCAGTCCAACATGGTGACGTAGGGGAGGATCCTGATCTCACCTCCTCCATGGAACACACCGAATTACACCTATTTACAGAGCAGTTCCTCCTGAGGAGGAACTGAGGGCCACCTGAACAGCTTCCACACAACAAAAGATAGAATAGCAAAACAACAGCAGGAGAGATGGAGACACAGTAATGCAGGGAACCCCTACCCCAGATGCTGCGAACTGCAGTGGTAAGAGATAGTACTGAGGGACTGGGAGCACAGTCATCTGTCCTTGGGCACAGGAGAAAAGCCATGGTTTAAAAGAGAAACTAGCTCATAAAATAGAACTAGAACTCCAGCAAACAACAGAATAGCTGGTGGAACTCTCCGGGTCAGAGGGACTGGTGAGCGACATGGTTTGTGCTCCCCCTTCCCCTTGAAAGCACTGACCCGAGCAGTCTGGACACCATAGCCAGTTTGAGGTTTCAGTGAGCCCCAGGTCCCTTACCTCATATCCGCCCTGAACTCCTGGGGCACAGAAAAAACACAGTTTAAAAGATCAATTAGCATATAAAAGAGCCAGCACTAGAACTCCACCAAATGGTGAGGGAGCTGCTGGAACACTCTCTGGATGGGAGAGGCTGACAGCCATGGTCTATTCTCTCCATTCCCACCTTGAAAGCACAGACCAGTACACAGTCTTGGCATCAAAATTGGTCTGCTTTGCCTCAGTGAGCCCAAGGCCAGCCCCAGCCGTCCCACCAAGGTGGCCACAGAGCAGTGCACGCTGGGATACCCCCGGTTAGTGCTCAGTACAGCTCCAGCCATTGTGCCAAGGTGACACAGGTGCAAGGCACCCAGAACACTCCAGGATCACAACACTTTGGCTTCAGATGCCTTGCTAGGGAGCCTCCAATGCAGAGTGCTCTGGAACCTCCTGTCTGATGTCTGCTTTAGATCCAGCTGCCCCACCAAGGCACCCCTGTGTGGAGCACCCCATAACATCCCTGTCCATGCCAGCCTCAGCTCCATTCACCTGGGCAAGGCATCCACTACGTCAAGCACCCCAGGACACCCCAGCTTGCACCCACTTCAGCTTCAGCTGTCCTGCCAGGGCACACTTCGTGGGGAGAGCCTAGGGACCACACCAGTCCATGTCCACTTCAGCTTTAGCCATCCTGTCAGGATGCCCCCTGCATGGAACACCCCAAGACCCCCTGACACGTACCCTACCTTGGCTCCAGTTGCCCTTCCAGTGTACCCTCTGTGAAGAGTCCTGGAACATCCTGGTTTATATCCACTTCAGCTTCAGCTATCCAGCCAAGATGTCTTCTGTGCATAGATGTCCAGGACCCCCCAGCTTGCATCCATTTCAACTTCAGCTAATCCTGTCAGGGCACCTTCTGTATGGAGAGCCCAGGGACCTTCCGGCCCACACACAGCCTCAGCTCCAGCCACCTTGCCAGGGCACCCCCATATGGAAAACTTGAACTACCCTGGATAGCACCCACCTGCTGTGTGGAGAGCCCAGGGACCATACTGACCTGTACCTACTTCAAGCTTTAGCTTTCCTGCCAGGGCGCCCACTCTGTGGAGAGCCCTGGGACCCCCAACCCATGCCGGCCACAGCTCCAGCCGGCCAGCAGGAATCACCAAGCATACACAGTCTACACGGGACAACCAGACACAAGACCATTCCTTCAATTTTAGAAGTAGCTGTTCTGCCTAATGCATAGAAACAAACATAGTTAAACTAAATGGGGGAAATAAGGCAACATGCTCCAAAAGAAACAAGACAAAACATCAGTAAGATAATGAAATGGAGATAAACAACATACCTGATAAAACATTTAGAGTAATGATTGTAAAGATGCTCACCGGTCTGACGATAAGAGTGGAAGAACTCAGTGAAAGCTTTAATAAAGATATATAAAATATAAAAAAGAACCAATCAGAGGTGAAGAATACAGTAACTGCAATAAAAAATACCCTAGGGGGAATCAACAGATTAGTGGATGCAGAAGAACATATCAGTGATCTGGAAGACAGGGTAATGGAAAGCACCTAAAGCAAATAGCAAAAAGAGAAAAGAATAATTTGAAAACGTGGGGATAGGTTAAGGGATCTCTTGGAGACATCAAGCAAGCACATGTTCACGTTATAGGGATCCCAGAAGAAGAAGAAGAGAGAAAGGGACAGGAAACTTACTTGAGGAAATAATAGTTGGAAACTTCAGTAACCTAGGGAAGGAAATAGACATCCCGTTTCAGGAAGCACCAGAGAATTCCAAACAGAATGAACTGAATGAGGTCCACACCATGACACAAAGTAGTTAAAATGTCAAAGATTAAAGATAAAGAGAGAACTTTAAAAGCAACATGATGGAAGCAAAAACTTACCTACAAGGGAAACCCTATTTTTCAGGAGAAACTTTGCAGGCCAGAAGGGAGTGAAATGGTATATTAAAAGTGCTGAAAGGAAACCAAAAACCTACAATCAAGAATACTCTATCTGTCAAGGTTATCATTAATAATCGAGGAGAGATAAAGAATTTCCCAGACAAATAAAAGTTAAAATGAGTTTATCACCACTAAACCAGGCTTACAAAAACTGTTAAAGGGACTTCTCTAAGTGGAAAAGGCCAGAAGTAGACATAAGAAAATTATGAATAAAAAGATGTGAAATATGGCAGCATATACATAAAATGTGGAGGAGGAGTTAAAAAATGGTTTTTTTTAGAAAGTGTTTGAACCTAGATGACCGTCAACTTAATATAGACTGTTATATACTTAGGATGTTACCTCATGGTAACCACAAACTCAGAACCTGTAAGAGATACACAAAAAATAGAAAGCCACACATAACAGTACAGAAACTCCTCAATGACAGAGAAGGAGCGAGAAAAGAAGAAAGGAACAGAGAACTACAAAATCAACCAGAAAACAATTAACAAAATGGCAATAAGTATATAGCTATGAATAATTACTTTAATTATAAATGGCCTACGTGCTCCAATCAAAAGATATACGGTGGCAGAATGGATTAAAAAGAACACAAGACCCATTTTTATGCTGCCAACCAGAGACTCACCTCAGATCTAAAGACACATACAGTCTGAAAGGATGAGAAAACATTTACCATGAAAATGGAAGTGGGGGAAAAACGTCCTGGCTAACAATACTTATATCAGGCAAAATAGGCTTTAAAACAAAGACTGGCAGAACAAACTCCACAACTAAAGGCAGAGAAGAGACCACATTGAAGACGGTAGTAAGAGGGGAGATGTGGTGGGGCGTGAAATGGACTACAGCAATCTGTGGTGGGTAGGGAAGGGAGCCATGGGTGAAGCAGAGAGAAAAATAGACTATCACACCGGGAACCCTGCATGGGGAAGACGAATCCACATAACATTTGGCTTTGAAAGCTAGAAGGGCCGAATTTCATGAGTTCTCATAACCGTGAGACTTAAGGCCTGGAATTTTAAAAATTGGGGCTCAGTTCTGGAAGAGCCTGGAGGGTAAGAGTAAACTGAGTCCCCCACCCTTAAAGAGACAACACAGTGAACAGCCTGTGGAGATACAGCATAGAAGCAGCAGTTTGGAAAATGCATGGGACACATGGGAGGAAGAGTAGTCTACTCATTTCAGAGTGTGTCCCATGAAGCAGGGATGGCTGACAGACTTTTCCAGGAACAAAGTAGCTTGCAGGCATCATCTTCCATCCCCACACCCCAGCATAAACAAATGAGAACAGTCTTTGGGAACTCAATGACTCCATCAAGCATAATACTCACATTAAAGGGATCCCAGAAGAAGGTGTAGAAAATGTATCTGAAGAAATAATAGCTGAAAACTTTTCCTAATCTGGGAAAGGAACCATCCAGATGCAGGAAGCAGAGAGGTCCCCCGAAAAAATCATCCCAAGGAGGTCCACACCAAGATACATAGTAACTAAAATGGCAGAAAGTAGTGATAAAGAGAATTTTAAAAGCAGCAGAACAGAAGACAGTGACACACAAGGGAAACCCCATAAGTGTATCATCTAATTTTTCAGCTGAAACTTGCAGGCCAGATGGGAATGGCATGATAAATTCGAAGGGCTGAAAAGAAAAAATCTGCAGCCTAGAATGCTCTGTTTAGCAAGGCTATCATTCGGACTAGGAGAGAGAAAGTTTCCCAGAAACAAAAGCTGAAGAAGTTCATGACCACTAAACCAGCCCTATAGGAAATATTAAAGTGGACTCTGAGTGGAAAGGAAAGACCATAATTAACAGTAGGAAAAGTAGGAAACCAAAAGCAGTACAAATAAGTATATCTGTAAAAATCAGTCAAGAGATTCACAAAAGGATGTAAAATATGACATTATATACGTAAAGCATGGAGGAGGGAAGAGGAGTGGAGAATGGGTTCACACTTAAATGACCATCAACCTCATATAGACTGCTATATGCAGAAGATATTATATACAAACCTAATGGCACAAATCAAAAACCAGTAATAGATATGCAAAGAATAAAGAGAAAGGAATGCAAGTATATCACTAAGGAAAGCCAACAAACTATGAAAGAAGAGAGGATCAGAGAACTAGAAAAACAACCATAAAACAAGTACCAAAATGGCAATAAGTACATATCTATCAGTGATTACTTTTAATGTAAATGGACTAAACATTCCAATCAAAAGATATAGGGAGACAGAGTGGTTAATAAAATAAGAACCATCTGTATGCTGCCTGTAAGAGACTCATTTCAGACCTAAAGATACGTGCATACTGAAAGTGAGGGGATGGAGCAACATTTATCATGCAAATGGATGTCTAAAGAAAGCCAGAATAGTAATAATTATATCAGAAAAACTAGACTTTAAAGCAAAGACTGTAACAAGAGACAAAGAAGGACACAATATAATAATAGAGGGGAAAACCCAATAAGAAGATATAACAATTATAAACATTTATGCACCCAACATGGGAGCACCCGAATACATAAAACATAAAGGAACTAATTGGTAGTAATACAACATGCCACTCACATCAATGGACATCATCATTCAGAAAGTCAACAAGGAAACCATGGCTTTGAATGACACACTGCAACAAATGGATTTAACAGATATATTCAGAACATACCATCCGAAAACAGCAGAATACACATTCTTTTCAAGTGCACAGGGAACGTTCTCCAGAATAGATCACATATTAGGTCACAAAACAAGTCTCAACAAATGAAAAAAGATCGGAGTCATACCTTGTATCTTTTTTGACCACAAGGCTATGGAACTAGAAGTCAACCACAAGAAAAAAATCTGCAAAGACCACAGATATATGGAGGTTAAATGACATGCTACTAAATAATAAATGGGTCAACCAAGAAGTCAAAGACGAAATCAGAAATTACATGGAGAGAAATGCAAATGAAAATAAAAGGGTCCATAATCTTTGGGATGCAGTAAAAGCAGTTCTCAGAGGGAATTTTATAGCAATATAGGCCTACCTCAAGAAGCAAAAAAATCTCAAGTAAACAACCTAACCTTACACCTAAAGGAGCTAGTGAGAGAGCAAACAAAACCCAAAACCTGCAGAAGGAAGGAAATAAGGATTAGAGCAGAAATAAATGAAGTGAAAAGTTAAAAAAAACAACAACCAGTAGAACAAATCAAAGACACAAGCAGTTTCTTGGAAAATATCAGAGAGAGAGAGAGCGCAAATAATTCAGAAATGAAGGAGGAGAAATAACAACTGGCACCACAGAAATACAAATAATTGTAAGAGAATATTATGAAAAATTATATGCCAACAAACTGGGCAATCTGGAAGAAATGGACAAATTCCTAGAAACAACCTACCAAAATTGAAGCAGAAAGAAATTGAAAATTTGAACAGATCAGTTACCAACAATGAAGTTGAATCAGTAATGAAAAAACTCCCAACAGACAAAAGTCCAGGACCAGACAGCTTCACAGGGGACTTTGTACCAAACATTTAAGGAAGAGTTAATACCTATTCTTCTCAAACTTTTCCAAAACATAAAACAGGAAGGAAAGTTTCCAAATTCATTCTCTGAGGCCAGAATTACCCTGATACCAAAACCAGATAAACACACCACAAAAGAGAACTACAGACCAATATCTCTCATGGACATAGATAAAAAAGTCCTCAACAAAATACTAGCAAACCAAATCCAACAATACATTAAAGAAATCATTCACCACACACAAGTGGGATTTATTCCTGGGCTGCAAGGGTCGCTCAGTATTCACAAATCAGTTAATGTGCTACATCCTATCAAGAGGAGAAAAGATAAAAATAATGTTATCATTTCAAAGGATGCAGAAAAAGCATTTGAAAAATAACATCCATTCATGATAAAAACCCCCGACAAAGTAGTTTTAGAGGGAACATACTTCAACATTCTAAAGGCCTTATGCTCACAGGTAGCATCATCCTCAATGGGGAAAAATTGAGAGCTTTACCACTAAGGTCAGGAATAAAACAAGAATGTCCACTTTTGCCACTTTTATTCAACATAGTACTGGAAGTCCTCGACAAAGCAATCAGACAACAAAAAGAAATAAAAGGCATCCAAATTAGTAAGGAAGAATCCAAACTTTCAGTCTTTGCAAATGGCATAATACTATATAAAGGAAACCCTAAAGACTCCACCAGAAAACCAGTAGAAATGATAAATGAATTGAGTAAAGTTGCAAGATACAAAATCGATGTATAGAAATCTCTTGCCTTTCTATACATTAATATTGAAGCAGCAGAAAGAGAACTTAAGAAAACAATCCTTTTTACAATTGCACCAAACATAATAAAATTCCTAGGAATAAACTGAACCAAAGAGGTGAAAGACCTGTACTCTGAAAACTGTAAAACATTGAAAGAAATTGAAGATGACACAAAGAAATTGAAAGACATTCCATGCTTATGGATTGGAAGAAGAAATACTGTTAAAATGTCTATAATACCCAAAGCAATCTACAGAATTAATGCAATCCCTATCAAAATACCAAAAGCATTTTTCACAGGAGTAGAACAACCAGTCCTAAAATTTGTATGGAATCACAAAAGACCCTGAATAACCAAAGTAATCTTGAAAAATAAAAACAAAACTGGAGGTATCTCAATTCCAGACTTCAAGATATATTACAGAGCTATAGTGATCAAAACAGTATGGTACTGCCACAAAAATAGACATATAGATCAATGGAACAGAATGGAGAGCCCAGAAATAAACCCACAATTATGTGGTCAAATAATCTTTGGCAAAGGAGGCAAGAATATGCAATGGAGAAAAAGTCTCTTTGACAAGTGGTGGGAAAACTGGACCTCTTCCTTACACTATACACAAAAGTAAGCTCAAAATGGATTGAGTTAAATGTGAGACCTGAAACTATAAAAATCGTAGAGAAGAGCACAGGCAGTATGTTCTTTGACATTGACTGTAGCAACATCCTTCTAGATAATGTCTCCTGAGGCAAGGGAAACAAAAGCAAAAATAAACTATCGAGACTTCATCAAAATAAAAAGCTTCTGCCCTGAGAAGGAAAGAACAAAACTAAAAGACCGCTTACTGAATGGAAGAAGATCTTTGCAAATGACATATCTGTTAAAGGGTTTGTTCCAAAATATATTAAAGAACTTCTAGAACTCAACACCAAAAAACCCTAAGTATTAAAAAACGGGCAGAAGACATGAACAGACATTTTTCTAAAGAAGACATCCAGATGGCCAACAGACACCTGAAATGATCTCAACATCATTGATCATCAGGGAAATGTGAATCAAAATTACAGTGGGATTATCACCTAACACAAGTCAGAATGGTTAAAATAAAAAAAAAACACAAAGTGTTGGATGAGGATGTGGATAAAGAGGAAGCCTTTTGCACTCTTGGTGGGAATGCAAACTGGTGCAGCCACTGTGGAAAACACTATGGAGGATTCTCAAAAAGTTAAAAATAGAACTATCCTATTATTCTTAATTGCACTACTGTGTATTTACCTAAAGAATATAAAGCACCAGTTTAAAGGGATATATACATGCCTGTGTTTATAGCAGCATTATTTACAATAGCCAAACTATGAAAGCAGCCTAAGTGTCCATCAATAGATGAATGGATAAAGGTGTTACACACACACACACACACACACACAGAGGAATATTATTCAGCCATAAAAAATGCAGTTTTACCATTTGCAATAACATGGATCAATCTAGAGAGTATAATGCTAAGCAAAATATGCCAGAGAAGGACAGATACCATATGATTTCACTCATATGTGGAATTAATAAACAAAACAAATGAACAAAGGGAAAAAAGGAGATAAACCAAAAAACATACTCTTAACTATAGTGAACAGATGACTACTACTAGGGAGGTGGATGATGGGGTGTGAATCAGGTGAAGGGGATTAAGAGTATAATATCTTTTTTTAAAAAAGATTTTATTTATTCATTTGAGACACAGAGATATGGAGAGAGAAAGAGCATGAGCAGAGGGAGAGGCAGAGGGAGAGGCAGAAGCAGGCTTCCTGTTGAGCCAGGAGCCCGATGCGGGGTTCGATCCCAGGACCCTGGGATCAGGACCTGAGCCGAAGGTGGATGCTTAACCATCTGAGCCACCCAGGTGCCCCGAGTGTAATTGTCTTGATGAGCACTGAGTAATATATGGAACTGTTGAAACACTGTATTGTACGCCTGAAACTTATAACACTGTATTATCTATACTGGAATTAAATTTTTTTTTAATTTAAAAGAATAAAAAGAGAGGACTGAAATAAATAAAATCCGAAATGAAAAAATAACTGACACCACAGTAATAAAAAGATTACAGTAGAGTACTACAAAAAAATATATGCCTAGAAATTGGACAACCTAGAAGAAATGGGTAAATTGTAAATATTTTGTTTTTAAAGATTTTATTTATTTGAGAGAGAGAGAGAGCATGAGAGGGGTGAGGGGCAGAGGGAAAAGCAGACTCCCTGCTGAGCAGGGAGCCCAATGCGGGACTCGATCCTGGGACTCCAGGATCATGACCTGAGCTGAAGGCAGTCTCTTAAGCAACTGAGCCACCCAGGTTCCCAGAAATGGGTAAATTCTAGAAACATATTACAAAATTCCAAAACTGAGTTAGGAAGAAATAGAAAATCTGAACAGACCAATTACTAGTAACAAAATTGAATCAGTAATCAGAAACCTACCAAAAATGAAAAATTCAGGATCAGATGAATTCTACCAAACATTTAAAGAAGAGTTAATACCCATTCTCTTCCAACTATTCCAAAAAATAGAAGAGGAAGGAACTCCAAATACATTCTACGAGGCCAGCATTACCCTGATACCAAAACCAAAGACATCAGAAAAATAGAAAACAGATCAGTATCTCTGATGAATATAGATTCAGAAATCCTCAACAAAATATTAGTAAACCATATCCAACAATACATTAAAAGGATCATTACCACGATCAAGTGGGATTGATCCTGGAGATGCAAGGATGGTAGTATATTTATAAATCAGTGTGATACACCACATCAATAAAACAAAGGATAAAAATCATATGGTTATTTCAAAAGAGGCAGGAAAAGCATTTGACAAAATTCAATATCCATTCACTATAAAACTGAAACAGTGGTTTTAGAGGGAACATACCTCAAATAAAGGCATATATGACAAATCCATAGCTAACATCATGCTCACTGGTGAAAATTGCAGCACTTTAAGATCAGGAACAAGACAGGAACGTCCACTCTCACCACCTTTTTTTAAAGATTTATTTATTTTAGAGATCGAGAGAGAGAAGGGTCGGAGGCAGAGGGAGAATCTAAAGCAGACTCAGCACTGAGCACAGAACCCGATGTGGGGCTTGATCTAACAAATAAAGGCATATATGACAATCCTATGGCTAACATCGTGCTCACTGGTGAAAATTGCAGCACTTTAAGATCAGGAACAAGACAAGAACCTCCACTCTCACCACCTTTTTTTAAAGATTTATTTATTTTAGAGATCGAGAGAAGGGGCAGAGGGAGAATCTAAAGCTTCTCAGCACTGAGCACAGAACCCGATGTGGGGCTTGATCTAATAAGTAAAGGCATATATGACAATCCCATAGCTAACATCATGCTCACTGGTGAAAATCGCAGCACTTTAAGATCAGAAACAAGACAGGAACCTCCACTCTCATACCTTTTTTTAAAGATTTATTTTAGAGATCGAGAGAAGGGGCAGAGGCAGAGGGAGAATCTAAAGCAGACTCAGCACAGAAACCAATGTGGGGCTTGATCTCATGACCCTGATATCAAGACCTAAGCTGAAACCAAAAGTTGGACGCTTAACGGACTGTGCCACCCTGGTGCCCCCACTCTCACCACTTTTATTCAACAGACTACTGCAATCAAATAACAAAAAAAAATATGAGGCATCCATATTGGTAAGGAAGAAGTCAAGCTGTGTCTATTTGCAGATGACGTGATACTATACATAGAAAACCCTAAGGACTCCAACAAAATGTACTAGAAGTAATACAGTAAAATTGTCAGAATACAAAATTAGTACTCAGAAGTCAGTAGTGTGTCTATATGCTTATAACTAAAGTAACAAAGAAATTAAGAAAACAATTTCATTTGCAGTTGTGCCAAAAAAAAAAAAAATACCTAGGAATAAACTTGCCCAAGGAGGTGAAAAACTTGTACTCTGAAAACTATAAAACATTTCTGAAAGAAATTGAAGACAACATAAGCAAACAAAGATATTATTCCCTGCTTATGGATTGGAAGAATTAATATTGTTAAAATGTCCATACTACTCAAAGCAATCTACAGATTCAGTACAATCCCTATCAAAATACCAATAGTATTTTTCACAGAATTAGAACAAGTGATACTAAAATTTGTATGGAACTACAAAAGACTGAATAGCCAAAGCAATCTTAAGAAGTGCAAAGGTGGAGGTATCACAATCCCAGATTTCAAGATATATTATAAAGCTATAGTAATCAAAACAGCATGATACTGGCACAAAAATAGACACACAGATCAATGGAACAAAATAGCTCAGAAATAAACCCACACTTATGTGATCAGTTAGTGACAGAAGAGGCTGGAACATACAATGAAGAAAAGAGTGTCTCTTCAAGAAATGGTGTTGGGAAAAGTGGACAAGTACATACATGGAAAAGAATGAAACTGGACCACATTTTTTTTAAATCATACATAAAAAGTAAACTCAAAGACTAAAGAACTCAATGTGAGACCTGAAACCATAAAAATCCTAGAAGAAAGCACCGGCAGTAATTTCTTTGACATTGGCCTTAGCAACATTTTTCTAGATATGTCTCCTGAGGCAAGGGAAAACAAAAGCAAAAATAAACTATTGGGACTATATCAAAATAAAAAGTTTTTGCACAGTGAAGGAAACCATCAACAAAACTAAAAGGCAACCTACAGAATGGGAGAAGAATTTTGCAGATGATATCTGATAAGTGCTTAATATCTAAAATATACAAAGAATTTATATAACTCAACACCAAGAAAACAAATAGTCTGAGTAAAAAATGGGCATAAGACATGAGCAGACATTTTTCCAAAGAAGACATCGAGATGGCCAACAAACCCATGAAAAGATGCTCAACATCACTCATCATCAGGGAAATGCAAATCAAAACTGCAATGAGAGATCACCATACACTGATGAGAATGGCTAATATCAAAAGGACAAGAAATAGCAAGTATCTGTGAGGATGTGGAGAAAAACCCTCATGCAGCATTTGTGGGTATGTAAACTGATACAGCTATTGTCCAAACTATGGAGGTTCCTAAGAGAAAAAAATATGGAAATACCATATGATGCAATAATTGCACTACAGGGTATTTGCCCAAAGGAAATGAAAGCACTAATTGGAAAAGATATATTCATACTTATGTTTATTGCAGCATTATTTACAATAGGAAAGATACAGAAGCAACCTAAGTGTCTATTGATAGATGAATGGATAAAGATGTGGTATGTACATATAATGGAATATTATGCAGCTATAAAGATGATCTCTTGCCATTTGTGACTACATGGATGGACCTAGAGAGTATTATGCTAGGCGAAATAAGTCAGTTAGAAAAAGACAAATACCATTCCATATATGATTTCAGTCATCTATGGAATCTGAACAACAAACGAATATACAAAAAAAAGCAGAGGAGCGCCTGAGTGGCTCAGTAGGTTAAGTGTCTGCCTTCAGCTCAGGTCATGTTCTTGGGGTCCTGGGATTGAGCCCCGCATCGGGCTCCCTGCTCAGCGGGGAGTCTGCTTCTCCCTCCCTCTCTACCCCTCCCCCCCACTTATGCTCTCTGTCTCTCTCAAAATCTTTTTTGCTTTTTTTTGAAAAGATTTTATTTATTTATTTGACAGAGACACAGCGAGAGAGGGAACACAAGCATGGGGAGTGGGAGAGGGAGAAGCAGACTCCTTGCGGAGCAGGGAGCCCAGTGTGGGGCTCGATCCCAAGACGGACCCTGGGATCATGACCTGAGCCAAAGGCAGACGCTTAACGACTGAGCCACCAGGCGCCCCCTAAAATCTTCTTTTCACAAAAATCAGAAATAGACCCATAAGTACAGAGAACAAATGTTTGCCAGATGGGAAGGTGGTGGGGGATGGACAAAATGGGTGAAGGAGAGGGGGAGATACAGGCTTTCAGTTATGAAAATTAATACGTTACAAGGGTGAAAGGTAGAGATAGTCAATGATAGCATAATATGGTGACAGATGTTAGCTACATTTGTGGTAGGCATAGCATAACATAGAGAAGTTGAATCACTGTGTGGTATACCCGAAACTAATGTAACATTGTGTGTCAACTATACTCAAATCTTAAAAATTATAATTATTCAATCTATTTGTTGTAATTATTCAGATTTCCTATTTCTTCTTGAGTCTGTTTTGGTGGTTTATGTCTTTCTAGGAATTTATCCATTTCATCTAAGTTATCTAATGCATTGTCATACTCTTGTTAATAGTATTCTCTTAGGACCCTTTCATTTCTGTGAAGTTGATAGTGATTATTTCAGTAATTTGAATTGTCTGTCTTTTTTTCTTGGTCAGTTTATGCAAGGTTTTATCAATTTTGTTGATCTTTCCCAAAACCTATTTCTGGTTTCATTTATTTTTCTCTGGTGTTTTCTGTTCTGTATTTAATTTTTTCTGCTCTGATTTTTATTTCCTTCTTTCTGTTAGCTTTGGATTTAATATGTTCTTTTTCCAATTCATTAAGGTAGAAAGTTATTAGTATGAAATCTTTTTTTTTTCTTAGCGTGCTCAGGCTACTATAAAAAATTACTGTAGACTGGATAGTTTAACAGAAATTCATTTTCTAACAATTCTGGAGGCTTGAAGTCCAAGATCAAGGTGCCTGCCTAGCTAGATTCTGGTGAGAACTCTCTTCCCAGATTGCAGAAGGCCCCTCTCACTATGTCCTCACATGGTAGAAAGTAAGACAAAGTAAGCTCTCTGGTGTCTCTTCTTACTAGTACACTAATTTCACCATAAGCCATCATGGCGTCATCTAAACCTAATGATACCTTAAAGTCTCCCATCTCCAAATACCATCACGTTAGCGGTTAGGGCTTCAATATATGAATTTCAGAGGGATACAATTCAGTCTGTAACATCTTTCTTCTCTTTAATGTAGGTGTTTACTGCTATAAATTTCCTTCTATGCACTGCTTTTGCTTTATCCCATAAGTTTTCGTTCTGCTACTGATTTCCAGTATCATTCCATTGCTAAGTCCAATAGCTGAGCCCCCCACCACCACCCAAAGTAAGTTTCTAACAACTCTGCTCTTTTTCCTGTATATTGATTACTGTTTCCTGTTTTTTTTGCCATATCTCATAATTTTTTGTTGAAAACTAGATGTTTTAGGTAATGTATTATAGCAACTCTGGGTACTGATTCCCATCCTCCGGGGTTTGTTGTTTGGTTATTTGCTTAGTGACTGGGCTGGACTTTTTCTTTGAACTTTAGTTTTCCCACAGTGTGCAGTCTCTAATGTCATTTCTCAGAGGGATAGCCTTGAGCATGTGTAGTCACACTGGAGTGACACAACTCTGAGTGTCTCTTTTCCTAATCTCCCTGTCAAGCTTCTAGTGCTTGTCTGCCTCTGTTGGTGTCACACCCAGATGTTAGCCTCCACTAACTGTATTTTTTGGTAACAGTTCCCCCAGACATAAATTGATCCAGTGTAATCTAATAGAGCTTCTAATAGAACTTCTGCCCTATGTGTAGGGTTAGGTGAAGGAAAGGAACCTCAGACCTATCGGGCATGCCTTGTGGGAATAGAGCTTCTGCATCATGGAGCTAGGGGTAGGATGGGATGGGAGGAGGAATGTTAATGACTTTCCCCTGCTGGGGAGAAAGCATAGCTTTTGACTGAGACCTGGAGGGAAAGAGCCTCCAGGCTTTAGTTGCCTGGAGTAGAGTTTCTGTCTCAGCTGAGGGATGGAGCAGGTCATGGCTTAAATGCCATAGATTCACTGTTCTTACAAGAATTAGATAATTTTTTTATATATGTTTCTCCATTTGCTGTATGCCCTTAGGATATTCATAGTTTTCAGAGACTTTAAATGTTGATGGCTTCTGTTTTTATAATTTTTCAAGTTACAGTTGTTTTGTTGGAGAGAGGGTCTGTAGAACTCGTCATACTATAATTCTGTAAGTGTCCAACTCTCACTCATTTTGAGGGCTCCATTTTTTAAAACTCTCAGATCATACCCTTAATTTAGGCTTTGCAAACTATAATCCTTGGATCAAATCTGCATAAAGTTTCATTGGAATACCGTGATGCCCATTTATTTTCATATTGTCTATGTTTAACAGAGTTGAGTAATTACGACAGAGACCATTTGGCCCAGGAAGCCTAAAATATTCAGTATCTGGCCTTTTACAGAAAAAAAATGCCAACCCCTACTTTAGTTGATTAGCTTTACTAAAGTCTTTTATTACTTAAAGATAAAAGTGCTTCTGTAGTAAATATGAGTTGTCAAGAATACCAACTATAATTAAAATCAGATTTGGCTTAAAGATAAAAATAGCAGATTTGTAATATAAACATATTTTCTGGTTTTTCCAACATTTTCAGATCTGGTAGCTCAGCGAGGAGAAAGATTGGAATTATTGATAGATAAAACAGAAAATCTTGTGGATTCGGTAAGTATGGGATATGGTAATATTTTTCAGCATCTAAATAAAGTAGAGAAACTGGTTGATGACTAACATAATAGGGAGACATGTTAAATTTAATAATTTACAGGGTTTTTTCCTTTCTAACTCCATGATGTGATTATGTTGTGATGATAAGGGTAACAATGCGGCATAGAATAAAAGCCACAACCCATTAGAAACCATTAATGAAATTTTGGTTTGGAAAACATACTCAATATACATAAACAATTTTTTAAAGCTGTAGATTAATGCCTTTATAGTCTGCATATACCATTTGTTTCTGTACCAAAGTTTTGTGATACATGAAACAAATGTGCAGGCCAGTTGTGATCCAGTATGAATCCTGAAAACTGGACAATTCAGTCACTTTCTTGCTTACCATGATAGCTTGAGCCTTCATTGTATCAAGCAAGAGTCAAATTGGGAAGGGCCAATGAGCCTTAAAAGAGTCAGTATGTCCCTGTGACCTACTTACGCTACAGTTGTGTGTGTCTTTGCATTTTCCATCTGGATAGTGGCTGGGGGTTTTCAGGAAAGATGATAGATATATAGTGAATAGATGTGACTAGATGGAGGGCAGAGATCAGTGAAATTCTAGGTCTACACAATTTGAAATTTAAATGCAGAGTAGTTTACACCGTGAAATGGTTTAGTAAGTCATCATGTTTATTCCTACCAGCAGCTAGATTGTAGTGGTTAGGAGCACAAGCTCTACAGTCAGGCTGCCTGGGATTGATTCCCCTCTCTGCCACTTAGTAGTTGTGCAACCTTAGACAAGTTACTTGACCTCTCTGTGCCTCAGGAATCATTGTCTGTAAAATGGAGCTATATGTCATTAAATCAGATAATGCACGCAAAGTGCCTAACACGGTGTCTTGTGCATAGTAAGAGCTATTTCAGTGTTTATTGTTATTGTTAGTTTTATAGGGACATGTATTAACAGTAGTTTTTAGGAGGATAATAGTTTTAAGTCAAAGCACATGGTAACTGGAGGAAGGGTGGTACCATACAGCAAGTCAAAATACCAGGTTTTTATAATGGCTCACTTTGTAACCCATTGCTATGGGGCAAAGAAGTATCTGATCTCAGATCTGCAGATCAAATTCTTAATCGAAGATTACTCTGTTTAGCTAGAATGGTCTTGTATTTAGCCTGTAATTTCCAAATAAGTCTTTAATTTTGTTGACTATGTGACCCAGAATAACAAAAGGTACTAATTAATTAACAGATGTCTCTCTTTGTGGAGGCATAACATATGTAGAATAAGGTGCAGCAAGTGTACCATTTAGTTATTTTTTACACATATGTCTATATGCATGTAACCGCCACTTAGGTCAAGAAAAAAAAAACATTTCGAGTACTGCAGAAAGCTGCCTCATGCTCCTTCCTGTTAATAATCCCCAACAGAGGTAACCATTTTATGACTTACATTACCCTAGATGATATTTTGTTTGTTCTTAAAGGTATAGAAATGGATTCATCTGTTATATACTAGCTTCTCTCTGGCCTCTTTCACTATTATATCTATGAGATTCATTCATATTGTTCAATATGGTAATAGTTTATTTTGTTGTTTTGTACTATTCAGTTGTATAAGTCTGCCTACTACAATTTGTTTATCCATGCTCCCCTGTTGGGAATCCATTCTAATTCCAGATTCTGTAGAATTATCTGTTGATCTATTGATCTGGTCATTTTTTTCAGTCTTTTTTTCTTCTGTGTTTCATTTAGGATAGCTTCTGTTAGTTTTATTTTGTGGTTTGTAATCTGCTGTTATTCCCACCTCATATATTTTTCATCTCTACAAGCTTGATTTGGTTCTTTTTTATATCTTCCACATGTCTCCTTTACATGTGCGTATTTCCCTCTGCCTTCTTGAATATATGAAGTATGTGTACAATTGAACTGTTTATTCCACTTTTGGTGAACTTGGGCATACAGCTCTGTTGGATATATACCTAGGAGTGGAATTGCTGGGCTGTTAGGGAATTTTGTTGTTTGGTTGCTTTAAACTCTTTGTGTCTGGTGGGAATGGTTCAGTAGATATTGAGAAGTCAGTGTTGCAAAAGAAAATGAGTAACTGAAGGAGCAAAGTTCCTTGGGTTTTGGGCCTCATACAAGTAAATACATATCTTCTTATGGAAATTGAGCAGATTTTTATGGCTCAAAAATCCCAGGATTATATTGGGTAGAACAGGCAAATGTGTTTGCAACCAACTGGCTTAGAGGGAACCTTTCTTCCTGGAAGCATAAAGAGGAAAAGGCTTTCACACTAGCAGGAAGAGCCATTTGTGATTCTTGACACCACATGCATTACTTCGGTGGACAAGAAAAAGGGGAGAAGCTTTTCCAGTGGGCTTGTACTGCTTACCATACACCTGACCAAGTCCTGCTTCTGAGAACTAGTGATTATGAATGGCTAGTCTCGACCTGTGAAGACAGTAATGAATTCATGATTCAACATGATTAATGAAAGTAAAAGTTTTACAGGTATTACTATGAATCGGTTATGTAGTCAGTGCCAGGGATCAAATAAATCTTTTTTTTTTTTTCCTAGTCTGTCACCTTCAAAACAACCAGCAGAAATCTTGCACGAGCCATGTGTATGAAGAATCTCAAACTCACTATCATCATCATCATCGTATCAGTTGTAAGTTTTTGTTATTTTAGTGTGTTATTTTATTTTTCAATCTTTAAGAAACTGGATGCTGGAATTCTTTCTCAATGATTAGCTGTCCTGTGAAATCACTCCAAAATATTGTACTTAAACTCCATCTTCCTAAATGTTTATATGTAAGGAATCAGGCAAGGCATTCCAAATATTCCTGGATATTGAATGTTTCTGTCATCCCGTTTGAAATGGGATTCTTTTAAAATTACATTTTGTAATTCCATATTTTCTAATTATATTTCTATTTTCTAGCTGATTGCATTCTCTGTTTCTTTATTTCTGTTTTTTTTCTAACTGATCTGTTTTTGTGTCTGGCAACTTTGTATAACTCTTATTGGTTGTAATAGTTTGTCAGTTTATTCTTCTGTATTCTGATTCTTCTGTCAGGAGTCAGCAAACGTTCTGTAAAGTGCCAGATAATAAATATTTTATGCTTTTCAGGCTGCATGTAGTCTCTGTCACATATCCTTTTTTTTTAAACCTTTAAAAATATAAAAACCATTCTTAGCTCACAAGCCATGGGCTGTCATTTGCCTACTCGTGCTATAGGTAAATTATGTTACCGTCTGTTAATAATTTCAATGTTATCAAATTTATATACACACGTTCTATATAATTCTGCATAACTATATATAGGTATGTATATGTATATATAATTTGCAGTTACTAGCAATGTTGAACAACTGTGGTGCCAGTGGGCATCTTTATTTAGTTCCCGGTTTTAAGTGGAATGCTTCCAATATTTCATTTGTAAGAGTGATACGTAGAGGCGCCGAGGTGGCTTCGTCAGTTAAGCATCTGCCTTTGGCTCAGGGCATTTGGAGCCTCCCTCGCGTAGGGCTCTCTTCTCCCTCTACCCTGCTCCCCCACTCGTGTTCTCTGTCTCTCAAATAAATAAAATCTTTTTTAAAAGGAGTGATATGTATTACGAATTCTTGTTGGATTTTTATCATCAAAGGTAACTTTATTTTTGTTTCTAGATTGCCTGAAGTTTTAGTCATGAATAGGCATTTAATTTTGGGAAATAATATTTCTCTTCCCAATGAGTTGACAATATGACTATCTGCATTTAATAGTAATGTATAGAATTACAGTAATAAATGTACTTATAACTATCCTTTCATTTCTGGGATAAATACTAAGTGGCCATTATGTAATATTCTTTTAATGCATCATGAGTTCAATTTCCTAATGTCTATTTAGTAGTTCTCATGTTTATAAATGTAAATGAGTCTGTATGCTGTTCTCCTTTTGTAACTCCTATGTAAACAGATATTGGACCTCTTTGAACTATCCTGAATGTCTGATAGCCTTTTTAATATGCATTACATTTGAGAGAATTACTTAGCTCACTCTTGCCTGCAAGCTAATTTTCTTTTCAGCTCAATTCATCTTATGTATTCATTTTTCATAGATATGCTTTAAATTTCTAAGAACTCTTATTATTCTTAATGTAACCTTTTTTTTCGTGGAGTTCTCCTTGTTAACAGATGTAGCCTCTCTTTGAATTTCTCTGGATATATGTTAAGGATACATCACAGGGAATTAGCTTATGTGATGGTGGGAGTTGGCTTGGCAAGTTCAAAATCCTTAGGGCAGGCTGTCAGGAAGGGCAGTCTGGACTGCTGGGGCAAGAGCAAAGGCATAATTCATAGACATAATTTCTTCTTCATCAAGGAAACTTCAGCTCTGCCCTTAAGGACTTCTAACTGAATCAGGCTAATTTGGATTATATAAGATAATCTGCTTTACTTGAAGGCAACTGATTTATGGGCTTTAATCACATCTTCAAAATACAGTAACACCTAGGTTAGTGTTTAATTGGGTAACTCTGTACTATAGCTAGCCAAGCTGACACAAATAAAACTGATCTGGGAGAAATATAGTTATGTTTATCTATAATGGGTTTATTATTTTTGTTTTTAAATGAATTATATAGGTATTTTTAAAGCTTTATTTCTAATATGGTAAGTGTTGATAATTATAATCCCCCTATGTAAGAGCTATTTGGAGTCCTCAGTGATTTTTGAGAGTGTGAATAGGTCCTGAACCAAAAGTTTGAGAGCTGCTGCTCTACAGAGGGTGGGAGGGAGATGCTTTACTTTGGGGGTAGTTTATGGCTGGGTGAAGCAGCCTTTCTCCCTATCCTCTTGCCATTTGCAGAAGCCCAAAGTTAACTGTGTGCGGATACCTCTGACTCAGCTCCACTTTTCCTTGACCCCTGTTGAAAGACCTCCACCTTAGATAGCTGCATTTACCTAACAGAGAAGAGCAGCCATCAATATGTTGATGTTATACTAGAAATTGTGCCAGAGCCTGGAATGTCACATTGCTCAGGATACTCAGGTGGCACATTCTAGGCTCCTCAGCTTAGCTTCTTCCTTCTACTTGGGTCTGCAAATTTACAATGATTTATAAAGCTGGATTATTGTTAAATTCAGATTGTATTTATTGATTACTTACTACATACATAGCACTGCTCTTAATGCAGTATCAGTCTCTCCCAAAAGCTGTTGTTGCCTAATATATTGTACTTCAGCTTTAAAAATCCTTGTATTTCAGCTGTGGTAAATAGTCAACTTCATGTCATACTGGAATATCTGTGTACGTGTGTGTGTGTGTGTGTTTGTATGTGTACCTGTGAGTAGTTTATTCGTTAAGAACCAGAATTTGCTGTAAACCACCCCCTCCCTCACATTTGTAGAGAAGTAAGGCAAAAGCACTCTGCTGACTTTCGGGAGCAAGCATGGAATTCATAAATGTGTTTTTTTTCTTAGCATTGAGTAATGAAATCAGCCCATTAAAGATATCAAAAAAGTTGTAATTTAAAGCAAGACAAATGATGAAATCAATGCAGTGATCCTAATGTTTAAAATAAATCTGTTTTTTGGAATTTAGTAATGTGAACAAGCGTATACTATTAAAAATACACTTCAGGGGCTGCTGGGTGGCTCAGTCGGTTAAGCGTATCTTAGGTCATGATCCCAGGGTCCTGGGATCGAGTCCCACATTGGGCTCCCTGCTCTGCGGGGAGCCTGCTTCTCCCTTGGGCTCTGCCCCGCCCCCTGATTGTGTTCTCTCTCTTTCTCTCCCTCAAATAAATAAAATCTTTAAATATAGATTGTATATATATGTATATATAAACACTTCAAAAATCCAATACAATTAAAAAGTTAATCCATCTATAATAGGACCAGCATTTTTACTGTGTTACTTGTATCATCAGCTTTCTTTTGATTTGGTTATTGTAATTATCATGTCATTATTCACCAAAAGGTTCATAGCAACATTCTTGCTCATAGGCGATATAGAGCAGAGTCTCTACTCAGACTTTTAAATATTTCTAATCATCCTAATAATGAAAAGTGACACGTGTGTAAAACCTAAACATATGCTTCATAATAAAATTATACATCAGGAGAATTAAGATAATTTGTGATTTTGATAATTAATGATGTCTCAATAAGAATTGTTCATAGAGCTTGATTCTGCCTGGTTTCCAGTGAAGAGAAACAACCCCACTGCTTTCTCTCCCAATGAAGAACGTATACTAGAATTCAAATGTGTGAGAGTTGTATCAGAAAGGATCCCTTTAACTCCACTTCTGCCTTTGAAAATACTTGATTGGTGTATTATATTATTACACAACTACTACTGTAATGGAATCAGTATCTGTTAATAGGTTTTTACTATGCTTTATGTATTATTTATGAGCCTATGATAGATTCAAGAAAATAAAATTGCCTTCCTTCTCCCTCTAGGTGTTCATCTATATCATCGTGTCACCTCTCTGTGGTGGATTTACATGGCCAAGCTGTGTGAAGAAATAAAAAAAAAGTTGTCATTAACCAAGGAAATGAGACAACAAGGAGTTAAGAGCAATCCATGTGATTCAAGCCTTTTAATACTGACAGATGGTGTCTGCCAGTCTCTTCAACCCTCTTCTATTTCCTTTTTTTTTAATCCTGTTGTACGCTTCCAGATTTATCTTTGTCCAGTTTATTCCAGTGCACTTCAGATTTAACCATTTATTGCAGCAGTAGCCTTAAAAAGGCTTTTGTTTCTTTAGTTTGTTAATTAGAGTCATCTATTTAGAGAAACGTTTTTGTTTGTAATTGCACATAGCTGTCACCAAGGTAGAAACCACAAGTCTTATGAGCTGTCTACTAAGACTTTGGATGAACTTTGTATTTGCACACAAAAGTATTCCAGAGACAGCATTGCTAATATCTCGTCTTAATATCTTTTGCTATTGAAGAGTTTTAGGTGCTTGAAAACAATTTAAATGGAGAATCGTTATTTGGGGAATTGTAATTAATTTGTTGGTGCTGCTTGTTTCTAGGAGCCCATGCAGGTAAAGTTTTAAACATTTTCTGTCAGTCATATGGGGAACATTTTGCTAGCCCATTAGAAATACACAGAATTAACTTTGTCCTTCTAGTATTCACTTCCAGGAAGAAAGGTTTGACCTTTCACAAACCTTGCAGAGCATGATATCCTCTCTTTCCTCATTGCAGTTGATTTGAAAAGATGATGGTTTAAATATTGAAGGTTGTGGTTTTTTATATACTTCTTTCTTTTTGGTGGATATTTAGAGCAATTGTATAGTTAATAGAATGGGTAGTGGAGAAGGTGGAGAGGCAAATTCTTCTGGCTCCCCAGAGAAAAATAAGAGAACCACGGTGGATGTACTAGTGTTTTAGGTATATAAGGGAGAGATAGTATGGGGAATTTTTTCCAGTCTGGGAAAAGCCCAAACTGAATATAGTGAACAGTCAACTCTAGGGTTTGGGTTTGAGTTCTGTTGAATAATAGTTTTAGTATCTTTTATGGATTAATAAATTCTGTAATCTAGTTTTGAAGAATTTTTTTGTGAAACTTGAGAATAGACAGTATGATATATATATAGAGAGAGAAATAATACCAGACAGTTTACCATCCATTTAACTGCAGTGTGGGAAAACTGGAGTGTAATCATTCTGCTTTGGCTACACTGGCATCTGTTACCTATTACGTACTTGTGGTGTGTATCTGAAAGGACATTTGCTGCCCTAAATCATTTATTTATCAATAAATGCCAGTAAATGGAAATTATATTACATTTGACTATTTTCCAAATGAACAAAGTAGTCTATAAAACTTAGCCACCTGTGTAATCCTAGTCATGTGCCTTGAATATATATCTGTCTCATAATCTGGCTCATGCTATCTGTTCTTCCATCTAAACGTTCCGATTCATGCTACCAGATTCATTTATTTGACATATACTTTAGGCCCACTAGAACTCTTCTTGGTGATCACACATGGCGCAAATGTTTCTTGGTCTTCTTTATCAACACTAATGCCTTTTAATTATATCAGCATTTCCTATTGGAAAACACATTTGTTCCAGGAAAACATTTGGCATTCCTGAATAATAATTTCCAAATGTCTTTAATCCAAAGAAAAAGACTTAAAGCTTATTTCCCTTTCTTATACACACCTGAATAAAAATGATGTGCATGTTTTAGGGATAAATTACTTAACTGTTCATTGGTCTATTTATAAGAATGCTTTTTAAAGCACATATCTTGTTTTAAATGACGCACAAACTGAAGGCATTAATAAAATTTAAGAGTAATGTAATGAGCTTTAGAATTTCCTCCTGGAATCTAATTTCTTCTGATGACATTTTGCCATAGTTTACTTACACTAAGAATACATTAAGAAGTGTGACCTGGGGAGGAATTAAGATGGAGGAGGAGAGAGACCTTATACTTGCCTCATCCCTTGAACACAGCTAGATAAATATCACATCATTCTGAATACCCAAGAAATCAATCTGAGAACTGAGAGAATAAGACTGCACAAATAGCGGGAGAAAAAAGGCCACACCATGGGCGGTAGAAGGTGTGGAGACATGATTTGGGGGACAAAAGAATTTCAGGTCCTGTGAAGGAGAGAGAGTCCTGATCAGGGAGAGTAGAGGGAAGAGAGAGCAGTACACAGAGCATTGCACAAGACACACACTTCCCCAAAACCATTGATGGAAAGCAAGAGGGGCTGATTATTGCAAGTTTTTATAAGCAGCAGAGCTCAAAGTGTGAAGTTTTAGAAGTCTGTGCCATCGCTGGGGTCATGCCTGGCAGGCTTAGCAGTGCTCCTGTGGGGAAGGAGGGTAGAGGCTTGAGTGGATATCATAGCCCGAGGATCCCCTGGGTCACACCAGGAGAGACCATTCCTCTTCTTGGAAGTGCATTTGGGAGAGGTGGCATGGCCTATCTGGGGACAAAAGAGCTGGTGGGCACCATTGAGCTGCCCCGTTCATTAGCATAGGAGTAGAGGCACATGCTGAGGGCAGCTAACCTGGACACCAGCTTTTTGCTGTATTTTGCCATAAACTCCAAACCCCTGTGCATTTGTGTGACTGCCATGGGACAACCTGCACAGCCACAGCATGGTGAGAATCTCATCCAGAGGATGAGCACGGGTCTGTGAAACCCAGCTGGTGAACCTGAGACAAAACAGGAACACTGTGCTGCCAAGTGGGCAGACACTTTGGATGCAGGGTGAAGGCAGGGATCTGAGAGTAGGCTGATGCCATGTTTACCCCCACCCATCAGCACAGAAGGACTTCAGTGAGCAACACAGCATTCACAGTGGAGGCTTGAGCCACTTACACCAAGCCCTGTCCCTCCTCCCCCACACACTCCACAGGTGCTTTTTTACTAGGGCAAGTGTACCTGAGAGAGCAGCAGTGGGCCCCTCCCCCAGAAGACCAGCACAACTCTCCTTCCACACCATATGCACCAAGTCTACTGACCATAGAGTGTTACAAAACTTCAGCTCTAGGGGAAATAAGATCTAGCCTCTTAACAAGCAGACCAAAACACACCTAATTAAAACTTGCTATACAACTGACAAGGTGCAAACACTCCCCACTGCAGCCAAGGAGAAATTCTGCAGAGAACTGACCTGAGCGAAAGAGCAGCTAAAACACAACAGCAGAGTGCACACAGCATAAAGCAGAAACCTTTCCTGAAGCATCAAGCCTTGAACAGTATATGACCTCTTCTTAATATAGCCATTACTTTCAGGAGCAGGAAACATAATAGGCTTTCCTAACACACGAAAGAAGAGACCCAGACAAGATGCCAAGATAGAGGAATTCTTCCCAAAAGAAAGAACAAGAGGTACAGCCAGGGATCTAGTCAAAACAGTTATAAGTAATATGCCTGAACCAGAATTTAAAACAACAATTATATGGATACTAGCTGGACTTGAGAAAAGCATAGAAGACAGTTATCATAGAGTTAAAAGACCTGAAAACTGATCAGGCCGAAATAAAAAATGCTATGACCAAGATGCAACACTGACGGATGTAATGACCACAAGGATGGAAGTATCAGAGGAATGAATAAGTAATAGATACAATTACGGAAAATAATGAGGTTGACAAGAGGAGGGAAAGAAAAATACTGGATTATAAATGTAGACCTAGGGAACTCAGTGACTCAATAAAGCATAGTATTTGTATTACAGGAGTCCCAGAAGAAGAGAGGGGAAAAGGGGGCAGAAGGTTTATTTGAGCAAATTACAGCAAAAAAAAACTTGCCTAAGTTGTGGAAGGAAGTAGACATCCAAATCCAGGAGGAACAAAGAAGTCCCATCAAAATCGACAAAAGCAGGCTAACACCAAGACATATCATAGTAAAATTAGCAAAATACAGAGGTAAGGAAAGAATCCTGAAAGTAGCAAGGGAAAGCTACAGGGGAAGACAAATAAGGTAACAGGAGATCTCTCCACAGAAACTTGACAGGCCAGAAGGGAGTGGCATGGATATATTCAACATGCAGAATGGGAAAAATATGCAGCCAAGAATACTTTATCCACAAAGCTGTCATTCAGAATAGAAGGAGAACTAGTCTCCCAGACAAAAACTAAAAGAGTTCATGAGCACTAAACAAGCTTCCAAGGAATACTAAAGGGGGACTCTTTGGGAAAGAAAAACCAAAAGCAACAAAGACTGGATGCCTGACTAGTTTTTAGGTCTTTTATCTCTGTGGTCTTTTCTCAAGTCCAGCTAGTATCCATATAATTGTTGTTTTAAATTCTGGTTCAGGCGTATTACTTACACCTCTTTTGAATAGATCCCTGCCTGTAATCTCTTGTTTTTCTTTTGGGAAGAATTCCTCCATCTTGGCATCTTGTCTGGATCTCTTCTTTTGTGTGTTAGGAAAGCCTATTATGTTTCTTGCTCCTGAAAGTCATGGCAGTCAATAAAACTAAAAGGCAGCCTACATAATGAGAGAAGATATTTGCAAATGACATATCTGATAAAGGGTATCCCAAATCTATAAAAAACTTACCAAACTCAACACCTAAAAACAAATAATCCAGTTAAGAAATGGACAGAAGACATAAACATTTTTTCCAAAGAAGACATCTAGATGGCTAGATGAGGAACAGAGAAAAATCTTTGGAAACAATGACTTTATAGGTAATAAAATGGCATTAAATTCGTATCTATCAATAACCACTGGGGCGCCTGCGTGGCTAAGTCATTAAGTGTCTGCCTTTGGCTCAGGTCATGATTCCGGGGTCCTTGGATTGAGCCCCACATTGGGCTCCCTGCTCGGTGAGAAGCCTGCTTCTCCCTCTCCCACTTACCCTGCTTGTGTTCCATGTCTCGCTGTGTCTCTCTCTGTCAAATAAATAAATAATCTTAAAAAAAAATCACTCTGAAAGTAAATGGACTAAATGCTCCAATTAAAAGACATAGGATATCAAAATGGGTTAAAAAAAAAAAGGCCCATCTATATGCTGCCTTTCAAGAGACTCATTTTAAACCTAAAGACACCTGTAGATTAAAAGTGAGGGGATGGAGAAATGCTAATGGACATCAAAAGAAAGCTAGCCATACTTATATCAGACAAATTAGATTTTAAACCAAAGACCATAACGAGATGAAGAAGGGCACTATATCATAATAAAGGGGACTGACTGTCCAACAAAGAAGATACAATTGTAAATATTTATGCTCCCAACTTGGAGCACCCAAATATATAAGTCAATAACAAACATGAAGAAACTCATTGAGAACAATACAGTAATAGTAGGGGACTCTAACAACCCCCTTTCAGCAATGGACAGATCATCTAAGGAGAAAGTCAAGAAAGAAACAATGACTTTGAATTAGACACTGGATCAGATGGACTTAATAGATATGTTCAGAACCTTTCATTGTAAAGCAGCAGAATACATGTGCATTCTTTTCGAGTGCACATGGAATGTTCTCCAGAATAGATAATATAGTGAGTGACAAATCAGGCCTGAACAAGATTGAGATCATACCATACATATTTTCAGACCACAACACTATGAAACTTGAAGTCAACCACAAGAAAAAATTTGGAAATACCAGAAATACTGGTTTATTGAAAGAATTAATAAAATTGATAAACCCCTAGCCAGACTTACCAAAAAGAGAAAGATCCCAAATAGATAAAATCATGAGTGAAAGAGGAGAGATCACAACCAAGACCACCGAAAATCAAATAATTATGAAAAACTATTTGCCAACAGATTGGGCATTCTGGAAGAAATGGATAAATTCCTACAAACATATAAACTACCAAAACTAAAATAGGAAGAAATAGAAAACTTGAATAGACCTATAACCAGCAAATAAATTGAATCTGTAATAAAAAATCTCCCAACAAAGAAAAGTCCAGGGCCAGATGGCTTCCCAGGGGAATTCTACCAGACATTTAAAGAGTTAATACCAATTATCAAACTGTTTCAAAAAATAGAAATGGGAGGGAAACTTCCAAACTCATTCTACAGGCCAGCATTACCTTGATTCCAAAACCAAAGACCCCACTAAAAAGGAGAATTACAGGCAATATCCCTGATGAACATGGATGCCAAAATTCTCAACAAGACACTAGCAAATTGAATCCAACAGTACATTAAAAGTATTATTCACCATGATCAAGTAGACTTTATTCCTGGGTTGCAGGGGTGGTTCAATATTGAGAAAGTAATGTGATATACCACATTAGTAAAAGAAAGGATAAGAACCATATGATCCTCTCAATAGATGCAGAAAAAGCATCTGGCAAAGCACAGCACCCTTCTTGATAAAAACCGTCAGCAAAGTAGGGATAGAGGGAACCTACCTCAACGTAATAAAGACCATGTACAAAAGATCCATGGGTGACATCATCCTCAATGGAGAAAAACCGAGAGCTTTTCTCTATGGTCAGGAACAAGACAGAGATGTCCACTCTCAGCATTGTTATTTAACATAGTACTGAAAGTCCTAGCCTCAGCAATCAGACAACCATAAGAAAAGGTGTCCAAATCAGCAAGGAAGAAGTCATTCACTATTTGCAGAAGTCATGATACTCTATATAGAAAACCAGAAAGACTCCTCAAAAAAAATTGCTAGAACTGATACATGAATTCAGTAAAGTCACAGGATACAAAAAGCAACATACAGAAATCTGTTGCATTTCTATCCATCAATAATGAAGGAGCAGAAAGAGAAATTAAGAAAGCAATCCCATTTATAGTCACACCAAAACCAATCAGATACCTAAGAATAAACGTAACCGAAGAGGTGGAAGAACTGTACCCTGAAAATTAGTTTCCAGTAGAAAAAAAACCCAAAAACTTATAAAACACTGATGTAAGAAATTGAAGATGAAGGATAGCAATGGAAAGGCATTCTATGCTCATGGATTGGAAGAACAAACATTGTTAAAATTTCCATACTATCCAAAGCAATCTACACATGTAATGCAATCCCTATCAAAATACCACCAGCATTTCTCACAGAGCTAGAACAAACCATCCTAAGATTTGTATGGAACTACAAAAGACCCCGAATAGCCAAGCAATCTTGAAAAAGAAAAGCAAAGGTGGAGGCATCATGATTTTGGACTTCAAGCTATATTACAAAACTGTAGTCATCAAGACAGTATGGTATTCACACAAAATAGACACATAGATCAATGGAACAGAATAGAACACCCAGAAATGGATCCACAACTCTATTGTCAACTAATCTTCGACAAAGCAGAAAAGAATATCCAATGGAAAAAAAGACAGTCTCTCCAACAAATGGTGTTGGGAAAAGTGGACAAAAAAATGCAGAAGAATGAAGCTGGACATATTGAAGCTCAATAATGAAATTGAGACTCAAAGAAATGACCAATGCAGTCAGTTTTTATACTTTTTGGACAAAAGGAAAGTAAACTTGTGAGGAATTCACAGGACAAAGAAAATGTAACCTTGGGAGTTTCAATTTGTAAGGAATTCTAGGAATTTAGGCTGGGGTAGTAAATAAGTAAAAAAACTAAGAATGGTTGTTCAAATAGGCTTCTTGGCTCTAAATTTCCCATCACAGATGATAAGGAAGTCTCTTAACCTCCTCGTACAGGGAGATCTTCACATGGGATATTTATTTCCTGCTTCCAGGGGGACTTGTAGGGGGGAGTCTGAGTGTCTTTCTTGCATAGGCTGTCTCTTAAGTAACTGTTATTCAAAATGATCAATGTGCCACTTTGGCCTGCTCTTGGCCCCTACACCATCCTGTGATACTCCCACATCCTAAATAATTTAAGTAGATTATGATTACTGTTTGGGATGTCAAATGTGTGGATTTTGACAGATGTATAGTGGCAGGTATAAATCATTAAAATATCATGGAATACTTGAAATCCCCCATCCTTTGATCCTGTTATCATGTCTATTGTTTTGCCTTTTCCAGAATGTCTTATAAATGGTGTCATACAGTGTGTAACTTTTTCAGACTGGATTCTTTCACTTACCAAAATACATGTAAGATTCATCCATGTCATTGTATGGGGTGATGGTTCACTGCTTTTTATTGCTGAATAGATAAACAGGAGAAAAACAGAAGTTTAATAACATGCATAGGTCCTGTTTACATGGAAGATACCCAGGAAAACAGAGTAACTCCCTGAAATGGTCAGCCATCTCCCTAAATGCCATCTTCAGCTAAATACACAAACATTTTGGGCGGTGGGAAGCCCAGTTAAGGGACATTATCAGGCCAAGCAGAGCAAAGGAGGGTATGGTTGTTACACAGATTCAAGTCTGTGCCTTCTCCTTTGATAAGAATGTGTTGAGATTTAGTCATTCTTCTGTTCCTGTTACAGAGAGGGAGACAGTCTTACAAACGGAGCTTTCCTTTATAAGTGTACATTTCAGTCACCAAATGGCAACCTCTGCTCAGTTTTCAGAGATTCTTCTGTATCTGCTGTTACTTAAAAATGATCAGCCGCAAATAATCCTTGCACCAAAGAGGCATATTTGGGGTGGCATATTCTGCTTCTTTCATATGAATGCACTCCAGTTTGCTTATGGATTCATCTACTGAAGTACAACCTGATTTCTGTCAGATTTTAAGCACTAGATACAGAGCTGCTGTGTGTAAGCTTGCAAGTTTTTGTTTGGAAATAGCTTTTCAAAGCAGTTGTCTAAATACCAGAAACACGATTGTTGGTTCCTAAAGGTGAGACTTATTTAACTTTGGAAAAAACTGCCAAACTGTCTTCTGAAGTGGCAGTTGGTACATTCTCCCGATGTGAAGTACAGTTGCTGTCATGTGTCATCTTCCAGCAATTGTTATTCTTGTTGTTTTGTAGTTTAGCATTTCTAATAGGTGTGCAGTGCTATCTCACTGTTGTTTAAATTTGTAATTCACTAATGATAATGGACGTTGAGCATATTTTGTGTGCTTTTTATTATGTGTATATCTTCTTTGTCCTGGCATCTATTCAAATATTTACCCATTATTGATTAGGTTATTTGCTTTTTGTTGAGTTCTGAGAATTTTTTGTATATTTTGAAAGAAATACTTTATGAGATATGTGCTTTGCAAATATTTTCTCCCAGTGTGTGGCTTGTCTTTTAGTTTTCTGAGCAAGGTCTTTC